>NC_133207.1:10896821-10979321 GCF_958299795.1 Porites lutea | reverse complement strand
ATGATTTTCAGCAGACTATCCAGGTGTGAATGGGAAAAGGTGGCTGACCAAAGTTTGATTAGGGTTTTGAGTGGTTACCATTCATTAGGGTGATATTTAATTTCTCGCAGTTATAACGTTCAAATTCGGGCTTTATAATATTGATGCACCTGTTTGGTTAACTCATGATGTTAACTCAGTGTAGAGTCTGCTTGGTACAGGTTACACTTTAGTCATTAGGTCATTGAAAGTCAAATCACAACCCAAAGCTCTGAACTGTGCCTTGCAAGCCAGGAACATTAGGTTTAGATAGTACTGTATGAATAATAAAAGAATGGTTTATGAATACTAACCTTTGGATTGAGATCAAAGAAGGCATAATACTTGTATCTCAAAAGAAGAGTGGAAAATTCAGCAACTTCCTGTAACATGAAGGTAATTCACAAATTAATAACTCATTCAATAATAATAATAATAATAATAATAATAATAATAATAATTTCTTGATAGAAGCTGGGAACCTTCAGTGATTGATAACTTGGGCCAAAATTGCTGTTTCATTTGTTCTTGCACTATGCATATTTCTTATAGCATGTGATGAGGATTGCATAGATAGATAGATAGTTTAGTCACCTCAAAAACTTGAAGCCAAGAGCTGAATTGCGATAAGGTTTACAAATGCAATAATTTAGAACTGTACTAAATTACAACTAATTAAAGTGCTTCACAACTAAAAAAAGAAGATGATCCAACATAATTTACGATTTTAAAGCTGTCATAAAATCACAAATTCAAAGGCATGTGTCAAGTTCCTACATACAATAAATAAGAAACAAAATTGTATCTAGTTCTCAACTACCGTAAACATAACTTTAAAGAAAACTATTCTTGCATCTTTCAGTTTTACACTTTGGACGAATAAATGTTCTTTGTTCTTTCAGAGAGTAGCTTGGCTGGTATTTACTTGGAAGTAGCTTGTGGAGACTGTGAGATTGATTAGCACATATTTCATGGAACAACTTTGCTAAAATTGCCTCTCTTCTATCATACAGCGTTAAAAGTCCGGACAGCTCTAGAGCCTTCGCATATGATAGCTCAGGGTAAATAAAGTTCATAGTACGTTTTTGCAGTCTTTTGAGGTGTTCGCTTAGATAACTTGGTACAGCCCGATAAAAAACTGGGCTGCCGTACTCCAGAATAGAGCGAATGCATGTGATGTAAAATAGAACAAGCTCTCTTGTAGCAACATGCCATTTCTTTAAGCCATCTTAGAAAATAAAATGTTGTTGAGACCTTTCGAACTAGTTCTGACACATGGACATTCCACTTTAAATCACTGCTAATATTAAGTCCTAACAATTTCACACTGTTCACACTCTCTAGGGTCTGATGGTTAACCAAGATAGGGTCAAGTTCGGGTTTGTTCCTTATGAAGCTCATCCTGAGCTCTTTGCACTTAATTCCTTTCATTTAACTGAAATCTGTCATCCCTTGCTTGTATTGCGAGATTGTCTACCACTTGCTGAAGACAACTCTCTCGGCCTTTATCTATGACCTCATAGACTGTGGTATCATCCACACATTTCCACACATCTGCCTCTCCTGCATTCAAATCATTAATCATTATTAAGAAGAGCCACAGCCCTAGCTTTGTCCCCTTAGGAACACCGGCTGGAATGTACAGTCCTGTAACCGCACTCGGAGAAGCAATCCTGGGCCAGTTTAACTCTCTGTCTCCTATCCAATAGAAAGTCAGCAATCAAGCATAAGATGTGGTTTGGAATATTGTAATCTGTCATGAACAACATAATCCTCTGCAATCTTGGACAAGATAGGCGTAAGGGAAATGGGGCAAAGGTGCTTGTTGATGTCTTGGATAAGTCTTTGTTTGGGGACAGGGATGATATCTGCTCCTTTCCAAGATAAGGGGCAGCCAGCCTTCACAAAAGGAGATATTCATGATATCCATGATGGGTGGGGGTGGGTTCAAAAGGTCCGCGTTCTCCTTTAAGAGCCATCCGGAAATACTGTCCGGTCCTTGTGCCTTGGCTGGGTTAACAGAGCATGACTTTTTCAAGGCTCGAAATTGCGACTGATACGGTCGCCAACACGACTAACGTTTTCTCCTTGGTGACTAAAAATTCTGGTTTAGTTGCCACTTTGGCTACCAGATTTCTCTATGATTTAGATTTAAATTAAAAGAGTAAAGTTAAAACAAACATTTCATCTTATCTTGCTTTACTTTGTCATAAAAAATGTGCCAAATCGCATAAACAAAGCCAGTTCACCTCCAATTTATACCGACTTCTGTCCGCGATATTTTCAAACAATCAGATCTGATGGATCTCACCCTACTACAGGGCTTCTGATAGGTTGCGGAAGTCAAATTTCGCGGGATTTTCAGAGACAGATTTGCCGAAGTTTTTGAGGCTAAGTTTGTTAAAAAACAATTGGTAAAAAATGGCCAATTTCTTGCGAATTTTCTGGGCAAATGTCGCTAGAAATCAATCAATTTTGCACTGATTTGACGAGCGTGTTTAATGTTTTTAACAGAGTTCTAACAACAAAGAGCTCGACAAATGAACCAAAGGCAAAGCTTTCAACATCATGACTAGTGCCCAGTTTTTTGCAACATATTTTACGCCTGGTAGTTTTGGGACGTTGTTCACTCATTGTGGTGATGAAGTTTCCAGATAAATTTGCAAGTTTGCAGCAATTGAACAGCCCCAATAGCCGCCCGAGATAAGTTTCAAATATGTTGTATCGATATGTATTTGATAAGATTTCTAGCTAATTTCGCAGGTTTACCTGAATTTCGTGGCTCCGCGACCGCGCTGAATATCAGAAGCCCAGATACTATGAGCTGCGTCATTTACATTATACAACCTGGCGACTAAAAATTTGCATGTGGCAACTATATTTCTCAGGTTGGTCGCCAAAAGGAGACCTAAGGATTTTTTTAATTTCGAGCCCTGTTTTTAAGGACAGATAACTCTGATACTGGTGAGAAATCATCATTTACAGTTCTGCTCGAAGACAAAATAACATCCCCCCTAAATGGGTTGTGGGTGAGTGGTTCAAAATCCTCCACTGGAGCTAAGAAAGCTGTGTTGATGTGGTTCGCAAGATCCTCTGCTGATAGACCACAAGCACCTTCTAAGTGATGAATGGACTTGAAAAATGAAAAATTTAGGACCCTGAAATCTTATACCAAAAAGTCTTATAGTCGTTTGTGCAGGAAAAAAGTAGAAAGTATTTGAATTTCTGGTGTTATAGGAATGAACTTGATTTATCTTAAAAAACATTTCTTTGAATACAGAAGAGAGCAGGTCTATTTAATTTATAAGAATACACAAGAACGTTCGTAGTAGCATTGAGTCTCGCTTGCTTGGAGATGAGTTTTGTTGTCAAAGGCCCTGGTGCTGTTATACTACTTTTTCGTTTGGAATACAAAACGAGTGTTGTATGTCATAATGTATAAACTCAAAAAGTAAAAATCGCAAGGAGAGACAGGCTGCACATCTTAGCCTAAAACCGGTGTGAAACCTTTGAAAACCTTCTCCATTGAGGAGTATTACACTTAGAAAATTGAACGATGATTTTTATCGGTATCAGGGGCCCATGACTCTGTCAGTATAAATATACATAGCTTCCTTGTACCGGACCAAGATATGGCTTGGTACAGTATATGTTCAGCACAGGAAAACGAGTAAGTTTAACAGAACCTTATACAACACACAGTTAATTCAGTTCGCGCGTATTCCTGCTGAATTTGTTGTCTGTTTTATAAGATATCAATATTGCGTGAAAGTAATGACATTTTCCATAGCTGCTTAGTATCTTCTTTTAATATCTCTGTACAGTCTCAGAGTACAATGTTTAGAGTTGTACACAGCATGCATTTTAGATAGATAGATAGATAGGAAGATAGTAGATAGATAGACAGACAGACAGACAGACAGACAGACAGACAGACAGACAGATAGATAGATACACAGATAGATAGATAGGTAGGTAGGCAGGTAAGAACCTTAGTTTACAGCACGATAAAAAGATCAGCCTTGCTGGTGGGGTCGTGAATACAACAATTACAAGAAAAATAAGGAGTACTGAAAGCAAATGTACACTTAAAAATTAAAAACTGTTTAAGTTTTTTCTTGTATTACAGTATCACCGCGATAAAGCGTTTCATTTTCCTAGAAAATTTCACTTTCTCGTCAAAACAATCACTGACTTAGACAGACTCGGATTAGTTTACTTGAATTTAGTGTTTTGTACAGCGAACGGGGTTACATTCTTTGAAATTTATCTACAGTCTGCGGCCCACATCACCACTGATCCACAATTTATTTATTTATTTTATTTTCAAGTTCTTTTTAACCGATCCTTGATCCCTGATTTCTCGATCCTCGATCCTGATTTTCCAGTACACCTTGAAGTTTTGCTCATTAAGTTTCTTCTTTTTTTTTTTCAACCACTGAAGTGATCAGTTGTTCCAAAATAACCAACACTTTCAAGCGATAGAATTCTTGGACCAACGCGTTCTGGAAAAGCTCGATATGGGATTTCTATTAACTATGGACATGAAGTGCTGCAGGTAGAGTGTGCGGTTAGTCAAGTTCAAAGCTACCCATATAAACACATCCATGACACAATAGGGTGGATTTCCACTGATGCGTTTTTGGCTCCACACGTTAGCGCACGTAAATTTTAATCATGTAAATCAAATAGAGGTAAGACATAAAGTATTAAGATTAAACGTCAAATTAAGCGAGTTTCTACTTTTACGCTTACATAATTGTACGTGCGGCCTTTCATACATTGCCTTTATTTTATTTGCGAACGCAAATTTTACGCACATGCGCTCGTAAAATTACGTGACAGTGGATACTTCATATCTCAAGTATTTATGAAGTGCAACACAACTTCACATTGTAACAACTACGAAAATCTATCAATTAAATACATAAAACAAAGTGAATCTATTTAACTGTACATTTCCTGTAATTGCGACAATATTCTGAGAAACGTAATGCCTTAAAAAGCCACAAAATCCTGAGGATTTCCCCGCTATAATATTTTCTCATCCTTTCCTTTTTAAAGTGCCTGCATGTCGTACATAATTACACGAAAATCAAGAGCCTCCATTCGAGGAAAATTACGTCATTGCCAAACTTACATGCGTCATTTCAGTCATCGCCAAAAATAAACTGCATTCTCATCACGAGACTCATTTCCATACAATGAAAGTCGTCCCGATTCTTATCCCCTGTTTCCACGGTCTTCGCTAGGAACGCGGGGCCTACAAACTAGGTCCCACCAACGAAAAAAAAAAAACGACTGCATTTTAAGAGTCTCGCTCTGCTCTAGCAAGCTCGAGTAATAAACTTTCCAACTTGAAAAAAAAAAAAAAAACTTGTAAATTTCCGATAATTTCAGTATTTGCAAACTTATAATATACGATCAGTGTGAGCATCAAATGGCTTCTTGGAAATAATTTAAATAATAAATTTATTGTATAAAAATAATAATAATAATAAAATAATAATAATAATAATAATAATAATACAGCAATTTATTGTATAACACAGCAAGCATTTATACCTGAGCCATAAGAGACTTTGATGAATCTAGCCATCTGATGGAGAGAAAAAGAAAATATCAGAGACAATTTAACACCAAGTCTACAAGATGTAATCCAGTGCTGGTTAGTAATGTCTGCTAAGCAGTGTCAATATCCTTGTTCTGGGCCCGCAATGGACTCAATAAATTATGGGAAATGCATTTTGAATTTTCCACTAAGTTGACTGGCAAATCCACAATGGCCTTTTTTGTTAGGCCAATCACGCTGCATACTCAAATCCTGATACCCAGGTGGGGGCCGAGAATAAGGATTTTGGTGCTGTTTCGTAGATGGACTTAACAAGAAGCTTAGTTTTTAACAAGAAGCTTAGTTTTGTCTGCTGTTCAGGCTACGTAACACCAAGTCTTAATAAAAGAACAAAGTGACATCAACAGTATATATTACATGTAACTACCTGCAAGAATGATAACAATGACAACATTTAGGTATTGATGCATCACTTGTTGTAACCATTCAACTATCTTAATAAAAACGAGCCTATATATTACTCTGTACATGTAAGTACATACAATGTGTTAGACTTCGAAAATTCTTCGGAAATTGTCTAACATGTTGTAGAACATAAATTGCCTAAAAACCCTCACCAAAGAGTCACCAAGCAAAATTTCAATTTTACATATTTGAGATCAATATGAGAGAATTGCAGAGTGAGTATTTCAAAATCACAAGACAAGAGCACCCCGCAATAAACTTTGCAGAGTAGAGTCAAACTTTGATCTGGACTTGTTTCCCTGGTCAAAAAAGTGAAGTGATTAAAAGTTCATTAATCCTTCCAAATGTGTGTTTAAAACACTGTTTTAATATGTTTTGCTTCCAAAAATGTTTACATCATATAATATTTACATCTTCGATTATCTGGACTATTTACTCAAGTCCTAATGAGTCCAGATAATCAAGGTTTGACTGTATTTGTTCATAAATTTCATTTACACGTGAACAGCAGTAAGTAACAATGCATTTGAAATATGCAGAGATGTAAACTATTGTTGTCACAAATATATGAAACTTGGAGACCATACCCCTGAATAATGAGAGGCTCTCACTTGTAAACACGTAATTTCTGACAAAAAATTAGCAAATTGTAGCCCTTATTTACTGCCTTATAAGTTATCAATAATCTTATCTTGAAACTCAAAGGTCATCTAAAACCGCCGTTAATCTCAAAAATCTCAAATTAAAAAAAAATCTATCCAGCAGTTTCAAAATTATTTGCTTATCTGTTTAAGTAGACCAAAATGTTAACAGAACTGCTAACAAGAGTGCCTTGATACATGCTAATCAAATCCTTCTTAAATTTCTAGCAATCAGCTAAAGCTATCTCCATGATCTTTCACACTTGTTTATAAGAAGAATGAAACTACTATGAGGTGAAATATTGTATTTCAAAAGTGTTTGTTTTCTAAAGATAACTAGCAAACATCAAGAGTGTCCAGTCTCTACAGTATTTCTAACCATAAAATCTTCATCCCAAAATATCGCGATAATGTTCTCCTTACAGATTTCACTCAAACTTCACAAACATCAGGGTGGCTATTGGAGGAAAAAGCTCAAGTGAACAATTTTGGAAGAAAAAAATCCCACTGTTGAGATACAGCTGCAAGTAAAATAGGTAATGGCATCATTTTGTTCCTATTACAACTCTGATGTCATTGTAACCCTGACCACAACACAATTTTCATTTTTATCTAATACAGCTGTAGAGATAATTTTTCCAAATCTTTGTTGATGGCAATGTGGATTATGCCCAAACTTGGGAGGTGCTGACCCTGAAAAATCCCATTGAGCCACCTTAACAGAGGATGTCCTAAGACTAACTTGAACCTGATAATACAACAGGCTCTTGAAATATGCAGATAAATGTTTCTACGGCCAACTTTTAAGGCACACCATCTTTTACTTCCTGCTTTTCGTAATTCACAGACAATTTGTCCACACTTTCCTGTGGCCCTGGGACGAGCACGATGGCGAGGCTAATGTGGGTCAACTTCTTTGCAAAAACAAAAACAAACATGGGTAATTTGCCGCTGAGTTGCTGGAAAACGATAGAAATTTTCAAAATAGTAAGATTTCAAAGCTTATTCTTTACCAGTAAGCAAAAGGGATATCTGTTGCAAACAACAAAATTGTGGGAAAAGCTGGTCGTAATTACAGAAGAAAGGAAAAAAGCGATGAAGCCAAAAGAAGAAGTATGCTCTTGAACTTTCTTAGCTTGAAAAGGGTAAAGTGTGTTAAAACGAAAATATTTTGTTTCCTTTTAATTATGTTACTTCTTAGTATGCTATTTTACTCTTGTGTATATCTGTGAAAGATTCTGTGTTTGAGTCCTTGTTGAGTGAAATGTGCATATGTCTTTCTTTATGGGACTGAATATTTTGATAAATAATGTAGGCTAAATGCAAGCTTATGTATAAATAAACTTATACCATTTTAGTCATCTTCATTTAAACCGATTTAACTTCCTTACAGTGCAAGGAACTGGCCCATCATCTTATTATTATTTTTTTAAACACACAAGATCTTGCATTTGCTTCATTAACAAAAAGTCATTTAAAATGAAGGTTTCAGGTTAACTTGGAGGCTTTCGACACTCCAGTGAAAGTTATGGCTTAAAAAAGTTTTAACCATCACTGAAAAGAAAATTGAAATGGCTTCAAGGTGTTACCTTGTTAAAGGATTTTGAAAACATCTACTGACTTTTATTGAACTCACTCACCGGCCACTATTTTGGTCAATTTCTGGTTAGGCTTGTTGTTTTCTCAGTGATGAAGAGTTGATCTTCCTTTTGCTGTTTGAAACAATGATTTCTCAAGCCTGTAAGTAAGTTTTCAGACCTACAAAACCTTTCAACATTTCAAATTTCCTTTTTTTTCGGCAACTCAGCCACAGTTTTCTCATGTTTGTTTATATTCTTGGTGAGAAGTGTCCCGCATGGGCCTTACTTTCACACAAATACAAGGACTCGCCGAATACGAAACTCCCCTACTATCTGGATGCTTGAAACAGGCTAGTGTTCTACTTGCCAGAGTTGAATTGTCCACTGGTCCCTGCAAGTTTTCACATGGAGTAAAGCAAGGGAAGCATGGAGAAAAGGACAGGTTTTGGTTGTTGCTCTCAAACTGAGCAAAAACCAAAGAAAGTAGCTCTGAAGTATATTTGAGTTCACACGCCAAAATTCAGGCTATTAAAGACCAGTTGCGCTCTCAGCTGTATTCCCCTGGGTTGTAACAGTATGCATTGTGCAATCTACCCTGTAGCTGACCTGCACACAAAATGTTTACTAACTGATGAGATCTGACCAGTAAAAAACTCAAGAAATCAGTGCCTGTAGCTAGAACGGTGTAGATCAATAAACTCCTTGCATCTTAACCTACAAAATACGCTCGTGATGCAATATTTGTTGAAGCAATTGGTGAGCCACTCGATAAAACAAAAGTGCATGATTGATGAAAATGGATCCAACTAATATATAATTGATTATCTACAAATTGTACATACCCTTTGTTCACTACAGCCTTTTCTGTAAATGTTTTGGGCTTGAATAAAGAGGCAACTGCTTCCTGAGAAGGTGCCACGGGGCTACAAGCTAACGAAGTTGTTTCGATCGTTCCACACGGGCTGTTCGAAGTGAAAGGCGATAAAGATCCAGGTGTGGAGGAACCAACACTGCCGTTCGGTGAAGCGTAACCGTGCCTTGGAAGTGAATTATAATTCGGCACATTTAAACTGTCCTTGCTTCCTCTAGTTTTGTCGTCGCTGTTAGCCGATAAATTGTCGTCCGAGCTGGAGGAGAGTGAATGTCTCTTCTTTGATTTACCACGAACAGTTTTTCGCTCTTCTTTTCTTGATCCCTCGAACGGTTTGAGCAGAGATAGTTCCTCGGGATGTCTAATTCCCAATTCGGCACAAAGTTCTTGCACGGCGTGGAAAACAGGCTTAGAAAAGTCCAGAGAAACTTCCACAAACTGCAAGTCGGGTAACTGAACACGAACCTTTTTATGAGTTGGAGTAAACTGAAGTTTAGCGTCGCCTTGCACACCGATTGTGTCTAAAGTTAAGCGGGGTTTCACAAGCCACAGTCGTTTTTGGGGCCACCACAATCCATGATCAGACCAATCAGCCGCTATGTCTACAAGAATAAATAAAAGGTCTGCTAAAAAAAATGATTACACTTATGTACAAGGATATGACAAAGAAAAGTAAGCTAAATTAATTTGATCGCGATGGGTTTAACACAGCGTTACGTAGACGCTATTGCTTTTAAATTCCAACACACAGGACGTTAACAAATACTTCGAATGTCAGCAGGATCAACAACTCTTAACACAAAACTAAACGTCACGGAACAGGTTTTTCTCTTCTACACATTTTAATGGCACCACACCCGCGCAAAAGTCGACAGGCTTGAATCACACAGAGCAGCAGACTTACCTAGTCCTTCAACAAGGTCCAACATGAGCTTTCCGATGTGAGTTTCTCCATTGACTTCTACAGACTTCTCAGTGCTCAAATTAGTAATGTAAACAGACAAACTCCAATTCGACTTCTTACCAAGGTTGCTCATTTCTTAAATTCACTTATTCTTCAGTATGCAAGGTGAGAATGATTTCAAACACAGTGTACTGTCGAACGAGCAAATGAACACACACAAGCTCCCAATGACGAGAGATTCTTCACGGCCTCTACGACCAAAATAACAATTGTCAATCACTTCCGGCCCTAAGCGTTTCCTCCGTGTAATTTTTAGCCGAAGAACATGATACAATATATTGAATGGGAAAACACAGTTTTCGCGAATTCGTCGGAATAAAAATACACAGCGTTTTGGATCAATGCAAAGTTCGTGACCTTCAAATTGTCGATTCCATTTCCTCGGACGGTATATGGTCACGTGAATTCAACGAAAAAAGAACGAAATCTTTTTCGGGAATATTCGGTAATCTTCGTATTACATATTACAATCTTCGTAAAATTCGAGCGTGGGGTCTGATGACCACGCCAACATTCTTATTATTCCAAAGTCCTTTTAGGGATTGGTATTTTAAAAACCTTCTTTGATCCGGATGTGACGCCCAGATGGCTGCATATGTTTATAGCATGCTTTTCTTCTTAATAAGTGTTTTACACGTTCCAGTGATTTATGGGATCCCGGGTTCATGAGCAGAAAGCATGCAGTCGCGTGCCGTTGTATGAGGGAGCTTCATAAACCTTGACGGCGACGGCATCGAAAAGCAATAGGTTTTAATGATGAGCAAAGCAGCAAATCGGGATCAGTCACCGTTGCTGAGCAACTATTAATTCTCACCAAATTCTTACGATTTTTTTTTACTTCTGAGAATTGATTTTTTTTAAAATTGATCATTATTAACTATATTAACCGGACCTGCATTAAGCAGTCACTTTATTATGAAATAGCCTGTGTACAGACGCCCCCATTCCCTCAGAAAAGATCCATCTCTCTCCTCAATGTTTTTTTTAGGGGAGGGGGCGGCTCAGTATACGGGCTACCTCTGAAGCGGCCACTTTCAAGTCCCGGAAATTATTTCACTTAATTAATGTAAAACTGACCTTTATAAAGCGGTCACCTCTTCATTCGTTCAAATTTTAATTTATTAATCACCCGTGTAGAAGGATCTATAGTCGGTTATAAGCGTGTACTTGATCAGTAGTGTTGAATAAGACGTAAATACGCGTAAAATATTTTGTGGTGCTAAATTGTTTGTGATATCGTGCATGTTATATGAGAAAAGCAACTGATTTGAAATTGAGCATGTTTAGAGGTAGAATATTAGAGGACAAAAGATATGGAATCGTGTGAGCTGTATAACGGCTGTATAACGGACATCAAAAGAAGTGCACGCGTTTGCAGCAAAAATAATTGGTTACCATGAGTCTTGGCCGCTTGTCCCCAAGCGACTGCACCATATGACAAATGAGCGGTCGAGGTCACCTTTTTCGTGATCCCAACGCGTTACTTTTTATTGTCAAGATAGAAGTGCAATAGATACACTGAGGATGACATTCACTCGTGTTATTATTCTCTTTCTTTAGGCACCAGAAGAAGTAGAAACACGTTGAGGTTAACTTGTGGTAATGTGGATACTATTATCATTCGTAGCAAATTTTTCTTTCTTTTCATTGGCCAAGAGCCCACCATGTGGCCTGCAATTGACGGGCAAATATTAATGTTGTTTTTTGCTTCGGCATTAAATTGATTTACTCGCAACTAACAAATCATGATATTTTGTTCAACCTCGTCCGATAATTGTTAAATAATTTTAGCCTGAAATCGGCGGAAAATAAGAATATTCAGCCTAGGCCGGAAAAAGAACATTCTCATATAAAAAGTAAGAAGATAAGAAAAGAAAAAGCAAAGTGTGCACTTCTGAGTTTAGCCTGTTCCAAGCGTTCAGATAGTGGAGAGCGGTGCGAAGTAAAGATAGCGATGAAAAGTTTATTTCTTCGCACCACTCCCCACTATCTGAACGCCTGGAACAGGCTATTCTGAGTTGCGACTTCCCCATTTTGAGTTCTTACAGAGTCCTCACTTTCGACTTTCGACTTCCCACGTCCGCACGAGTTTCCACTTCCGACTTCCACATGAGTGTTAACTTCCGACTTCTGAGATCTGCCTTTCGACTTCTGAGTTTTGTGTAAAGGAATTGAGAAGCCTAACTCAAGCCTTCCACAAACGTACCTCAGCCTTGTCGAAGTTTCACTTTCAGTGTGTTTATTGAACTGTTTCAGTGGACTTAAAAACGTTATTCTACGTCAAGAATTGACGGGGTCTTGAACTTTTCCCTTACTGTTACTTTGGGTAGAAGAAAATATTATTTTTGAGGCACGAAAATTGATTAAAATACCAAAAGCTCATTGGTCACGTTTAGAGAGTCGAAAGACTGTCAGTACACAGAACTACGACGTCGGCCGGAAGTGGCGGCCTGTGTAGGTAAGTCATAATTTAGCCTGTCCGAGGGGCTCAGATATTGGAGAGTGGCCGGAAATGGAGAGTGGATGATAAAAAAAGGACTGAGAGAGGAAGAGGGAGAGTGGAGTAGGTCTGTAGTCTCCCCTCGTTCTATTTTTCGCCCGCGCTCTGCTATTTGAAAGCTTACATACTTAGAAAAATTTCACTCCCTTTAGTTTCTCTCCCTTCCTTTGGCAATGTCTTGGTAGCTGCGTAACTTTGTAATCACATCTCAGCATTGCAGAGGGAAAGAAAAGTGTATGGTTGTTTCAAAGATTTTTGTCGAGGATTGTACGTCATGATAGGTCCCAGCCCGCGAATCTTTCTAGTCTGAGTGGGAATATGAAATGGGGTGTAACCCTCCTAGATGTCGCTGAAATAATAAACACTACCCATTGCCATTTCCAGTCCGACATGGAGGGTACAATATAACTCCTACGTGTAAAGTAAGTCATTGCTATTCTTTCCTGGTGTGACTGAGACGGGGCACATGGGTCATTTTGTGTTTGTTTTACGCGAGCCTAACGAAAAAAATGAACAAAATTTTCAAGGAAAAAATAAAACAATTGCTGGGTAAATAAGCTATTGACTAACAGCAGGTAAATTTTAAGACAGTAAAGCAAACAAGCAAGCAAGCAAGTACTGAAAGTTCTCGTTGTTCTTATTTTCCTCTTTGTACGAGTGTAATTATTTTACAGTTCAATGTTTAAAGGCTGCTTCTAGACAAGGCACAACTCAAATGCTAACCACAGCTGCGACTCTATTTATTTGCTCATATCCAGACTTTAGAAGGTAACGAAACTGTGGGTTTTCAGAAAGCCCAGCATCTTTTAGTTGTTCTGCTTCGAACAAACTCTCCAAAGAAGGCATAAATTCTTCCAGCTCTATACCTAGAAACAAGCGACACTGGTAACAGTTAGCAAAAATAATAATAAACAATAAAATAAGTAAAATAATAATCATGATGATGATCATAATAATAATAATAATAATAATAATAGTAATAATAAACAATGATTCCACACTAAATAATAATTACGAGAAGAATTTTTAAAAGCTATTCGATATGAATTCTTATCAACTATATAAAAAAAAAAAAGATCCTTATTAGTGGTGGATCAAAGCAAAGACAGCAAACGAACAAACAACTCAACGAGCAATTGAAATGCAAGAATGAAACGATTTTAGCAATCAAATGAAACCAACAGAAACCTGTTATTCGTACTATTTGGTTGCAAGTCATCAGTTGCTTGTTCGCGCTACTTATTTTAAAGCCAGGAAAGAACTAGTATTAGTAGGGCCCGTTTTCGGTGGAACTGGCCGGGGTACCCCTGGGTAGGCGAAGAATCTCCCTTATAAGAGCAAATCTCCAGTTTCGTACTAGAGGCTATCGCGATACTCATTAAGTACATTCAAACCTACTCAAAACGGACACTGAGTGGACCATGGACAGTGTCCGTATTAAGCGAGTCGTCCTTCTGTTCAAATTTTAAAAATTGTCATAAACGCTTCACAATGACATCGGCAGTAAGCCGCCACCATAAAATAACGTACCTTGATTATAAGCAAGTTCAACAGTTCTGAAGAAAACAGTATTCCTGGCAGTCAATAAAGGATCTTTAGCCGGAAAGGAGCCCCAACTGTAGACAAAAACATAAACAGTTATGTTTACCATTTAGATTAGAAACATTCATATAAACCAATTACCCACAAAAACTTCAGCCGAGATTGCGACTGAGAGTCAAATGAAAGTAGAAAATAACTGTGGATATATAAAAGATATCAAAGGACAGAAAGGTTAAATAAGCCATTTTCAGTGACAAGTCCACAAAATGAGGTGATTGGCTTAAATTCCTCAGATAATTCTCCAGCGACCGTTGACCAATTTGCTGATAGCAATACAACTGACGCCAGTTGTACAAAGACCGACACTAAACACTCGGGCGGCCTCTATCAAAGAGAAACTTATAATTAAATTGTCCATTACTTTCTCCATTTTCAATTCCTTTTCTGTATTCATATATGTGCACTCTAATTTCTTCACTTTTGACACTGATGACATGAAGTCGACGAAACAAACCTCATGCGACTTCTTTAAATTAACTTTTCCTTTTAAAGACCAGTTTGGTTGTTAAAAAGTCACTTGTTGTCGAAAACAACTATAACTGGACAATCACTCATCTTACTCGTCTCTAAGAAGAGCTTTGCACCAGATGTGAAGCTTGAGCGCTGCAGTATCCATGCCATAACGGCCACTCTGTTGAAAACATTACAATCAAAACACTGATGAAAACCAGGAACGTCTAGTTTTAAGTACTTATAAGTTAACCAGCTCTCATTTTATACGAAAAAAAAATTACTGTAAGTAAAAGAAGATGTATCTACCGTGGTGGCTAGATGAAGAATATCCAGAGCTCTTTTGAAATCGTATTCATTGGCTCCTGGGTTTTGTTCTCCAATATGTAGCTGCGATTATCATTAAAGCAAACATACATGTTAGAAGAAGTTACCCTCATTTAAGACATGAAACGGTATTAAACAGTAGTGAGTTTGTCAGTTCCAACGTTCGACGGGACCAAAAGAATAACGCACCCACGAAAGTTTGTTCTCTAAGCGCAGCTATTCGAGACCTTTCGATCCTACGACGAGGACGACTACCAAGACGACTGTATTTGATTTGACGTGTTTTTTAAAAATATAGAAACCCAGGAAAGGTTAATTTTCCGCTTTTTTACCAGAAAAATTTGCGCGTTTCTTTTTACTGAAGGATGTTAAGCCCTGTCCTGATCGCAAAGTGATAAAACTTCTAACATTTGATTATTTGTTCCCGCCACTAAAACATTAGTGGGCTTGACGCAACAGTACGGTAGAAAGAGGAATACGGCCAAACCGCTGTGTGTGACAAATGTGAAAGAGCTATTACTTGCGCGTTTTTTTGTGATCTGCACTCAGCACTACTCCTTTTTATCAGCTATGTAGGTATGTGCCGCCCCATTGGGTAGGGTTTTTGCGCCGTTTTGGTCTGCAAAGGGGTATACACTTTGCCCATTTTGGTCTGGAATCAGGTATAGTTTTTGAGGGAACCACGGGTCGGAGTGTATGAACGTATTTATCGTTTCAATTCCAAGTGGGTAAGAAAGAAGGAGAAATTTGTGAATTCGAAATGGATTTGAAGAATTTTTTTGTTCGTGCAATAATCTAAGTAATGATAACATTATTTCTGCCGAAAGGCCAGGTCTGAAAACGGTATGGATTTTAGCGGTCTAGTCTGAAAACGGGTGTGGAAAATTACATTTTTTGGTCTGAAGTAGGGTCAGGATTTGGAGACCGGGCGGCCCTTTCCACCAAGAATTCCCAGGAGTACCCCATCGGGCATTACTGTGTTCTGGTCTTTTACTAAAAATTCTGTTTCAAGGAAGGGGAAGTTTGTTCTTTCCTCTGGTGTCCTATAGAGCGTTTCCACTCACTTGGCCAGCATCTCTGCAAACTTCTTGGAACAAAAGAAAGCGTTTACATAAGAAAGGAATTCAACTCCCACTACACAGGATTGGTTTGGAACACCAACATGACCGCCGTGACCTCTCTTCTGTTGCACTTTTTAATACCTATATCGCACTTTGTAATAACACTTGTCGTACTTTGTAATAACACTTGTCGCACTTTGTAATAACACTTGTCGCACTCTGTAATAACACTTGTCGCACCTTGTGATACACTTCAAAATATGGTCGGAGGACAAGTAAACCCAATAAATAATAAGTATCATCATCGATATCAACAACAGCAACAATTATAATAATAACAATAACAGTAATAATTGTTAATTGTTATTATTATTGTGGATGTTTCATGACGATTATTATTCATATAAGGGCCACTCATAAAACGGCCACCACAATAACACAAAATAATCTACTATTTATTTCCCGACCATCTAGGCATTAATTTGACACAATGAAGTAATTTGATGTCATTATGAAGTTATGTTGTTGAATTTGTTGGTAAAATCCAATTCCGTAATTTTTCCTTCGAAGCGAAAAATACTCAAATAGTAAGGTGTCTGACAAAATCAAGAAGTTGGCAAACACATTTGATTATCGTAAACAATGACGTCATTCATTGTTAAAGAAGGATCTGGAACCTTTTCATGGCCTACCCACAGATGTCAAGTTAATACTCGTTTTCGTGACCTATAGGATGGCTTTTCAGATTCTGCCGCGTATTTACGTCTCCTGTGGCGGGGTAGCAGGAAATGTCAGCGTTAAAAATATACTCATAAGAATGTTTGGGCCTTCAACTGGTGTCGTGTTTGAATTACGGCGAATAATCTCCAATCAAAAATGGGCGAATGCTTGAATGGTACTGCGTTGGTTTATCATCACCGACATATCTTGGCGAAACAAGTAACATACTTCAAAGCTCTAAGCAAAGACACCTCAATATTTAGCTAGAGAAAAAGAACGTGTGGCAGCAAAAGGCAAAAAATGCTTAGTTACAACTTACATAGAAGATGAAACTTGAGCATAAACGTTCGAGCCTGAGATCTTTTGTTAGTATCATTGTACTTAAGATTTGCTTTTCGTGTTTGGATTTTTTACTTTTGGTTATCTTAGCTGGGCCACACTTTGCGATGTCGCATTTTCTGATTATTATGAATCTATTTCGTTTCATGTTGGCTCTAGCGCATTCAAAATTTCCACAAAATTTTAGCAGTCACCGTGGCACAATGACGTGGGCAAATGATATGCAATAGTGCGATAATAACAGGAATAAGAATGGTGATGATGATGATGATTGTCTGATGATGATAATGATTTTGGCACCGTGTTGTGCTCGATGTTTCTGTTCTTTTTTGATCCTATGAAATATTATGATAGTGCTTAATCATGGCAATAAACACTAAAATCTCGTTATATCTCTGGTCATGTCCTCGCAGGTAATGAAACCGGATTTCTTCGTTGCCCCTGCTACTACTAAAGCAGTCAAGGACACCTTACCTTTATGGAAAACCCGTTTTTACGGATAGCAGCTAAATTCCAATACAAAATCCCATCATTGCGGACTCTAGCTGTTATGGACACTATCTCATGGTCCCGATGTCGTCCGCATAGAAATAGTTGTACTTTCCTACGAAGACCTTGAAGCCGGAAGGACGCAGTTGATGTGAGTACTTTCCTCCACCCCCACTTGAGAAATTGGTGCTGAAAACCGTTCAGTGGAATGTTGGTATTAAAATTATTATTATTACTGTTGTTGTTGTTCTTGTTTCTTGTTGTCGCCGACGATGATACTTGTCCTCCGACCATATTTTTCAAGTTTATTACAAAGTTCGAAAGGTGTTATTACTAAGTGCGACGGCTCTTTTATTACAAAGTGCAACAGGTATCACAAAGTGCGACAATTTTAGTACAAAGTGCGACAGAACAACGTCAGGTGAAAACGCTCTATCGCTTAAGTTCATTATTCTCGCTAAAACCTTTAGTAGTCCCAGGTAAAATAACGACGACTATCGCGTTTTCCTGCCAAAATGTTGCTAGTTCACGCGGGTGCACTAATCTAAAGGTCTCTAATGTTAATCTGACCACATTTTGGAAAAAGATCAATTTAGTACCTTCAATAATTCAATAAACCACTGGTTCTAAATATAGGTTCTTCAGCCAGGAGTAATATGTAACTCTTTGTGAGCACAATGAAGACCGCCGCGGTACATATTTTAAACGGCCATGTAAAGTGTGACGCAGGTTCGTGAACCGCAAAGCCCGTGAAAACTGTGAAAAAGGTGTCCAAAGTTGCTATTTGTTTCAAGTAAGTTGTTTTAATCATTAGTCGCGCTAGGCCAAAACCTGAATTTATACGGGTCGCACAATACTTGAAGTGGAATAAACTTTAGTGGATGTGAGCGGCGAAGGGTCCATACTGCACGTAGGCCGGAGCCTACTGTTAAAATGATCTTTATAATATTTTGGATGGTTTTGATATCAGGATAGCATGTCAGTCAATCTGTCGGTTAGTGAGTAGGTATAAATATAGAAAATGACTGCATTCTAAATTTGGACGATACAAACAGAACCAGCGAGATTTTACCTCAATAAGATGAGTAGGAGAAAGAGGGGCCATGCAGTCAACATCCATACCAGCTTGCTAAAGGAAATAAAACAACTCAGTTTTAAAAAAGACAAGTTACTTTTCCTTACTGTCTATGATCTATGAATTTAAAAGCTGTCCCTAGGCGATAACTTTTTGAATAAAAAATTACATTAATCAAAAAATGAAAGTTTGTAATTTAAAACGTTTAGTATAAAGTGCCAATTCCTTGAGGCTGCACTGCTTGGTTTGATTGTTGAGGCTAATGATGCCCTGGCGTAAGGCCGGACGTCCTTTTAGCTCATTACAGCAAGGTGAATTATTGCATATTAATTGAACATCAATGAAGGAGGCTATGGTATCCGTCCAAGGTCCCTGCTATACATGTTAAGTACTGTTTAATAGACGAGCAGGAGTGTATTATCAGATTTAAAAACTCAAGGCTTCAAAATCTCTGATATCGATCAACTCATTCTTGCACTAATATTTAGATTTGGGGTTATTTTGGTCTAAAAAACTGGACATATAGTTTAGCCCTGTCTTTAGCACACTCATTAAACATTTTAATGTTTATTTCTTCAATTTGGTTTTTCTTTATGAGTTTTTGTAACACGTTTTATTTCTCTATGGTTTCAATACAATGAGAGGGATTTTTCCTTCTCTCAAATAGCTTGTTACTTTTGCGGTTACTGTATGATATCTTTGTCGTTTTAAACAACAAAAATATTTTTTACACAGCATTGTCCTGTATGCTGCAGATCCCTTCCAGTATATACTTGGCCTCGTCAAGAATGCCTCTGTAAGAACATTATTCGTTGGAAAGGAGTGCGCCCACCATAGCAACATCCATGTTTTTGAAACTAAAACGGATAAACTGGAAAATCTCAGCTCTAATGAGCCCCTTTTAGAGTGAACTTATAATTATAACCACTTTGTTTCACCTGTAAAACTGCAGATGGAAGTGTTTCCTGATGTAGTATGATGTCCTGCTCTGTTATGATCTCTAAATAAGAAAAGTTTTATTACCACACTACACGAACTGAAGTTTCACTGCTGCTTGAGTCAACTTACTAAAGAAGGGAAAGGGTACCGTAAAATTCCGAAAACGAGCCCTGAAGTTTATATTCTTCAGAGGCCCTTTTAGAGGGGCTTATATTCGGAGGGGCTTATTTTCGTTTCAAAATCGATTGGGCTAGCCTTATGTAGTTGGAAGGAAATTTACCGTTCTTGCTTTGTTTTACTTTGTATTTGAGGGCAATTTTCCACTTACAAGCCCCCGGGGGCCTTATATTTGGAGGGGCGATTTAACGGAGGGTTTTTTGCGTTAGCGGTTTAGGGGGCTTATATTTGGAGGGGCTTTATATTTTCGGAGATTTTACGGTATATAACACACCAGAATTATAGTTTTCTTTATGCTGTTGAGTGTTTAAGGGGAAAGCACAGTTTCATTCTTGCTCACGTCGTTTTACACAATCACTAGTACTTAAGTCAGAGATAGGAAGAACATATACAGTATACCGTTTCAGTTGTTTTTATGTCTAGGGTCCATTCTGGTTTATGGACCAAATTTTAATTCCTCTGACTACAATCTTATTCATGATAGAACCCACGAGCGGGCGTTGGTTCCACAAATCGAAAACGGTTCAACAGTCTCGTTTACTAAGTACCACTTGCCTTCCAGCTTGGATTCGTCAGTTTGTTCAGACGCTAAAAGAGCCAACTTGCTGAGACTCAAAAGTGTCTGTCCAAAAACCAAAAATAAAAACAAGGTAAGTATTAATCATATAGTCTGTTGTACTGTATTTAAAAAAATAGAAAATATTAATACGACAAGAACAACAACAATAATAATACTAGTGATAGCAATGATGATAATAAATACTTTATAGCGTTTGAAGCAATTATGTATAACCTTTTTCTTTCCTAAGTAGGAAGCTTCCTCAACAGCTAGATTTTTTAGTGTTTCATGTGCCTGAGGAGAAAAAGGAAAAGCAGTGAATGTATTGTGCGATCAAATTTCCATGACGTATATAATGGCGGCTTACTGTTCTAATATTACCTGATAGAAAGACTTGATATTAATTTCATGCAGCCAACTGAGGTGATGATGAGAAGACAGAAAACGCGCTAAATCCTGGTGTTGTGGTTCAGGGATGCTCATCAGCTTTTGCCGTTCTCCTAAACATCAAATACATTACTAGTGTTATACTCACGTGATTTAACCCGCTGCTGCCAGGGTAATGTTATGCTACACATATGAATAATTAAGGAAGAAAAATACTAAGTCTAACCATTTGTAAGGGGGTGGGGGGGGGGGAGGAAATGCTGAAGGGATTAGTTTTTAAAGAAACTTTGGTGTCGTAGGTCGGGGGAGGTTGGAGGGGTAGGGTGGGGCGGTGTAAGGTTAATTTTCCCCGCTCTCTCGAGTGCAGTCGTTTTTCTCTCTGAGAAGAGCCTTCTTCGGGGAAAAGCGCGGCTCATTTCCCGACCAGCAGCTGGTAATGGAGCCTAGGCGGGGTGTAACAGGAAAATATTTAACAACCAAGATTATGTGGTACCCATACTACAGTTACTGAAACGTTTCCAAAAGATGGAATGAGAAAAAAAGTTCTACTTCTTAAATAAAAGGTGAACTACCTACCTTTAAGAGATAGGAGAGAAAAAACGTCTAGGAATCAAAAAGAATTTCTATTTCCAAGGTAAAATTAATCACAACAGACTAGTTATCGTATATTTTCCATCTGATTGTTAGATACCTTTGTCCATGTACCACTTAAATAGGTAGTCTGAAAAACCCTGAAGCAAAAAGTAATAATATTTTTAATTATCTGCTACGTACATGACAACAAACAAACAACAAACATGGACAACAAAATAAACTACCATATTTCGTAAGTCCAATGGCTGTTTAAACGAACCAAATTATGAAGGGATCAAAAAGCTTACCTTTCAAATGTTTAAAAACGTTACTTTACTTTCTGTCTACTTAATAAATCATTATTCAAATGCGGCCTAACAAATACACAGCAAATAACTAAACAAATAGATGCTAGCCTGATCATAGTTAGTAAAGGAGACTGGTTATGAAAGCCGGCAAAGATCAAAGATTAAAACAACGGTGCTGCAGTTTATGTTAGAAGCTCTCCTTTGTTTTTTGTTCACAAATTGTGACTGAATAAGATAACGTTATGTTTCTATTGGTCAGTAAGTTAAAAAAGATAGGAATGCTTTTTAACGTTGAGAACGGTCAAGTCTAAAAAAGCTAATAAAAACATGTAACACAAGAGTCGAACGGGTTTCATGACGACTCCACTTTATTAACTACGGTCTGATGGATGACAAATAAAAGTCAACAATGTAAAAGTGTTAGGGATTGACGTGCGCAGTGATTGGTCGAGAACTATGGTCTCTTTGTCTCTCCCGGAAAATGGACATTAGCAACCTTCAAGGTTACTGTAAAAAAAAAAAAGCCAACAATTCTTTTACAGACCATAGAAATGACGTTAAATTTTCAAACTAGCAGCTCATGGTTCCAATTAGTTATACAATAATGGTTTTACCTGCTGAGTAAACTGAGTCATATATCGCTGTAAGGTGTCTTGGTCACCAGCTGATTCACAGAGTTCAATCAAAACTCCAAAGTCATGGTACTTCTCAGCCAGGGAAGTCGCATGAGTCCGCTGCTCTAGATGGACTGAGGAGAAGACCACAACTTGTATTATTATACATTGCAATATCTGTCTTCTCATAGGCCAAGAACTTACAATTAATTCTGGAAATTAGCGCAAATCATTTAGTCAGTTACTGTAGGTTGCGCGCGCAAAGCGTGATTCACAAGAACAATGTTAAGCTGTTTTCCTTGCGACGGCGTCGTTGTCGTTATTTTCTTCCAAACAAGGAAAAATAGAACACTCAATCAAGGTCTCGGTAAGTGCTATCAGCCGATTCCGATGAACAGGTATATGTAGCAGAATCATTTTTGGGAACGGAGAAGACCTGGCATTTGCATTACAGGCTATTATGAGGATGATATTCACGATTTAGTGGATGACCTGTATAAAAAAAATGGTTCTTACGGCTGTTAGCGGTGTCAGGGATACAGGATAAGGAAGAGGAGTCGTAGAAACAGGTTTTCTCTTAAGTAGACTTTGTATGAATAGCCTGCGAATACAGTCGTCTCTCTTCGCAGTCTCTTGCATGACCTGACTGGAGAATTGTCAATCATTCAACTTTCATAGTGACTATTATTGCAGTCAAAAACCAAACACCTCCAAGAACCCTGGAATGGGTAATAAAATGCTACCTTGCCTTCGAATTATAAACCATATTTAAATCTATGCTGTAGTGGTTTTACTTAAAGTTTTAAAACATCGATCCTTTTCAAGTTTTGTTTTGGTTCTTTTTGAATAAAGTGCTTTGAAAGGTGCATAAAGATCGCCATTATTGAGTGTTGACAGGTTTTTCATCGATACCTCTCAGGGCTTTCATTAGAAGCCGGCTACCGCCGGAGCTCCGGCGGCTGCGAGTCATCGAGTCACCGGCTACTTAGCCATGTTTGTCAGCAAATACTTCCAAAATATAACTCTTAAAATGTTTACAGCCTACCCATTTTTCAGTTGAAATAAATCTGATAAAATATAGCGCACTCTTGCCTTGAGAGTTTTGGAATAAAGCATATATCAACACGATTTCTGTACCGCGACGGATCGCAACTGATTGAGGAACGCTCAGCCATTTTCAGCGGTATCATAATGAAATTTAGCCTCGTTCCCAAACAATTACCACGTGGTTGGTTGAACAAAGATGGCGGCCAAGTGTAGCCTCGGACAAAGTGAATTGTTTTCATTCTTTAAAGAAACCACGAAACGGAACAGGTATTTTGAATAAATTTTGACTTTGCAATTTTCAAAACGGTCAACAAAGCTAGAATTAGAACTGTCAGAAACAGTACTGAAATTGTCAAAGTATAAATTACTACTGAACTAGTGGCCAGTGTAATCATCAAAATTATTTAAGGAGGAAGAAGTTTGTCAAGATTTTGATGAAGAAATTAGCTATACTTTCAGTTGAATGACAGCATCTTCTCATAGCTTTACGACCACACTGGCTATATATCATGATGTTTGGTGTAAATTTAAAGGTTGGGGTTGCAGCTTGGGCCTTGGTAAGTCACGTGGCAAGCACTCCTGCCAAACTCAATTACCTTACATGTTCACAAAAGCTCTTGAAAAACACACAGAAATCTTCCAATTAAAGGGTTAATGGTATGCATCATTAACTTTACTTTCTCATGCCAGGAATGCTGGAAATCGCATTTCCGAGCTTCTAAATTTCAAAATTTTCTGGGGGAGCATGCCCCCAGACCCCCCTAGAAAAGAAAGGTGGCCTTCGGCCACCTAAATATTCACAGCCGCCTACTATTATATGGGCAGACGCCTACTTCAAATCTTATTGAAAGCCCTGCCTCTAAATCGATCAGCGGACGCTACCCATCCTTTTCAACCATTTCAACTAAATTACAAGCTGGTTGAAAAAAGTTGATTCACCAAACCAACCAAAAACGGTTTTTTCCAAGAGGAAATGACTTAAGTCATATTGTACATAGAGGCTCAGCAGCGTATCCGTTTTGCTAGCTGAAGGTAAAACAGGTCCGGCGACTTTGTTGTTATTTGTTATATTATTATGCTTAGATGCACAGTACCTAGTGGTAGAATAACAGTGCGTCTGTCCTGTTCATACTTCTGCCTCACTTCATCATAACGGTTTTCTTTACCAGGACAGTTCCTGCGGTAACACAATGTCATATATTTAAAGTAAACAGTCAGAAGTATCATAGCCTGGGACCAGGCTCCGCAGTAGGGGGAAAAGACAAAAACGGGGTGAAATGGGAATAATATCGGAGAGCGAAGAGAGGCGAGCGGTGGTCTGGGGAGGGGAAAGGGGCAGCGCAGGCTCCGTCACCTTTCAAACAATCAAATGAAAGTAACAGTCCTGACCACGGAGCCTCTACAAACGATAAGATACCCACCTCAATGATTGGAGCTGGTTTACATAACCATCTAACAAAACATCTGCTAAATCAACCATATGTTGAACAAGAAGCGACAAGTTCTAGAACAAAATACAAACGATGTGAGTAAATAATGCCACTGTTGCTGTCAAAGTCTTTGTGGGTTGACTGGCACTGAACTCAAGATCCTTCCGTCTGTTTGTGCCCAGTGGTTGCAAGTCAAACCTGTCAAACTCATTAATGGGATCATTACATTGACGTGCAATGGTTTGGACACCTGAAGGACTGAGAAATTACGATGGCTCTCAAAAAGTTTGATTAAGTATACGAACTGAAAAAAAGTCGCTCTGACTTGAGTGCGGCCTTTCTGTAAACCCATTTATACCACAAGGCCACAAAATATTATCCTGGCCACCTACCCACGTGGTTTCCGGACGGTGACCAGTATGTAGAAAGTCTACTGAATTACAACTGAATATTAGCTCAACACGACTATGCCAAGTATGTGGCATAGAAACTCTTAGCATCTTTAAGGCGTTCAGATAGTGCAGAGTGGCGCGAAGACAGAGAGCAGGGAAAAAAATGGGGAGGAACAGAGGGAGACTCCCAACCCCAACCCCTAGCTGTTTCTCCTGCTGACATCTCTTTGCGCCATCGCCATAACCTGAAGGCCTGGAAAAAGCTAAGAAGCTCCAAGTCGGCGAAACACTGCTTTAATAAGGCATTTACACAATGGCGTCATTTTACTACAACTACCAGAATCCTTCAGGGTTTGCTTTCTTGTGCAACTCACTGGGATTACCAAATTTAAATATGAAAGAAAAAACGAAATGAATTCTAGTCTTAGTGGTAAACAGACGTCATCGTGGAAATGGCCTATTCGGGAAACACGACGTGAAGTTATCAAGATGTACACTGAGACTTAACAAGACAAACCCGCTGATCAGCCTCTGAAACTCCTCTCTCAGTCGTAAATGCCAGCTAAAATTGCGAATAAAAAATTCAATTAGCAATGCGTTTTAAACATGTGCAGCAGCTACAATCAGCCAGGGTACGGGTAGAGGGAAAAAAACATAGTTGATATGTAAGAGTATACCGTTAAGTCCCAAAAGTAACATTAACATTGAGTTCTGCTATTAAATCCCAGAATGAGAACCCTCTGAAAGTAAGAATGTCTCTCGAAAGCAGGAACAACAGAATTTAACTCTTTGCTTTGTTATCAGTTGATGGTCACAAGTCAAAAATAGAACTGAAGGAAGAGCACGTCTGTCAACATCTATAGTGTGTGATCAGTACAAGGCTCATCTCCGGTGTAACAGCCACAGCTGACAGCAGAAAGAGTTACGGGTACTCAAGGACCAGAATAACCATGCAGAGAACCACAAGAACCAGAACACCAGATCAACCAGAAGAACCACGACGACCAAAAGCACAAGGACACAAGGAAACCACGAGATCCAGAGAAACATCCAATCAGTGAGCGAAAAAGACTAGAATTTATAATATAACACACACACATAAAATACTGACCCTAGT
The DNA here is from genome assembly GCF_958299795.1 of Porites lutea. Taxonomy (NCBI): domain Eukaryota; kingdom Metazoa; phylum Cnidaria; class Anthozoa; order Scleractinia; family Poritidae; genus Porites; species Porites lutea. Next base: position 10,953,104 of record NC_133207.1, on the reverse strand, counting down.
AAAACTAAAATCAATAAACAAAAGTGCAGCGCCATTTCTAACCCAGACAACCTGAAGCGGTAGCTCACCTGTTTCAAGAGCAATGATCTCATTCCACTTGGTCCTGCTGTGGCTATAGATGAAGTACAGTCAGAATTCAATAACTTACGAAGACAAGATCAATACCTTAGTCTCCACCCAAATAAACAGCTATAACCTTACCAGTCCATGGTAGCACCTCGATTTTCAATTCTTCTGATTGGTTGGTTGGCTGATACAATGTGGAATTTGTCTGTCGGTAGTGCCAGGCTTCTTGCAGCATTTCCTAGGTGGATACACGTAAAAACTGGTTTTCATATGATTTACGAGAAAGGGGAGGTCCCTCGTAGAGACCAGTACTGAGTTTATTTTCAGCGATCCAACCCGTTGCATTGCCGGTAGCAGCAATTGTATGGAAACCAGGCCTCAATTGTTAAAAGGTTGATAACACTACTCACTGGATAAATCTCAATCCACTGGATAGCTTATTGGGCACTTTGCACGATACGGTCACATGGTACAAAAAAACTCCTTACTGGACGGCAAACGACGCAGTAAAACCTTGAAAGGAAAGGATATTAGCTTTTTGAATGATGTAATCTCTGTTTTTCTAGCCCCTCTACGTCGCTTACCATCCAGCAAGGTGTTTTATGCACCAGGTAACCGTTTCGTGAAAAGGGCCTATTAGTTTCCTTAACACTTATCTGCTGGATAGTGATTTATCCGGTGGATAGCGCTATCCAATGATTGAACAACTGTGGCCAGGCTACTCACGTTTTCGTAGCTGTAACAATAATTATTTGACCTGTTTTTTTTTCTTCTGACCTTTCACTTAAGTTTTTGGTCACCGGCATCAGTAAGTATTTTTAAGCTTACCTGCATAATCGTATTAACTGCTAAAATTGTTTCCAGGAAAAGAGAAGGCGACGTCCGCTTTTCAAACATTTCTTCTTCATAATTCAACAGACATTCGAAGAAATCAGATATTCTAGAAACCTACGGGAGGAAATTCACTTTTGTTACAAGATTCTTAAATGAAAGTCTGTTACGGAGTTTGTGCTGTTTTAAGCTCATCAAATTCCTTGACTTTCCAGACTTTTTCAATGAACTTTTCAAGTTTTCTATGACCTTAAAGTTAAGTTTAGCTGCCACTTTCGAAAATTTTCAAAACTTGCCTTGTTTTAGGGTATTCTTTTTACCTAAGTCAATTCAACAGACCTTGGTGTCCAGCAAAATGCGTGCCGTTCGCGCAGTTTCATTACTCGTCACTATCTTACGTTGTCCTAGCTTTGACATCTGCAGAAACTGATCTAACAAACTCTAATTTTCCACGAATTTCCAGGACCGACAATTAAATTTCAAGACTTTGCAGGCCTATCCTGCGCCACAGACGAAACTAAACTCTGGTTAATGGGACTATTAATGGTTAAGTCCATCTACGAAACAGCGCCGAAATCCTTATTCTAGGCACCAACCTGTGTACCAGGATTTGAATAAGCGCCATGATTGGTCAGTTAAAAAAGCCATTGTTGATTTGCCAATCAGGTTGAAATGAAATTCGAAACGCAATTCCGGTAATTCGTTGAGTCCGTTGGGAGCCCAGACCAAGGATATTGGCGCTGCCTATTTCCCTTTCGTAAACGGTCTTTGCAATCATTAATGGTCGATGCCACCATTAGTAACCAAGCCTTTAGTCATGATAGATGTAATATATTCCCAGGATTAAGTTACAAAAAGGCAAAAAATACGTTTCCGAATAGTGTTACAAAGAACGACGTTGAAGTCCAAGTTGAATCTTCGTTAAAATTTACGAAAGAGTTAAGAAAGACAGTTTGTTAGTGTATTTACTTAAATTTTTCGGAATTTTGGCGGTTAGGGTTCAAGGCCCTGGTTTGACCCTGGGTTGCGATTTTGTTTCTTTTTCATGGAAACACTCTCAATATCAGGTCCCAAATTTTCTAAGTGTCGTAAAAACGGCAGCGACCGTTTACGAAAGGGACAACTGCATCGGCGCTGCTTCTCAGACGTCACTAACAGGGTTCAAATTACGTCTGCGACACAGGCTACCCAGGACTGGCAAATGAAATTTGTAAATTTCATGACTTTTAGGTTTTTCATGGTTTTCCATGGTCCGTGCGGCGAACTCTTTGGTGGCGGCCAGCGAATAGAGATTTAATACTTCCAAGCGCCTACTACGCAGGTTAAGTAGCGAAAAAACCGCGTTTTCACAAATTCCTCTTTTTTGTTCTGGTTTTCGTCTAATTAGCATGGAAATGGCTAAAAATGAGTTTTACAACAATAAGGGCATTTTTCCCGACTAATCGATGTAATTAAGCAGCTGTTTTGTTTTCACGCATGAGCATAAGCCAAACTTTGGACCTGTTTTACGAATTTATTTCAATCTTTCTTTCTCCCATTCTTTCGTCCCTTTCCCTTTCTCAGTTTTCATATGCAGTTTTGTTGTCCACTTCTTCGTCCTACTTTTGCAGGGAATTTTGGCTGGCTAACTTTTTAGGAAAGGTACAAATTTCATCTACACAGTGGAGTAGGTAAATAGCGAAATTGGCAGTGGATTTTTCTCCAAAATGTTACTTGGTCTTTGCGTGTAACCCTGTCAGGATTGGTCAGAATATCCAAAAAAGGTATCACTAGAGAGATCTATACTGACGTTGCTGCTTACCAACTTGATTAGCTTAAACTGAAGAACGAAAACGACCAAAGTGGTCTTCAAAGGGCCAATTTTTGAATACCAGTTGACCGATAACGAAGGGCATGGAATTAAAATCCTCAGCTTTCAGTGTCAAGCAAGTTTTGTTACTCAGATTTATTTACCTCCCTAAAGAACAGATCATGCTCAGTGAGTCCTCTGACTTGAGACTTTACTTGCCGCCTCTTAATAACAACTGCGATACTTTCATCAACCACAGTCTGATACCTAAACAAAAAGAAATCGTTGACAATGGTAGCTGAACATTTACATGGGTAATCCGGCTGGTTCAAGTTTTAAGCAAATGGTAAGCAGAATTCAGGGCTAGTAAATTTCTTCCGGGATCGTGAAAAAAAATTGAACAAAATACTCACATTTTATTGAGCTTGCACAAGGCTATAGCTGCACTGAGTTTTTCTGCATGTTCACATATCAGATAGCAGGTTAAGGATGACTTGTCTATAGAATTTACCACACCAAGCTGCAATGAAAATATCGCTTTCTATATATAGTTTTACAATCATTTAATACAAATAACAAGGAGCAGAACAATAACGTAATATAAGCTGATAGACCTTATAAGCTTAATTAATGTTATTTCTGTTAGTCGCTACTTTGCACTCTTAAGAGCCTGCAGATTGACTGTTTATTCAGATTTGATAGACCTCATAATTATCTTTCATTATCTCTCATGTCAAATTATGACTTTTTTGCTGCTTCACTGATACCAGAAAGCTAAAAAGGCTTTCGCTCACATATATCTTATTGTTGAGTTTCAACTTGACAGGGCAGTGGATTGAGCGAAGTGTAGTTGTGGCGTTAAGAGCTGGAAACTTGAGACCTTCGATGCAAAACGAACTAAGTGGACAAGACAACATCATAAGTTTTTTGAATTGAAGTATGCCAAACATAAACCAAAAAGCGAGCAAGTCGTCGGCTAACACGTATGCGTCCTATATTGAATCTCTTCGGGACACCCGCTTTAAAGTCTTCTACAGCCAACTTAATGAACTATTTTTTACATATAAGAAGATCACTGTAGTTGAATTAAAGGAAACTAAAACAAGCTTGAATTTTAATTCCAAAAATTTTGACGACTTCGCACTGTCAATAGCGACACTTCAAGAGTTAAATGACTACGTAAAGTCTGAAAACAAGCAGCTGAAGAAGAAATTAAACGACCTGTCTAGCCGAGTTCACAAACTAGAAGACCAATGTAACTAGAGTGAATTTTTATCAAAACGATTGTTTGCTGATAATAATGCTGATTCTTGTCACTTTAGAACATAACGTTCATACAGGATGTCTCTTGCTCTACGATTGGCTAAAGGCAAATAAATTATCACTTAACCCAACAAATCAAGTTAATTTGCTCCTTGCGTAAGCGTTGAAAAAATATTCGTGTACAATTAGGAAATGTCGAGTTGGCTCAAACTAGCTTTTTGAAATATTTAGGAGTTTATATAGACCAACACTTAGCATGGAATGCCCATATAACCTATGTTTCACATAAAATTTCAAACAAGTGCAGGGCTCGAAATTAACGCTCGCAAACTCGCAAAATGCGAGTGATTTTGATGATCTGGGAGTGAGAAAAATAACCACTAGCAAACGTTTGCGAGTTAGAATCATCCATGTCTCTCAAACAAAGGGAAAGAATTTGCTATTGGTCTCACCAGTTTGCTAGTGAAAAAAAAACTAACTAGCAAAACTTTGCAAGTGCACTAAAAAGTTAACTTCGAGCCCTGAAGTGTAGGTATTCTTTCAAATATAAGGCACTATCTAGATTCAAGTACTCTCAAGCAAGTTTACTATTCTCTAGTCTACCCCTATTTACAGTAGATGGAGCACGTGTCTGGGCAAACACATATCCCACACGTCTTAGACCTTAAATTATGTATTAATAAATAAAATATCCTTAAAAATAAAGCTTTGAGACTAATACCAATTAATCTCCCTACAGATCTTAAGCTGCCTGAAGTATTTGAAAGTTATTTCAAAAAACATTAATAATTCATAAAGACAAAACAAAAGAAATTTAATGAAAGGTAAATACTCATTATTGTCATTAACTTCTGTATCTTCCATTGAAAAGTGAAGTAAAGCTGAGTTGACTTGACTTGGCCTTTGTATCCCGTTCGCAGCTAACCGCTTGGTTGCTTAACATTTCCCATTTTATTTATGTATTACATATTATATACATCTTATTAGCTGTTATTATATTATATTTATTATTATTACTATTATTATTATTATTATTATTATTATTATTATTATTATTATTATCACTATGGTAATGTAATGATTTCAAGATTATTTCTGACCTTATCCCACAAGCCAACGCCCTTCAGAAAATCAAGCATGAATGAGTGAGCTTTTAACTTGTCTTCCAACTGGTGCAGGATTATGAGCGAAGTTGAAGCAGACATACCACCTGTTGTGACATTTAGAGCACATATTTGTAAGTAAAGAGTACTGTTGAGAAATAATTAAAGATTGTAAGTTTCACGATTAACAAAGGTCAGCAAAGAAAATTGAATGACAAAGGATGTAGTGTAGAGATAACTGATAAAACAAAAAGTACCGGCAGCTTCAAAAGGAGACAGAGCAAAAAAAATTTTTTGTTAATAGACATAGACCTTTTTACCGATACGGTGGCCATACTGAATTAATTCGATTTAAGGAGTATTATAGGATGCCCAGAAGGCATGAGCGCATTTCGTTTGTATTTTCGAGCGCTTTTCGGGACATTTTTTCGTAAAGTTTACTTTTAATAAGATTGTAAGGGGAAAAAAGATCCTTGTGCCGTGTTTGGATGTAATAATGATCGCCTTTTTCTAGTTTAGTTTTAGAAATATGGTCTTTCATGGTATACTTCTCGGGAAAAAGGCGATCATTATCACATCCAAACACGGCACAAGGATCTTTTTTCCCATTACAATCTTATTCTAAGAAAAAATGTCCCGAAAAGCGCTCGAAAATACAAACGAAATGTGCTCATGCCCCCCTGGGAATTAATTCAATATGGCCGCCGTATCAGTAAAAAGGTCTGTTTAGCAATTATTCCACGAGTGCGCGTTGGATATGAAACGGGGACGTTACGAAACTACTACGGCGACGTAAGAAAAAGCAATAGGTTTAATGAGCAAAACAACAACTCTGCACGTGCATCACGCTTTTTTGTACATTTCTTTGCAGTCCCTGGACAACTAGACGTGAAATGACCAAATTTTAAGTTTACTTGGGAACGGGAACGGCAAGGCGATAAATTCTACCATCTCTGTCAGAACTCTGTCGGAACCGTGGTCCCTTCCCTTCAGCTTCAAACTAAATTCCCCCCTCTTAAGTAACTGGGCCCCTTGGAATAATCTCGAAAAAAAGTGACAAAATGCGAAGTCTATTTTTCAACGACTTTTTCATGGACGCCGCCGTTGTCGGATCGTAAGGTCCCTAATGGTAGTTAGCCGACGAGGCGCCTAGCGCCGAGTTGGCTATAATCATATTATATCCAACAAGCGCGAGTGAAAAAAAAACGCCCTCAAAATTTCGAGAGTTCTTCCCGACTTTATTTGTAAAAACAACCGATTTTCAGCTAGAGCAGACGCGTACAACTGGGTTTGAACCCAGGAGTCATTTTAGAGCAGACGCGTACAGTTACCATACTTGGAGAGCACGGTATAATTAACAATTATTCCTCGAGCCCGAATGGGCTCTGAATCAATAGCCCATGGGGGCGAGAGGAATAATCGTTTTAGTAAATCCAACTAGTTAGTAAAAAATATCGAGACAAAACAACTTTAGCTAGTTAAAGCTAGACTTAAATCATTTTTGCCACCAATCAGAACGCAGCATTGAAAATATACCACCAGTTGGATGTTACTAATGGCTCATATACCGTGCTGGCTAAGCCAATCAGAGCTCTCGAGTAAATATTGCACTATCCAATGATTCAGTTTTTAATAATTGCTATTATAAAATACAGTGCTTAAGTTTAGATAAACGGAGAAAGGCTGTAATAATTCTTTTTTTTCTGTTTTGACTTTACGAAAAGAAAAAATATTTACAGTGCATCCTCTGCCAACACAGTCACAAAAACCTCAGTGTGAGCCTCCTGCCTAAGGAAATTACTGCCCCAGACCCCTCTTCCCTCATAGATTCCAAATGACCTTCTCCTTGACAAAAGAATATTTCTGGAACCACACAATGTGGAGTGTAATAATTAGGGAGCCTCCCTTATGACAAGGGAATACAACGACGAAACAACAACGCTAAGAGAGCGTCACAATTGTTTGTATATTTCTTTTCACTGCACGCCTGCGACTTTCCATAGAATCTTCAGGATATTCTTGATCGCTTTGTGGTTTTGGCACGATTGAGGTACATGATTATACAGAAATTGCTCTGTTCATTTTTAGACTTCAGTTCCATCCAGGCGACTGCCATTGCTCTAATCGTCTAGATTCACACACACTGCGTCAGAGCTGTTTCCATACAATCGTCTCGATTGCCTGAACAGGTATCCATATAATCGTCTCAATCGTCACAAAACTACATGGTAATCGACACGATCTGGACTATTAAATGGGTTTAACCAGACTTGAAACTCCGTATTGTGCAACCACACCTTGACAATTTCCCATTAGTTAAGTAAGAGTCGTGAACTCACCAGCAGGAACGGACTCTGCCCAACGAGGATCTGAGACTGGGAAGTCATCAATCAACTGCTGACTGAGTGTAAGCACTGCATTATCCAACTCATCAGCAGACGATCCATCAAACAACGTGTCACACACACTCTGAGCATCTTCCTGTAAATTACATTAAGTATTCAGTTATAACCAGGTCAATGAAAACATATCGAGCAAGAGAGTCACAAAAAAACATCTTCAAATGTGATAAAGCTGACTTTATTTACTGATAATCAGCACTTAACAATTTAAAAAGGATGATAATCGAAAAAGCTAATTAAAAAGAGTGGATTCTGTTGACTGTAGGCTTTCTCTTCCTAAAAAAACAATAGCCATTTGTTGTGCGTGAGTATCATTGGAATTATACTTACAGTATTTCCTTGACAAAAAAGCAAAAAAGCTGATTTGAACTTCTTTAGCTCATTATCTGTATCTCCGAACGTTATTTCAGCAAGTGACCCATCAACTGGTTTAATCTACAAAATATCAAGATGAAGGCTATCTTTATCTAAAACTTTATACATATCAACATATTTGTAGAATATTAAGGCCGCTAATTTCACGAAGGAAGGGAAAAGAATACTTTACATTTTCTAACCTTTAAAATAGCTAAGGGTATGTTACAGCTCAAAATTAAATTCAGGTTAACCTAGGTTGATTCTCTATTTCCTTTGTATACTTGCCCTACTTATTAATGAATCAGGGCTAGGAAACAAAGGAAATGGAGAATCAACCTTGGTTAAAATATTCTAACCCGAATATTAATTTGACCTGTAACAGATATATTACAAGTTAAAAATATAAGGCATTTCAATAGTTTTCAGGAATTAAAGCAAATATTTTCTTTCAATGTAATGATAAACACAGAGTTGCACGTTGGTTCATTTATTTGTTTCTACTCTGTTACTCTACTTATAAAAAAGCCAAGTCACTATAACATTTACAGGCATATCACACTTTGATTTTATCGCGTTAGCTTGCAGTTTGGAAATCCGAAAATCTCAAAAAACAATAAGTTTCATAAAAACATAGATGCAGTTCATGAACATAATCTACGGAGCTCGCAACTATAAATATTTTTCTTCCTAGACCAAACAATGAGGTCCTAAATATAGAGCTTTCAATACAGGGGTGCAGTTTTATGGAACGGTCTATCTTTTGAAGCCGAGCAGGCCGCTAGCTTCAATCGTGTTCACGCTTTAATTAATTCACTAATTAATAGTTAAATGTATGATAGTAATGGTATGTTGGATTTTTTATACCTATTATAATAAGTGTATCTAATTATCTAAAAATTGTTAACGACTATGGCGCACGGCTACCTGGGAGAACACTGTAGCGGACTCCGTGGATAAATAACGTTTGGTTGTTGTTGTTTGTTGAACTTACTTACCACTTCTGAGGAGCGTAACCTTGAGTTGTCCATTTCTTCACTGTATAAAATGTTAAGAAGGTAAAATGCAAACATAAGCCCACCATCTAATAGTTCTAATGAAACAAAAACATGGTATTGCTGTGTGCAGAGTTTTCTGTTAACCATCAGTGAATCTGTCCCTACTTTCTATAGAATGTTTTCACTCGAAGTCACGCCAGCCAAAACAATGAAGCGGTGGCCATGTTGGCATACCAAGCCAATCCTGTGGGTTTCGAGCAAATTTGCGAACCTGTTGGCCACGTGAGTGAAAACGCTGTATGACTCTCTTTTACTGTCTTCAACTTATTGAAAGCTATGTATTTGTTAGATGTTTAGTTTCTACAGCAACTGAAGGGCAGAGGGTAGGTAATCACCTGGGGGTTGTGTATCAGAAGTTTTGGCTTACACCATAGATCCTAGAACAACACCAACAACAACACTAATGATAGTGATAATAATAATAATAATAATAATAATAGTATAACAAATAATAATAATAACAATAATAACAACAATAGTATAACAATATAACTAGATTTCTTTAAGGTCCTCTTGCAAAGCGGGTTGTATGCATCCATAAGAAATTTCCAGCGGGCCAAACGCCTTAAAGATTGTTTTTGTTTAGAAAAATATTAATTAAATGGCAAGGAAGTTTAAAAGGAGACACTTAAATTTTCGCACAAATGGGTTATGACCCGGTAACCTGTGGTCATAGAATCTGAAAAAGCTAGACATTTTGCAACAGCAATACAGTACTTATGGCATGTTCTAGTAAACCTATATCACAACTGAGTTCTACTTACCTGACAACAGCTTCTGTTACTGTTACAGAAATGATACCATACTTTCTGGAGAAAAAAAGGGGTTTGCCATCGCATACACCTAGATTATACAAAAACATTAATCTGACTTGCTTCACAACTTTGTACGATTTTTTGGGTTATGTTTAAAACACTATCTTAATGTTATTTGACTTTTCCTAACTAAATGAATTCCTCAAAAGGAGAACGGATAGTTCAATGTATACAAAAAAAAAACCCAGCTCCTTGAAATTCGCAGACCTTAAGACAAGATTCCACAACTGGATCTGAGGGCCTCTAAAAAGAGACAACACAATGACATATGGGCAGAAAAAGGCATCGCAAGGACAGAGGGATTCCATCTATTAACTGAATTAACCGACCAAGTGCAAAACACTTATCCATACCTGAACCCAAAATTCCATCTGGAGGAGACTGTAGATCAATCTTGTTTAGTAGTTCATCGCTTCGGTGAACTGAAAACAAAGACTTGTGAATTAATCGTAGAAATGACAGTTACAAGTAAGTTTACTCAACAGGATGGCAGGAAGAAGAGGACGACAAATCAATTTACGAGTGACAAACGTGACAGGGTTATTACTTGCGTGTTTTGTCGTGATCTTCACTTAACCTTAATGTTTTTCGGTCTTTTATAAAAAGAACTGTTTAAAGGAAGGCGAAGTTTGGCGAAAATTATTGTCACGCTTGTCAAACAAGTTTAACCGTCTTCTTCCCTCTCCCAAGATCCGAGGGTGGCGACGACGGCAAAAATGTCGCCTAAAAATTGAGTTCTCGTTCATCGCGATTATTCCAACTCACTTAATTTGTTAAATGTAGGCAAACTCTCATGGAATTCAATATAGAACCATATCCAAGTTCAGAAAAAGAAAGAAAATTTCCTCGCAACCATTTATTCATGTCCTCTATAAAACGTGAAGTAAGCATTTTCACGTCGTAGTCGTGCAGTGACAGCAAAGAAATACAAAAACTTTGGCGCACGTGCAAAGTTGTAAATTTGCCTATCCAACCTATTGCTCTTTTATGTCCTTGTTGCCGCCCTCGTTGACGGATTTTGAAGTCCCTATTAACAGTACTGGGTGTCTGTTAATCTCAGGCAAATATGACGCAATTAGGTTATTGAGCTTTCAAAATGAAACAAATCCATTTGTTTGTTTTTTTGAGTCAGTATTTGTTCGGAGTAATTTGCGTTTTTATGCCAAGTGTAAAGTTGAATATAAAGTGACGGCAATTAAAGATAATGATTTACAATAATATTTAAATCCAAACCTCTGTAAACAGTCATCCTTTACAAAGTACTCCCAGTGACCACTCACCATGGTTTGACTGTAATATTTCAATTGTCTATCATAGACAATTAAATTAACACAAGGTAACACAGGGTAACCCAGGGGAACACAGAATAACACAGGGTAACACAGAGTAACACAAGCAAACGCAGTGTACCACAGGGGAACACAGAATAACACAGGGAAACACAGAGTAACAAAAGGGAACACCACGTAACACAGGGTAACAGAGGGGAACACAGGGTAACACAGAGTAGTAACACAGGGACACACAAGGTAACAAAGGGTAACACACAGTAAGACAGGGGAACACAGAATAATACAGGGTAACAATTGGGTAACACGGGGTAACGCAGGGTAACACATAGTAACACTGGGTAACACAGGGTAACACGGGGTGACACAGGGTAACAAAGGGGTAACACGGGAAAACACAGGGTAAAACACGGTAACACAAGCGTAACACAGGGTAACATGGGGTAACACAAGGTAACACAGGGTAACAAAGGGGTAACATAGGGTAACACAAAGGAACACAGAAGAACACAGGGGAAAAGAGGGTAACACAAGGTAACACAGGGTAACAAAGGGTAACATGGGGTAACACAGCGTAACAAAGGGTAACACGGGGTAAAACAGGGTAACACAGTGTAACATGGGGTAACACAGCGTGACAGGGTAACAAAAGGTAATATGGGGTAATACAGGGTAACACGGGGTAACACAGGGGTAAAACAGGGTGACACAGGGTAACACAGGCTAACACAGAGTAACACAGGGTCACATGGAGTAACAGAGGGTGACAGAAGGGAACACAGGGTAACGCAGAGTAACACAGAGTAACGCAGGGGAACACAGGGTAACACAAGGCAACGCAGGGTTATACACGATAACAGAAGGAAACAAAGGGGACCACAGGGTAACACAGAGGTAACACAGAGGTAACACAGGGAAACAAAGGGTAACACAGGAGTAACACAGACTACCACAGGGTAACAAAGGGAAACAAAGGGTAACAGAGAGTACCACAGGAAAAAACACAGGGTTACACAGAATAACAGAGCAGAACACATGGTAACACAGAGTAAAAAAGGGGTTACAAAGGGCAGGACAGGGTACCACAGAGTAAGACAGGGAAACACAGGGTAACACAGAGAAACACAGAGGAAAAGAGGAAAAAAAGGGTAAAACAGGGTAACATAGGCTAACACAGTAACACGGGGTAACACATGGTAATACAGGGTAACCCAGGGTAACACTGAGTAAGAAAGGGTAACACAGGGTAACACAAGGTAACACAGGGTAACACAGGTGTAACAGAGGGTAACGTGGGGCAATGCAGGGTAACACAGGGGAAGAAAGGGTAAAACAGGGTAACACAAGGTATCACAGGGTAAAACGGGTAACACAGGGTAACACGGGATAACACAGAGTAACACAGGGTAACCCAGGGGTAACTCAGGGGAACACAAGATAACAAAGGGTAACACAAGGTAACACAGGGGAACACAGAGTTACACAAGGTAACACGGGGTAACACAGGGTAACACAGGGTAGCACAGAGTAACACAGGGGAACAAAGGGTTACACAAGGTAACACAGAGTAATTTAAGGTAACACAGAGTAACACAAGGTAACACAGGGGGACAGAGGGGAACACAGAGTACAAGAGGGTAACACAGAGTAACAGAGAGGAAGACAGGGGAAGACAGGGGCTACACAGAGTAACACAGGGGAACACAGAGCAACAAATGGTAACACAGGGTGACACAGAGTAATACAGGGTAACACAGCGTAACAGAGGGGAACACAGGGTAACTCAGGGTAACACAGAGTAAGACAGGGGAAGATAGGGGAACACGGGAACACTGGGTAACAAAGAATAACACAGGTAAACGATGATATTGTATATACATGTTGTATTATGTAAACACCTGAAACACAGATGATGGAGTTGGAGTCATAAACAAATGCTGATGGACTATTTTCTGGTAGCAGCAATTTGAAATCCAGAAGCTCTTGTTCATTAGCCTCCTGTGAAGACAGAAAATAAATGGCACAGTCAGTGGAGTGCCCGTATTAAGCAGGTTTAATTTAGGGAAAATGTAGGGGCTTTCTTTCCCCAAGAACAATGCAAACTGTACATTATAATGACGTGTCTGTATCAAGCGGGTGTCCATAAAATGGGGGGTTTGACCATAAATCCTAATAGGCTTTCAAAGAGTAGACAATGCAGATACAAGTTAGTGAAAAAAAAGAAAGTTTAATGAAAAATCTTTCATTAGAGACCAAGGACACACTCCCATTAACCACTGAGATTTTTAGATTTAATACACGACCGGTTCAAAGGTTTTAATATGAATTCACATACTTTATACTATCATAACATTATATGTCCACTTTACTTACAGTGTACATGACAGAATATGGCAAAATACTGATACTCTCAAGGGTGGAAGGACCAGGGACTGCATCTGAGTTAAGGAGCCCTTCATGAACGAAAAAACAAAGAGACCTTTTACCATTAGTACACAGTTACTGACTTCACTAAGGACTGGAGGATGGGGTTTTAAGGGGAAATAGCCTTTGAATACAGTAATAAAAGTAAAAAAAAATATTAGATTATCATGCCTTTTGATTTTCTGATTTTCAGAGGTGTGTTTTTTTTCCCTTATATAATACATTAATTGCAGAAAATCCATCTGAAAAGGTCCAAAAAGGTCCACATAATTTTTTTTTTAAAATTTAATCTTGGTAGCCACTGCCACATGTGATTTTTGATACAAGGTTCCTCAATGTGTCAACCTCAGGGTAACTTTGGAATATTAATACGATAGTTATGACAAATGTCCTACTCCTTGAAATTTAAGGGGTAGGACAGTGCAAAATTAGCATCAACTCACTCTTTTTTCCCTCTCTCCCCACATTAAAATGTCTTCTCCTTTCTGTCCACCTTTTGATTCTTCAATTTTTTGGGGCCATTCCGTCCCTTCCTAACCTGTTTGTTTTTCTCACCTCATTCCAAAAAGTACAATAACTTTTCCATGCAATGAACATGTGTTCACTAACAGGGTGTAAAGGGGGGGTCCTATGCATGTATCACGGTGATTAAAGTTCTGTGTTCACGTTTCATGAAAATTTTCAAAGTAAAGGGAAAGTGGATGGCTAGACCTGTTCAGAATGCCGCTGTCTGCAGGGTTAATGATGAGTCATCACTTAACTGACTTTTAATAGTAAATCTTTTCTGCCCCATTCTTGCACTTTTCACATCTTGCTTCACAACAATTTTTTCATATGTATATTACCACGCGGAATATTTCTCTTATCCCTGATGATGCTGTTGGTCGAAGAAAGCTCGGAATTTAATTTTAATCTTTAATTTCAGTAGTCAAAGGCCTCACTTGAACTATATTTTACTTTCTAACGTTTAGAGTTTAGATACAATGAAATAGTCCATGAAAGTGCTAACTTGCTCCAATTTACCAACAAAGCTTCAAGCCATGTTGTTATTGTCTAATAAAAGTGAAAGCCTAGAATGTGCCAAAGTTGGGTACCATCCTTTTCTATAGCAGAATGTATTTCAAACCTCTAAAATTATGTAACAAATTGCAAAGATCTGAATAGGGACATTCCACAAATGATAAACACATTCGCCTCGTTTGAACTTGCCAAAAGGTAGCCCTAGTTTACTATCCAAAAAAATAGGTCTAAGGGAAACTTATAAGAACTTTGACTTAGCTTGAAGGTCCACGGGCTTCAGTGTAAAATTTTTCTTCAGTTGAAACTTACCATCTATTTTCACGAAAAAATTGGTTGAAAATCACAAAAATACCGGATAAAAGATTTTAAAGTTCAAGTATCACGACAAGCAAACCATTCATAGTTTACGAATTTTGATTTCGTGTTTTCACCTTTCACACCAAGATTAAACACACTTTTTATCATGCAAAAACCTCTTTCACCCCCTCTACTAACTTACTTACCAAGGGTATAAAACAGCTGAGAAGTCTGAGTTCCACAGAGAGCTACAGCAGCTAATATAAGTAGTCCAGAGCTGACAAGAATGAATTAACAAAGACATTTTGAATAATGACAATAAAAACTACACCCTCTATTAAACTTTGGGAGGGAGGATGAAGCATGACATTTTTTCCAAGCTTATGATCACACTCAAAACGAAACTTCCATTGAGTCAAGCCTACTGTTCTTCCATTTAGAAAATAATTAATGGCCTCAATAAACTTAGTTCAAGCTTAAGATTGTTAGGTCTATATTACTTTTGTTAAAGACGTAACAACTAAGAATGATAAATTTCCATCATAAATTGTTCCGATAAAATTCATTAAACTTTGTTGAGGGGAGTTTACAACCAATCCTTGTTTCCCTGTCTTCCTCTCCACAGTAAGCTGATATCAGGCCTTAGTAAGATTATGTTTCCAGGTCCGCCATTTGTGATCTGATTTTGCCGGTCATAAAATGCAGCTCTGCATCAGTACAAGACCTGAGTGTTAGACCTGCATCCTCAGAAAAATAACCCAGGACTCTGTCATTAGAGTTACCACCATAAAAACATACTAGAAGGCAATGAATATTTCCAATTCATGAGATGCACCAACTGGTTGGCAACACAAACAGAATGGGCAATTTAGGATGCACTATTGCACATCTATAATGCACATACTCATCCAAGAATCTAACCAGCAAGTCTTGTGAAGAGCATAAGATGGTCACTTACAATAATTGCAACTATCACAAAAGAAGGCCTACTTGTCAATAAGAATGACAAGCCTTCATTCCTAGCCACAAACATCCAGTTTGGCCACCCAACTAGTAGCGATTAACTCAAGGATGTCGCCAATCACAATTTGCATGTTAGACAAGACCAATTCCATCACCTTATAACCATCCCCACAGCATATATGGAACAGTCAGCCTGTCCTTTGCCCAGTGCTGTCCAAGTATCATACACCACAGATGTGATAATCAAAAGTGCTCACAACTGCTACTCAAATATTTCAGAGAATGAGTCAGTTAGTTGATAGTAACAGCCCCACTGGAATATGCTCTAAGTTGCAATTGGATGGTCTACCCACCATTATCAATACCAACCCTTCCCCAGGATTTAAGGTACTCACTGATGGCCTTCGTCAAAAACAGTACAGGTTAAGAATCAAAACAAGAACCCAGATGGTGAGGGGGCAGTACAAGAAGTCAAATGCAAGCCTCCATGCCATTATCCACAGGAGTTCCTCTATCTCATTTAATGTCCACATCTCCACATCTAGTCATGTGGTCTCTGGTTTTTCTGCCAAAGAGATGTTGATCCATCATGATCAGTTCTGCTCTACAAGGACCAGAGAAGTCCTTCACATGATCGACGCCTGGGCTTGCCATAACCCCCACAGTGAGAAATTGAAGGCACTAGCTACACACTACTGCCTGGCTCTTTCATTGTCATTGGTAATTTTCATTGGTAATCCAACCAAAGGAATACAACTGAGTGTACCCAGGTCACTTTCACCCATCTACCCTTGATACAGAGGCCTGCTTGGATGAAAATTCATTGGCTACACCTGCACTGAGTGCATCTGCCTCACAGGAAATTTCCCAGCATGTTTAGAAACTCACTACTTAGAATAGAATAGAATGCTTTATCGAAATACCTCACTAGCAATATCAACTGAATTGCTAAGGTTTACAGTGTATAGAAAAGAGTTATGAAACATAATTAAAAAATCTTTACGTACTAACTATATCAAATCCTACAACTACGAAAATATAAAATTTTAGACTAACTATGAATAATTAAAAAATACTTGGGCATTTGTTAATAAAGGTATCACAGCACCTGTTGGTCTTGCATGGCTTCACACAGTATGATCTAGGGTTCCTGAGGTCCATGCAGGGTCCCTCGTTGAATGGAATGAGAGGGTGCAACAGATCAAGGGGATTGTGAACAATTTTGTGAAAAGAGGTTTTCTAAACAGCACCATGCTTCTTTGCTCTAAAGCAACAAGGCCTAAACGTGACAGGGCATCTGAGTAGTGCACTTCATAACCAACAATTATTCCTCAGAGCCTGTTTATGTATCTGCTTAACATTTAAGCTTAGATATTGTGGAAGACTAAAATGATAAATCTAGGTAGCCATAGAGTAAAACTAACTGGATGCAACCTACATAGAACTGAGCCAGTTCTTCAGGCGGTACTCTTGCACCCTTTAGTTGTGCTTAAAATACAATCGTTTGGCAGGTTTCTTTTTTGCATTTCTGTAACATGAGAATTCCACCTAAGGTCTTAATAATAATCCATCCTCCAACACTCATGGCAACTCTAACTGAGGAGATACCTGTGCAGGCGACAGTGATTTTGCCAATCCAACTTGTGGATCAGACCAGATCAATCAATCAATCAATAGCATCTCTTGACATGTCAAAAGCTTCTAACATACTAAAAATGGTACACTAATCAGGAATGCTAAGCTAATTATGATGACTTTGTTACTCACTTTGCTTATTAAACAATAAGACACTATAATTCTGATGTTACTAAGGCTACTATCTCATTACCAGGGACATCAAAGCTTGCTATTGTTATTTACAAGTAGTCCATGTTGTTTGTCACAGTTTCCATTGAGGATCTCCTACCAATATGTTGTTAGAGAACATGTTACACTACATGTAGTACTAGCCAGCAGTACCTTAGGGGAGAGCACTGTAGCTTCTCTTGACTCTGACTTCTCTTTAACTCATGCTTTAATTTGTGTACTATTGACTTCTACCTCTGAGCAATAAAGCCTCAGTTGTGTTCTTGCTCTACTGAACCTTTCCCTGACTGGTGTAGTAAATGCATTTTGCTTCTCATAGTTGTGTAACAAGGGTGTTTATGAACAACATTTTTTTTAGTTATTCTCACCTACTCATGGCCACATCAAGACACCAAACCATGGCGTGGTTCACTGACTGTGGATCAACCTAGCAAGGAAGTACATTATAAATTCTTTGGTTCTTTCAGATGTAGCCATAAAAATTTCCCCGAGGCAATTTACCTTAACTTGGGAAGTACAGCTGTACATTTGAGTAGAGGAACAAAATTTTTCCTGAAATTTACTGTCAACTTAAATTTTTTTCATGCACTTTCCATGGGGCCTGTTTCACTACATTGCTACATCATGAGTACCAGTATGAGCCAAAAGATTTTGTCACCCAGCAGAAGTTAAGCTTAACCATCAAACTGATGATGTCACAAATGCTATAAGGTACATGGATCCACAAGAGAACTCATAGCCAGTTGAGGGGTGAATGTGTTGAAAAAAATTAAAACAGTCTTAAAAAAGTATGCCAGGCTCATTGTTGAGTTATATACAAATATTGCAATCTTAAACTTGTCAGAGACATCAGTTGAATACTCCATCAATAACAAAATCTGATCATTATAGGGAACTTATTTAGAACAAAAAAAGTGCCATGTAAATTTTCCTGAACATATATTATATGATTTACGAGCAGTAACTGAAAATGAGTGGGAGGCAGTTCTTTCATATTGTGACATGCTGTGACAAATAATACATGCAGACATGACAAAACTGGCATTTAAATTGGAATCCTAATTGCTCATCTGATACAGAGGTCCCAAGTAAGTTACCTGTTTACAGCTGTACCCCTTTTTAAACAGCACATGCCCTTCAGTGTTTAAATAATAACCCTTTTAAAGATTATCACATACTGATGACTGTACTTGACAAGTCTAATGGCCATTTAAATACCAAACTGTCTCTTAGTTTTCATTATTAACATTACAAGTGGACTCTACATATAGTTAGTAACTCTTACCTGTAGTGTATTTACTGTAGCTTCTTTAAATAGTCTTTCAAGTTCTAGCTGAAATGTAAGCTGAAAAGAGGGATTAGAAAAGATATATGTTATATATAGCTACAGAAAGATCAATCCATACACATACTTTCTTTCATAGTAACGTTAGCCTCATGTTTACATGTACCTTGGGTGGGCACAGCTTAATGGTGGATATGGTCTCTCTAAAGGCAAGAAAGGTTACATATAGATTGAATTATTAATAACCTGTTTAGTAAAACTAAGCCACACCAGCCATCCACAAAAAAAGGAAAAAAAACCTTTTAACTTGAACTGAACTTTAGAATAGCTATTTGGATCATCCCAAATGATATAAGTATGATCGTTGATTCAGATGTCAAACTTAATTAATCAGTCGGCCTCAATTCATTTTCACAATAAAAATTGGTCTTCAATGTTTACCGGTCAAAATAAACTATAGAAATTTCATATTCATTAGATTCAGCACATGAAAAGTTTGATGTTTGAAACAAAGTTGCTCCATAGTCAAAATTCCCATGTGGGTCACTCGAACTCAATGCATGGGTTGATCCAAATTAGACATGTAAGACTTAACTGATTCAGATGTTAATCTTTTCATGTACTTAGTTGACGGGATTAGGTTCAGTACATGAAAAGATGGAGATTTGAAGTGGGCCTTATATGGTAACAATGTAACATACTGCACGTAATATAAAATCAGTGTGATATATATAAACTATGTTAGCATAATTTAACTGGCATTACCTTTTCCTGAATGGTGCTTGGTCCTAATTGAAGAATCTTCCATTTGAACAACTGATTTCCGCTTAACACAAAAAGGTCCCTGACAGCATACACATTAAATAGTAATGAAAAAAAAAATCCAAAAATATATTGAATTAAAATCTGCTGCTGATTTTCCACTTGGCCAGCATTCCTTTAGTCTAAATTTAAGATGTGCAAGGGAAAGGCCTCCAATTCAGACATAACTTCCAGAGTTACAGGAATGCCAACCGGAGGAGGTAAAACAAGGCATGGCAAATTCTTAAAAATTTAGACTTATTTGATTCCTTCTTTTGCATATGATAGTCTTAAGGAACTAATAAAATGTTAAGTATTAAGTAATGCTGTAAAGCTAACTAAAGTGAGTGATGTCTTGCAACTTTGGTCTCAAAAAGATCTAGTCACAAATTAAAGCACAAGTTAACGTGCTGATCTGGTCCTGGTTAATTTTCAGCATGTGTGCCTGGCTCAGCAACTGCGCAAACTGGGTTTGTCAACGAGTTGCATTCACCAAATTGTGTCAGGATTTCATTCCAAGCTATAAGGTGAGTATTTTTATCATTGAGTATCTTGTAGCACATCAATTTTCTGATTTCTTTAAATTAAAAAGCTATTTAGCAGTACTGGAATTGTTTGGTATTAAAGAACTTGATTTGTCAGACACAAATCAGCAATGTGGATCAACAGAACTTTGAACTTGATTTGTAAGACACAAATCAGCAACGGGATCGACAGACTCGATTCAAACCACATCAGGAATAGCTCAAATAGTTTAAAACCCAGTCAAAAACAAGAAAGGTGCTAACGTCAAATTACCAGGTTTTGTTCTATATTAAGGTATTCAGGATTTAATAAAGAAGAGAAAAGGATCAGAGAAAGTGAACTGAGAAAGATCTCGAAGGTAAGAAACTTGAAACAGTGGTCTATGTGTTTGTAGGGTTAGTTTATTGCAAAATCCCGATTATTTTATTTCATACAAGGATCAGAAAAAGTGAACTGGGAAATATCTCAAAGGTGAGAAACTTGAAACAGTGGTCCATGTTTTGGTAGGGTTAGTTTATTGCGAAATTATTTATATCAGCTGTGTTCTAACAAAAGAAAACAAAAGAAACTCTAATACGAAAACTGCATTTCAAAGGTTCATCGCAAATACATGGACAACCACATGGAGTCTTAATTCGGTTTTTAAAAGGTCGGGGGCAGATTTAGTGACAACTATGACTAGTTAAAAGAGTTTTTACTGTAACACTCAGAAAACAGGGAATGCCAAAAATATTTCTGTAAAGTTAATGTGCTTTAAGGTAAAAACATATAAGCCAGCCCCAGAGAAAACCAAATTTAAAAAGGTACAGATAGTCTACAAGTTAGTTTGTGATTTCTGGACTGTTTGTTTGTCTTGATCTTTCTTGTGACTGGTCACTACATAATCAATATTCCTGAAGTTCTCAGGCTTGCCAGTATACAAACCCAAACCCCCTGCAATAACAACTGCAGCATTCTAATCAATTGAGCTAGCACGCCACCTAGGAGCTACAGTCCTTAAATTGGTTCATAATATACCCAGGAAAGATGAAGATAAAAACACGGCAACATGTAAGTTCGTTTAAAAAAATACAGTCTATCAAACCCAAACTAAACATACATACAGTGTAAATGAAAGCCAGATACCTGGAGTTATCAGACAAGGCCTTGCTAGCAAGAACTCTCTGCCAATTCTGTACATTACAAAAATAACAGACAATCATATTCTTACATTTTGCTATGTACAACTAATGGTGTAAACTAATCTTAACATCACATGCTTTACTGTATTACCATTGATAGTAACCTAAGGAAGGTTTTTCACTAAGAAATATGCGGTACATGTAATATCGTACAGCATATTAGGTGAGACTGAGTGGAAATCTGTGAATATTAATTTGTAAACAACATTAAAGTAATATTTCAGTTGTTTATGCTGCACCCAATTTTGAGTTGGAGGATAGATTGAACTTACTCATATTAAAGCCATTTTGTATGGCGGCCTCCCTCAAAGGGCCCACCCTCACCACCTTAGGTGATATAGCTGGCCCGAGCAGTTAAAAGAGTAACTCACATATCCAGATGTTCATTAAACATCATGAAAGCAAGGATAACTTTATTGATATCCCCCACCCCCACTAAAAAAAGGTTTAAATGGTGCATACACCAGGCTAGGCCTTAATCAAAATGAAGACTGATGACACTAACAAGAACAAGAGGTTTAATAGCATAAACAGCGGCCACTGGCACTTACAGTTGTATGCTAGAATGAACATCATGCTTTACGAGCCTTGCAATGTAAAATTGGCAACATACATGTAACAGTTGACAAGATTCAATGGTGTGTCTTTGCCCATTCAGACAGCAGCTTGAGAAGGATGAGCAGTTACCAGCACAACATCAACACAAGGGACAGCAAGCCCATCTGTTCAATGTAAGGCATTTACCACTGAATGAAAGCACAGTTGGAGGTAGGATAAAAAGGTTCACTGAACAGCAGTTGGATCCTTGGGCAAGCCTGGTTATTTATAAAATGATATGTGAACTTCCTTTTGCAACAACACTGCAGCCAGAAGAATTGAAACATTCTGACCTGCTACCAAAATTAAGCGATTTTATTGAGTAAGTGATGCTTTGTCTGGCACAATGATGGTTCTGTTCTCTTAACCTTGCAAGCATTTAATGACAGGTTGAGATGAAGTCGAGTGGACTAACAAAACATCAATTGCAACAGTAAGTGACCTCTATCAACTTACAGTCATGCCATTTGGGCTCTGTAAAGCCCCTATATTTTTGGAGACTCATAGAATGCAAGCTGACTCGACACCCATAGAAGTTGAGTCTTTTAGTCTGTACCTGGAAGCCATAAACCGTTACTATTAGGCCACATGTTCAGCTATTGGTTGCAGACTGCAACAGGCAGGGGTTGATGAGTATTAAGATGAACTTTGAGAAGTGCCACAGGTCCAAACAGCTAATTGCCTTTATGGACCACACACATCTATAACTTTTGACAGCGATTTGGGATAACACTCGCATAAATATGGCCTAAAATGTTAAAATAAGAGAATCTAAAATCTGATATGTTGTCTGATATTATCTAGTCCATGTAAATCTTTAAGATGCTTTTTGACAGTGACTGAGTGTGGTCGTAATGTCCACCACAAGTTACAGTGTGTACCAGGCAGCTGAACAGTTTTGAACCTCATACTAAAGTGGAATATGATCGTCCAGGTGTGTGTAGTCCTGAAACAATTATTGTTGACAGTGACTGACAATGTGACAACCTGCATTTGCAGTACTCATCTTCATTGAAAGTGAAAAGTTAAAAGGTTTTAATAAAAATTATTATTGACAGTTGTCAACACTCCATAGATGCGCTAGCGAAATTGCCTTTTTGCAATGACAAATTTATAAGAAATGTAAAATGAGGGAAGCAACTCAGCTTAACACAACTTCAATACTTGAGTAGGGAAGGGGATGGAGGGGCACAAATGATGCTTTTGTACCTGTGTTACACACATCATGTGACTTAACTCAGGTAATGAATAGTTTCAAAATGCGATGGCCATTGCAGATAGACTAGGTGCTGGGTTTAGCCATGTTTGCCTAAAGTTTTCAGTCTGGTCTGTAAAATGCACAGGTGTGGGATGCAGAGAGTGGAGGAAGAGGCTCGACATAAAACACACCATCAAACAGTCATAAGAGAATTGACCATACTCCTACATTTTATGTAATGATGCAGTGGACCACTTGCACTGTTTGCAGTCCATTGTAGATCTGTTTATTTAACTCTAATCCTGAAGACCGGCAGGCACTCTCTCTTTAATTTCTCTCACTTTAAGTCATGCTTTTCAGGAGTTTACCATGGTGCACAGAGGTGGAGAGTAAAAAAGCAGGACAACTCTGATACGTGTTTGTATATCATGCTTCTCAGCTCTGAGATTTAGAGATTTACAAGTTTATCAGGATCAACGTCACTATGTTCACCTGTCAAAGGTGAAATTGTTCAGGTATTTCTTTTGATAGTATTCATACAAATTTTCCTACGGCACACTGTTTGCAATGTGACTTCAGCAACAAATGTAAATGCAGTTGAAACAAAGAGGAAAGTCAAGACCCATATCCATCAAGGTTGAGCAAGACAACATTGAAAAGCATTTGTCAATAAAGCTTCGACTTACAGTGTGATGTGTTTCCACTACTTTCTGATAATCATCTGCTACACAGAAGATGTACTGCACATTATCTTCCTTAGATTTGTTGGTTATCAGAAGCTTTGCATACATGAAAACCCTCAACTACCTGGCCTGTTCTTATTACAGTCAGACCTTCTAAGAATGGAATGAATGTGCACTGAACATGTAGACATCTTAGTTGATGAGAATGCTGAGGCTAAAAATTAAGCTGGTACAAGTCATGTATATACATGTACATGTAATCACCATATTTACCTGTGTATAATGCATGCCCTAAATTTGGGAAAATGTGGGAAACAAATCAAGTGATAGAACAGCCACAAAAAACTCTGCCTTCTTATCCTCTTCTTCATTCTCAGTTAATTTTACTGATTTCTGCATCTTAAAATAATAATAATTACTAAAAGCTACAAAGAATAAGCCTGAATGCAAGATAACTTAAAATAATACAGCAGAAATAGGCCATTTGCACGATGACATCATTTTACTACTACGACCAGAATCCTTCAGGGTTTTGCTTTCTTGTGCAAAGTAGGGCTTTTGTTATTCAAACCTCACTGGGATTACAAAATTTAAATATGAAAGGAAAAACGAAAAGGATTCTAGTTGTAGTAGTAAAATGACGCCATCATGCAAATGTCCTATTCAAAGACACACTCACTGCTACTTTATAACTTGCAGGCTGAGATCCAAATATGAAAGAAGAAACACGGCGACCAAGGTCTGAAAAAACCCCACTTGATGATTTCAGATTCTGACAATTGATTGCTTTCTGTTCAAAAGAGTAAACAAGCAATTAACACAAAAATGGTTTAATGCATGCATTCTCAGTCAACAATACCAAATCATGTTGTTAAGTTATTCCCTAGAAGTATATCAAAAAATATTTTCTATTGTCAGAGAATGTTATAAGGAACACCAATAAAGCCAGTTCTCCTCTATGAGTGAAAGATAATCTGACATCTTTTACCTGTAAAATAATGATGGTATTGCTTTTATCAGTAGATCTGAGGTTCTCTCCCCTAAATGTTCATCTTGCAAAACTACGTTTCTTTGGGCTGATTTGTATCATATGTTGCATGATGAATGCATATAAATTCAACAATATCATCATGTTAAAATCTGACATGATTTCACGTCACCTTGGTGAGTTAATGGTCTCTACTTTCCTAACAAAGTGAGTTTTTCTAAATTCTGCAATCATTCGTGGGTCAGATGTATTTATAGCGTGAGGTCTTTTTCTTTGTACACAATGCACACTTCACAGCACTTTTTTCCCCAAAACCCATCACACCAGTGCCTCCATGCACCTCCATTGAGTTAGTGGGAGCAAACAGAAAATTCCTGTTCTTTTTTCTCTGCCACTTGCATCAGGATTTTTTTAAAATCAATGCAACTGGAATTCACTAATTTGCTGGCTTTTGGGGTAAGCCATGAACACCCTATAGGGATAAAAACAAAACTGGATGATCACAGTTGTGACATACATGTAATTCTGACTCCACACTTCAAACAATGGAATTCCATGTTATGTAAATACAAGGCGACTGTAGAGTAATAGGCAAGTTTGCTGCAGCCAATAATCTTAACATCTTTTGATTGGTCAATTGTTGGAGTGCAAGTGTGTTACAAAGAAACAGTGCAATAACCTGTTTACAAGCATTTATACTTTCTATTTTCTTCCTCTTGCATGTCTTGTACTTTATGCTGACATCTAAAAAAACTCCCTGAGCATAACACAATGTGTTATGCACTCAGGAGGGTCATGTACATGTAGTACAGGCCAATATAATTGGAGGTTATTGATTGTGAGCAGTTGCCTTTATAAATACCTGTGAACCACTTAATAGTACCAGTTCATTAGTGGTAGTCATCAGGATACAACCATAGGGCTGCAAGAATAATAAATATTATTAAAAACTGAATCATTGGATAATGCAGTTCTAGCATTTTGATTGGCTTAGCCGTTATGGTATATGAGCTATTATAATATATTTTACACAATTTTATAATATAATGAAACCACTCATATATTGTTTATTATTCAAATACCACACTAACTTCTAGGGCAGATCACAAGTCAGGAATCTTTATAAGGAATTCGTAAAATGTATTTGACTATCTTGTTTTATATTTTCATATGTATTTTGGTGACTTTTCATAAGCACAGGTCAATTTTCTACATACAATTCAAAAAATATGTAATTTAATTGATGTAGTGTAACATTTTATGTCGTTCGAATTAGTGACATAAAGAGAGAGACGCATCAACTAGCCAACTCCAGTTTTAATCATGAATCTCCGAGCATTACAAGAGAATCAATGAATAATTATTGTTCTAATCACGTAACAGCCGTTCGTAAACTAAGGCGATGATTCAACTACTATTGTTAGATTACATCACGCAAGTTCCTATGTTGATTTACTGTTAAGTCCGATATTAAAATGTCATAGATCGAATATCGTGACATGTAGAAAACTATGCACGTCAAAAATAACATCTTCAAGAGGTAGTTGTTTTACAAACTGCTTAACAAGTTTGGCATTTCCTTTGCCAATCACTTCTTGTCATGAACACGTCCCCCACAAATTAAAAGAATACTTTGGGCACCAGAGGATTTTCTTATGTGTGGGGAGAGGGGCGAGTGCTGTTTCGTACATACAACATTCAATCCGAGGATCCAATTAGCAGAATGTCCTGATTCTGAGGACTGGTTACCATGCATGAAAAGTCTCTGCCAGCAGGGTAACAAAACAGTCACATGTTTTCTGCTTTTAGAGTTTCCCTACCAGTTCATTATCCAACTTTCAAGCAACATCTGATAAGAAACTCTAGCAGAAAATTTGATGCCTTGGGTGGCAGAGACTTTCCATGCATAATTAAAAAATATTGCTTTTGACCAAGCACACTATTCCTTGTATAACTAAGTGTAATTAAATTGATACTATCATATTATACATGTAATCTAGTAAGATATTAGTTTATTACAACCAGAAGACTGGTTGAATTTGAAAATAAAAACTATGTCTACATCACACCTGTAAAGCAGTCAATGAATGGCATTGGCATCCTATCAAGTCTGTTTCCATATCAAGCACAGCAGTGTCATTAACAAGACTTGGCCAGTAACGCACCAGTCCCTCAGGAGAAACAGCCATAACGGAGACACCAGATACATCACCAGAACAATCCAATACACAAACAAGATCAGCCATATGGTACAACTCAGAAGCTGGCAAAATCAACTCCTTATAAAATACTCCCTGATAAACACAACAGCCAAATGAATGTTTATTAATTTTTCAGTATTTACTATAAAGTTATGGAAGAAATATAATATTAACTTAGCACATTTGAATGTGCCAAGTCACCTCTTATACTTCTTTTTTTATAATAATCAAATTAAGCACAAGATGTGCATGCATACAATGTGTGGGTTGTATAACAGGGTTTAAAATCTGGCATTTTAAACTTACAGAAACAATTCAAGTACCATTCATGTGATTAAGGTTTTTTGAATAATTTTGTTCCTCTTCCACAGGAAACTACATAAGATTTTTTCTAGCTTTTAAAAACAGAATTCTATATACAACAAGAAAACAACTTGAAATGTTAACAAATAAAAAAAAAAACATTATCCTCAATAACCAATATACAACAAGAAAACAACTTGAAATGTCAACAAATAAAAAATAACATTATCCTCAATAACTCAATAACTGACCACTGTACTGTCTGAAAATATGGACACATACATGTACAGTCAATTGTAATGTACAAAGAAACATCTTAATAAAGTTGTTGCCTCAAGCATTGTTAGGCTTGGGTAATTTCTGAATCAAACACAGCATGACATGATTTTATTTAACACAAGTATCTGGAATCAAAGGGCTGAGACAAACCTTTGCTTCAGCTCCTGGCACATAGCGCCAAATAAACAATTTCCTTCCGGTAACAAGCCAAGCCCAACCAAAAGGGGAAATCTTTACACTGATCTGTTGATCACCGGTGACTATAAAATAAAGTTAAATACCTCAAACAGCATGCATTTTAAAATAAATAAATGTTACCTCTTCTCAATTTCCTATTATATTTTATTTGTAGGTGTTGTCTAGCATAATAACTGGTCAATTTTCTGGTCCCTGTCATTGTTCTATTTTCTATTACACAAAAAACTCTAGTGACAAGTTTAAAGTTTTTTAACCTTGGTTGATTCTCAATTAGCCCTAATTCACGAATAATACCTATTCATATATTACTTAGGGCTAGGAGACCAAGGAAATTGACAATCAACCTATTGTAGGTTAAAAAATTTTAACCAGAATTTAATTTTGACCTATGTATAACATATGTATGTTGTGTTTCAATTTTGGCGTTGGTTTAAATTTTACTTCCCTTGTTATGGGGCATGGCAATGGCAATGTATGATAATGAGTTTTAAAACAAAGGGAAATATTAATTTATAATTTACCTAGGATAAAACTGAACAATAATGAGTGATAAATAAAATAAAAACAAATAAATAAATAAATGCACTTTATTTGAGCGTCAATGTATTTAGCACGTAAGTATTAATTGGGGACACAATACATTTTACGTCTCCCACTGGAGACAGGACCACCATTTTACGTGGTCATCTGCGCCATGCGAAGGTCTAGCCCCTTGCAGTGCAAAGGGAGCACCCTCAATTCTCAGTTATTTTAAGATCCTGATTATTGGTCTGGCCCCCAGGAAACAAACCCGCGACCTCCCGCTCTGCAGTCACGCGCTCTACCGACTGAGCTAACACAGCTGCAGTTAAAACAAATAACAATAGGCTAACACTGCCAGAAAGGGCCAATGGAATATCATTACTACATCAGTAGAGATAAATACTTTCTGCAACACAATGAATTTTTTTTAAGATGGGAACTGTTGAGACCAGCTCCAATAGTGGGTCTTAAGAGAAGTGACTGTTTCATAAACAATTTAGTTGCAGTAATGACTGAAAAATGGCAGGAAAGGGACAATCACCAGGTGTTTGTCTTATAGAAGTGTCCACCTTAAATAGCAAGGTGTCTGTGAGGAGGGAATTGACTGTAAAAGCTATTAGGCAAATGAACCTCTGATGGAGTTGGTCCTCGGTACGTGACACATATGCAAGTTCAAAGAAACATATTTCCTAATATTTAAAACATCAAGCAAAAATACCATCTCTGCTTGTGAGTGCCTCGTTGATCTGGACTGGTAAAGGAAAACCAAATGTCTCTACTCTATGCTGATCTGTCTCTTCCAGAATCTGAGAATTCAGTGGGACTCTTTGCTGACTTCTGAGGCAAGATACCAGACATGTAAAATACAATGTCACAAACAAAGTAAATCTTATTGTACAATTCAATGCGATCATATCTTCATTTAAAATTTGTACTTCTACAGTCCACATCATCTTCACGTTTCATATCTTTCACGAGTTAAGATGAACTCAACAAATTGGCCTGCTCCCAATGTATGGGTCTTAACCCTTTAAGCCCCAATATCCACATGCAACTTCTCCAAACTGATCTCTATAAATTTCCTTTAAGAATTAGTTGAGAGAATTTGATAAAAGATCATGGCATTTTGTCTTTAATGATCATTTTATTAATTCTCATAACCTTATCTCTTGACATTGTGTGGATATCGTTAGGAGAAAATTGATGTTGGTCACTATTGGGACTTAAAGGGTTAATAGCTCAAATGGTAGAACACTGCAGTGCTAACCCAGTGGCCATGGGGTTTGAAACTCATTGAAGTCACAAAATTTTT
Source organism: Porites lutea (assembly GCF_958299795.1). NCBI lineage: Eukaryota > Metazoa > Cnidaria > Anthozoa > Scleractinia > Poritidae > Porites > Porites lutea. The sequence goes on along the minus strand of NC_133207.1, from coordinate 10,923,551 downwards.
TTCGCTGTGGCTATATGGTCGGTAACCGGTCACGGTGTTGAAAACACTAAATGGCCAGCAGTCCTATATTCTCAGCAAATTTCCCAAAATCGAAAGATTCTAGCTAATCTAAACTATCATTTATGTCAATTTAGAAAAGTCAAGCGATCCTGAAACGCTTCATAGATCTCAAATCTAGTGTTTGGTTTACACTGGGCTCAGAGGACGAAACCATGTTTTGTGACACTTAGAACTTTTTTTCAGCTCGACTGCCAGTCAAGGCAGTCCTATATTCTCAGTAAATTTCACAAAATCGAAAAATTCCAGCTAATCTAAACTATCGCATGTCATGATCCTGATCAAACCAGCCGGTTTTGTGGGATCTCTATATCATGTTTTGTTGGTCTCGAGTCTTCGGATGTTCGTTACTATTTTCTGTCCAAAGCATGGCGTGACAGGCAACGTTTGACGTCATACCATCTTGACCTTTCATACGGCCTTCGCGGGAAACCGACGGAAAAAGTCTAGCTGAAATACACTTCAACATTATCTTGTCGACGATTTTGTGAAATTTACTGAGGATATAGGACTGCCGGCCATTTCGTGTTTTGAAAACCTTGACCGGCAGTCGAAGCATAAAAAAAAACAGATGAAAATTGATGTTATGAACAACGATGCCTCAAATTACATACTGTCATGTACAGTGTGGCATTTCTGTCGTGTGTCGGATAGCAGAAAGATGGAGCGAGTACAAGAGTGAGCGTTAAGTGCTGTCTACTGCGATACGAGAAGTTCATGCGATGAGCTCTTGAGAAAAGCTAAACTCACGACACTAGGCTGTCGCCGGTCGCAGGATATAGCCATAATTATGTATAAGGCAAAGTACAATATATGCCCTCCGTACATAAAGGACATTTTTAAGCTCAATAAACCTCACTGTGGGCTCAAAAATTCTGGTGACTTTTTAATTCCTCGATACAACACAACAACTTACAGGAGACATAGCCTAAGATATGTGGGTCCAGTAATATGGTCTAAATTAAGCAAGAATGTAAAAAATGCAGAATAATTTACAGCTTTAAAAAGGAAATTCGTAAGGTAGATCTTGAAAAAGTAATCACAAAGGGCTGTAAAAACTGCTTTCTATGTTGTACATAAATGACATTTTCTAGACAAAAAGGACACCTCTTAATCAGTAAGTATTATTTTATATGATAAATCCGAATATGTTTTATCGAAATTTTTTTATTATGTATATTTTTGTAAATTTCATTCTTTGTAAATATTTTTTTTATATTAATTAGTAAGAGCTGATAGTATTTTGATTTAGTGTCCCCTATTAGTAGGCCTTACATGGCCAGCTAGAAGACCTGACACTGAAATAAAGTTTATCATCATCATCATTATCAAAACGTTCTAAGTGTCACAAAACATGGTTTCGTCCTCTGAGCCCAACGTAAACCAAACACTAGACTTGAGATCTATAAAGCCTGTCAGCATCGCTTGACTTTTCTAAATTGACATATGATAGTTTAGATTAGCTAGAATCTTTCGATTTTGTGAAATTTGCTGAGAATATAGGACTGCCGGCTATTTAGTGTTTTGAAAGCCTTGACCGCTTACCGGCCATATAGCCACAGCGAATTTTTTTCATGTTTATTTGTAACTGCTTACAGCAAATTGCAATAACCACTGCAATGATCATATCTTCATTTAAAATTCATACATTACTGTTTAATATTACAGTAACTGTTTATATTCTGAGTCACAAATCACAAAGAATTTGCATGTGGATTATTTCAGTAGATAACGTTTTGTAGATATGAGGTGCAAGTGGCCCAGAACTTATTTATAGATTTGTACAATGCTGGTATGGCATATTTTAATTTGAAACCTCTAGTAAATTAATGCTTATTTGTACTATTTATAATAAATCCGTTGCATTCCTAAACAAGCCTTCACAACCTAAGATAACCTTAGTATCACAACTCCTGGTGTATGCGCCACTAGCTTGGGTGGCCTGTGCATCGGCTACAGAAACAGCGTGAAATTGTTTATGGGCTTACTGAAACACGTCGCGAGTCGCGGACCAGTAGGGCATTGAATTAGAAATAATACATAGCTGTTTTTCTTGCTTATTTGTTTTGTCACTGTTTCTTTTTTTTGGCTAAGAAAAACTAGCCAGTGCTGTGGATAAAATAAATGTGTAGGTTGTGCTTTATACATTCCTACAAACCTCTTAGCTGAATCTCCAAGAAATGAAGAATAATTTAAGGACTGACGCGGCGTAAAAGGACTGGAATCTCGTCCCTTTCCTTTAAATGCCGGTCTTGCCCAAGGGCTAGCCATAATTCTTGTGCTCCAAGAGATCTGCTGGTATGCCCAGAAGTGGAAGTAGCTCTGTAGCAGTTAGAAGTTCTCTGTCGCGCGCCAAAAATCGCTGGGGGACTAGAACTAGTCGACCCATAGTGGATATGTCGTGTATGGGAGACGAAACGTATTCTAAAGTCGTGTGGACCGTGGAAAAGCCAAGCAATAATATGGACAAAATAACGCAGGAGAAATACAACAAAAGCCGTGAAAGAAGTGACAGGATCAGTGCATTAATGGGACAGTACATGTTGAAGGGTTACCGAATGTTAGGCTCAACATGTGAAGTCTGTGGGGTAAGCATCATTGTCAAAATAGCATACTGAACTTTTTTGGCTTTGTCTGAGAACTCTTTACAATTTATTTATTCTTATTTATGATGTTCTTAGCTGGTAAGCAAGATCAAGAAACCTTGCTTTATGAGTTTTTTGATTGCTCAGTCAAGTGCATCACAGTCACAATTTTCCGTTCTTGTTTTTTTTGTTGTGGTTGTTGTTTTTATATTAAACAGGTAGGCCCTAATATCCTTCTAGTACTATGGCCTTTTTATTGAAAATGTATGTTCCGAGCAGGGAACCTCTTGCCTCTTGTGGAACTAGCCACTTGTTAATTGGCTCAATCAACTACAGTGGACTACTTTGTAATCTGATTTGTTGCACTCGGATCACCTTATTCTAGAAGTATGGTTGCTCATTAAATGCTTTCAGGTTAAATTATTTCTTGGTGCTACAAAATTATACTTTATTCTGGCAAAGTGTTTTCTCACTAACAGACTGTACCTGGCATGATGTTGCTTTAAACATAACTTTCACTTGATTTCCTGCATCTTGGAAGTCTGATTTCCTTTGCAACATTTTGCTCTGACCCCTCACTTTTTTGATTAGCAACCAACTCATTGTACTGTTCACTCACTTGGAAGCATGGTCCTTGTTCCTTTGCTCATCAGTCTCTGTTGGCCGGGCACCTGGTATCCAGGCCTTGGTTTGCTCGGGACAACCCTACCTCGGGATCAGAACTGAGGCTTCAGTTACCTGCTGCGACTTCCTCGTCGCACGTTTGTGTTCGGTCAGTCGTGTGCTTAGGTTTCTGTCAGTTTCACCAATATAAAAAGCCTGGCAGTCGCAGCATTTGATCTTGTATACTGCTCCCTGTCTGTCCTCCGGTTTGTCTTTGTCCTTGACATTAGTAAGCAGTCGCCGTAAAGTGGTTATCGGTTTGTGTGCAACACGTATATTGTAAGGTTGTAATATACGTGCAATAGTTTCAGAGGTGCCAGATATACGGTATAGTCGCTGTCGTAACAGGGCCAGAGTTGGTCTGAGAGTTGGAATCAGTGTTACTGTGAGTGTTCCGCCTAACAAAGTCCGTGTTGTTGTTGTCCGTATTGTTCTTACTAAAAACGTTGTTAAGATAATCAGTCTCGTCTTGTAGGCTGTCAGGTGAGTCGCAAACTAGTTGTGCTCGTCTCGTCAGAGTCCGGATACTAGTAGCCTTGTGAGAGGTCGGGTTGTACGAAGACTGCTCTAGTAATCGGTCGGTATGTGTTGGTTTTCTGTAAATAGTCGTTTTTAGTAGTTTGTTGTTGTCGCGAGTGACCAAGCAGTCTAGAAAAGGTATCTTACCATTTTCTTCGATCTCCTTGGTGAACTGTATGTCCGCGTTCTGTCTGTTAAGGTGTTCGTGAAAATCGTCGATTCCGTCTCTGTGTACGGCGGTGAATGTGTCGTCAACATAACGTAACCAAAGAGGTACAGTTCGCGTGTAAGTAGTTAGGGCTTGTTCCTCGATGTTTTGCATGACAATTTCTGCTACAACAACAGAAACTGGAGAGCCCATAGCTGTACCGTGTAACTGTTTGTAGTGTTTGCCGTTGTACTGAAAGTACGTCGAAGTCAAACAGAGGTTGAGTAGGTCCATAATGTCGTCTGTAGGTAGTGGTAGTTCAACAGTAGAGTTCTTAATAGCATTCTCAGTACAGTCTAGAGCCAGTTGAAGTGGAATACTGGTGAACAGCGATTTCACGTCAAAAGACACTAGTTTGTGGTCGAACATAATATTATTCCAGTTGTACATAAGCTTTTGGAAGCTGAAGACAGTACAGCAGTGAATATAGATGTGTATGACCAAGCAGAAAAGGAGGAATACATATGCCTTATAAAAACAATTGTGACAGAATCTTCAGCTCAACCCCAAGAGGTTTTTGCATTTTTTCAAATACATTAATTTTTTATTACTGTATGGTATGCAGCTACTATTAATAAATATGTTGCAGGTAATTGTTTATTTCAGTTAGTTTTTGTTTTTCCTTTTTTTTAAGTTCATTTATTTAGCATATATTATCATATACAAAAACAATGAAAAAATTAACTGAAATAAAAAATTAACTACAACATATACATAAATGATTGGGTTGTAATTTTAAAGCAGTAAGTATCTCAAAACCTTAAGTCCAAAAAGTGTCTAACAGTGTCAAAAAGTGTCTTACAGCCATTATGTGAAAAAGGTATGAATAAAAACACTTTTTTTATACCTGCAAACTTTTATTAAATCAGACATAATAGGCTTGAGATTTTTAATCTTACAGTGCCAGTAGTTTTTGTGGGGAATGGAAGATGACCAATGGCAGTCTCAAGAGTCCCATCTATTCTGGGTTCACTTAATTAATACGCCAATACGTCGATGCTTTGAGTGTTTTCCTAAACTCGTCTGTTAAGGGCTTTTTCACTAAAATCAAAGATTTCAGCAAAAGTACAATCATTGACATTAACTTAATTTTCTTTCTTGCATGGTCCCTCAGTGTGTCTGTTGAATGGTTTTTATCAGCTAAAATGTAATTTTGATGTACAAGGTACACAGTCTGTACTTGTATTTATGGCTGTGCAAGTTGCTGTGTGTTTCTTATTCAACAGTACGTTACCTTTCTGCTTGATTGTATAACAATTGATTCTGTGATTATAATAAATATTTCAACTGTTTTGAATTTAAGGCAAGAAAATTTTTCGATGAAGTCTAAATGCAAGTGTGGGGATGTATTTGGCTTTAAGATAATTGAAGCACTCAGGCTGATTGGTGAACCAGAAAGGGAGCAAGCTCTCAGACGTTTTGTAACCAGTACCAAACGTGGATGTGCAGGCAGACTAACCTTTCCTGGCAATGGGCAGGTTTCTGGCTGCATTCATATTCAAAGAAGGCAGCTGCCAGAATCCATACTCAAGAGCATGGACAAAGGTACAATAATTGACTTGTATACTTACAATGCACAGTCAATCACTAGTAAGAAGATGCAATATTAATTTTTTAAAATATAATTTTCATATCAAACTGAGAATTAATTCTGTTCAAAACAATGCGGATTGAACTTTTAATATCTGAACACTTTTAAGCAAAGAATAGTACTTTTAGTTTAAAGAAGCAATACCATTTCATTCTATTTTTCTCATTTGGGTTGAACTGTGTAATATCAGTATTGGTCATCTTGGCAATATTTGCAGATTGTGGAAGCTGTAATCTTATTTCCAAAACACCTCATTGTACTCATTTCATTTCCTGTATGTACTTAAATGTGTATATTAAGGGAAAACTGCTCTAAAAATCATTACTTATAGCTTTCTAAATAATCATCTTTTTTTAAAGCATTTTCGAACACGAGGAACGCACCTACACCCTGTAATGGAAGTTCTATGAATGTTAAAGTATGTATTTATATTTCCTTGCCCTATCCCATTTTTTGCTATATTTTAAGCATAAAGGGATTTTTTGGTTATTCAAAACTAATGTTTCTAGTTTTTGTGTTATTATTATGTCATGTAGTTAATGCTTTCTGGAAATTTTAATGGCTTGGAAATCCAGCATGGGTTTTTAAGGGTGTTAAATTTTGGTCCAGGCATTTTTTTGGGTTTTGTTTGAAGCCCTAAGGATTTTTTTACCCATTAAATTTTGATCTGGAGTACCCTCTCCCTCCCTGGGCTTTAAGCCTAGAGATCAAACTTTTGTGCATCTTCTGTTTACGGCTATCATATATGTTCACGCATGAATTCACCCGTTGATCAAACTAATCTGATTTTTTTAATGGTTAATTAATTATTTGAAAATTTTGTATTAAATCCCCCTTTATGATTGATTATTGAAAAGTTGGTATAGCACATACCCCTAAGTTTTCTATTGTTTTTTTAAGCAGCAAGTTAATGCAGCTCAAGCCGTGCCAGTGATCACTAGTAAGTATTTAACCTTCTTTTGCCTGTGATTAAGTAGTTAACATGAAAAAATATTCTCAGCAAAAAGGATTCAGGAATTCAGATAGTACATTATTAGCACATATGCCTGGTTTTCACTGGTGACGCAAGCACAAGTGTATAAGTTCTAAAGTCTTGTGTCAAAGGAAAACAAAGGCTTTCATTTGCATTTAGAAGTCATAGGTGTATCCAACGTATCTTGTATTATTAGTTTCAGAAAACATTGCAGTTTCTGACCAGATGCCAGGGGAAGCCGATCCCCAGGAGGTGGAAGAAACCAACATTGAGCTTAAAGTTAATGCTAACTCACAAGGAAATACTACCCAATGTGAGCCCTTAAAAGATTTTTTTTTGTTTGTTTTAAATTCATGTATCAATTTATCTACCAACTTGAAGTGTTTGCAAATTTTCGTTTTTATGATATTTGATTTATCAGTGAGTCAATTGTTATAAAGTATATTATAAATGTGACTCAATTTCAATACTTTAATGTAAATTTTTGTTTTATTCGTTTTCTTTCATTGTTCTCTTTGCTCTTTGCGTCTACCTTATTCTTTTTAACAGGGAATAAAAAAATTTGCCGCACACTGCATGTGCAATTTTGAGCAAATGATCAATTTTCAAATAACTTCAATTATCCAAAGACAACAATGCACTTCAACTGAGCTAACCTGAACTCAAAGCAGATAAATGCACGTGCAAATAATTATAATCAAGTGAGAGGAAGTGCACAGTGGAATAATGTTCCAATAATTTTTCTTGGATTTACCAATACTTCAAATTGTTCGGGGAACAGTGTTTCAAACAATAAAAGTTGTTTTCAAGAGATCCAGCGAACAGAACAACAGCTTGATTGTGGAATAATAGTATCCAGAGTTTCAGTTTCACTCTTTTATTTACATTCTTCGTCTTCACGTGACGGCGACGAAGAAAAACAGGTAATTTTTGGAGTTTTGCTTTAGCCATACAACTTAATATAAATTCAGGGTTCTCCCATGTTTCTACCATAACGGGAAAAAGGCTGAGCTTTTCCAAGTGGTAAAATATGTGTAACAATTTTAGGCGGTAATAGAAGAGAAGCAACACCCCGTAAATGTTACAATATGAACTTCTTTTTTAGGCACTTGATGAAGAAATACTCGCTCGTGCAGCAGAACAAGCGGAACAAGCAGGTAAGAGTTGTTCAGAAGTTCGAACGAACATTCCTTCCCTGAGTTGTTGGATGATCACAGAGGTGACCTCTGAAAGGTTCTCCTGCCATGTTTGTTTTTTTTTAGCCTGACTTAAGTCACTTTCATGGGATTATAATTTTACCGTGGTATTGTTTCTGCTTAGGTACTGGAGGCAAATAACAGTAGTGTCACTCATATTTATGTGTACCATATTTTACGAACAAAACATATGCGTGTAAAACAAAAGGTAAATGTAAGGATTGAGCCAGTTTCGGCGCGATCAAGAACTGGGATTTGACGATCGATTGTGGATAATTTTCTATGACCACAATGACAACTTTTTAAATTGCTTTGTAAGGTGATAAAAATGCATAAATAATCTTCTTCGGAACTGTCGGGGTATACATGTAGCTAGAACCGGTTTTGTTGATTTCTTAATTCGCGAAAAAATTCGAGAAATCGAATGCATGGAGAAATAGTAAGTTTCAACTATCAGGAGTTTCCAAAAATGGAGGGTTAGAAAAATCGGTTAAAAAATGACAGTGTCTGACGGAAGCAAATCTAGGGAAAACGATATTGGTTCGAAGAAACGGGCTTCTACAACAACGGAGTATTTGAAAAATCTGGATAGGGAACCTTTCAAACCTTAAAGGATAAACTATTTTAGACTATGTATTATAACTATTTTAAGGGAGTGGTTCCCCCCCACCTCCAAACTACCACCACCCTCCTGTCCAGGTAATGGGGGACAGAATGTGGTTGTACATCTTACAAGAAAACTATTGAACTTTTGTTTTAGTGTATGCAGAAGCTCATTCGACGCAACCAAAGAAAACAAATCGAAAAGGTACAATCAGAAGCATATTATATGCTTCCGGTACAATATAAAGCAGTTGTTTAACAACACATTATAATAAAAGGAAAAGCAAGTTAAATCTCAGTGCTGTGGAAAGTAAATCTTGCCCCGGTATTACTATGTATGTTTTTTGGACAAGATTAAACCATGGTCTTTTGGTTGGATCACATCTTTTTTTTTAAGGTAACAACTCGCGTTCATTCAAACTCGCTAGCATTGTAGAGTAGAAGAGGACAGAAACTGGTTAACAGCTATAAACGGAAGCAAGCCGCAAGGAAGCAACTTTCGGAATTTTATGGTATCCAATCAGAAAATGTAATAAGCAAATGAGGACAAATGAATGTAACACAAATTTGAGTTAAAAAAAACGAGATGTACAACGCGGACCGATGTACAATTACTGCCACCTAATGTAAAGTTCAACTGAAATAACTTTAAAGTGACTGAAAAAAACCCATTTCTATTCTTCTCTTTAACGGTAGGAAGAAGTAACGTGAATAATCTACTTGACAATTTGCATCCCGGGACCATTACAGGTGAGTCGCGCGGGCATACTTCATCATGTAAATAGGTAACTAATCGCATTACTCGTCATCACTTGTTAAGAGCATAATATCACTTTAAATCATGAGTAGATAACAATAACGAACGAGCGAGGGAAGGAGTGATATTGCATCAAAACAAGTGAAAGTCAATGAGTACACATGATACCAAGTCTTAACGCTTATCGAAAAACTCTGCCAAGGTGTACACCACATCTGGCAGTTCTTGAATAGGCCAATTTCCTTGGAAAGGGGTCACAATCTGACGATTTTTTTTCTTTTACAGGGAAGAGAAGGAGAACAAAGAAATGAGGTGTGAGCTGTTCAAGAGCTTCCAATACCCATGGAAACCATGCATTCTGAAATAAGTTTTACTGCGTCATGATGTCAATGAATGTTAATTTTGTTTTTATTTGTTCTATCAAGTCAGTAAAGCCCCAGTTTGGCAAGTCATGGGGTTAGGGTCCAAGAAATACCGACTTTTTACTTTAACCCTTTAAAGCCTAAGATCAAAATTTGAATTCTTATTTGTTGCCCCTATTCATTTCCTACAGAAGTAGTGGGGAGAAGTTGATAAAATATCAAGCAAATTCATCTTTTGTGATCATTTCCGTGAGACTCATGACCATTCTTTTTTATTTGATGCTGATCACTGTTAGGGCTTAAAGGGTTAATGTCCTGAATCGAAAGAAAATAAAAAAACTTTCGCCGTGGCCTAGCCTTTGTATTACTAAGGAAGAGTGCAGTGAAAGTGTGCCGAATTGTAAAAAAAAATTGGTATTATATCACTAATAAAATATGAATTCTTCACAAGGTTCGTGATTGGGCAAACGACATAGCTGACAAATGGGTGATTTCGCTTGCTAAGGACACTGGGTTTAGACAAAGCCCCATTTGTTTCCTTGAACAAATTAAATTTTCTTTTAAGAATCTTCACTGCTCTATTCTGGAAAAGACATATCTTCGTCAGTAATGCAAGAAATCAGAGGTCGAGAGAGTTCGAGTGTCTCTGTAAAGGACAAATTTGGGTACTTAGCACAAATGGTGTTTTAGAATGTGCTAGAGGAAATCCGTTCTTGCGTAATCGTCGGAATAAACAGCTGTAATTTGGCCTAGATGAAAGCAATAAGATTTCCTTCTGCAATATTTCAATGAAAATAGCTTGACAGCAGGCACGATGTTTTTCCTATTTACTCATCTTGCACATTGGGTGAATTATTAGGCGACTCTTTACAATTTACTCTTTACAATTTCTTTTTCTTTTACTTATTAAGATTCACTTTAACGAGTAAACAAGATATAATAAACTCTTGAATTGTTTTAAATGTTACCTTGTTTGTATGCTTTGATTTAGTATTTAGTATTTTTTGCTTTCCCGTCTCTCCCCCTCTCCCCCCCCCCCAAAAAAAAAAAAACAAAACATAAAAATGTTTTCAAAAATGCCTCTATGAGGGGAGTCTTCTTTACTAGGCTGGTAGACCGAAATGGCTAGAGGTCAGTACAGTGCATCAGGCGAATGACAAAGGGCTATTGACCCGTGGCAAAGAGTCAAACACGCGGACTGACTACACCGTGTTTTCAATCCGCGTATAAAATTTGGTCGATGATAATTTTCCTCTCAGTCAGAAATTGGTGTGTTTTTTTTACGTGCGGGTACTGTCGGTAAAACCATAACGATATCGAGAAGAAGTCAGGGAACTATATTCAGCGTAAGCCTTTGGAATTTTGACAACACAATATTGATTCGATTGCCGATTTGTTTTGAACTGAGAATAACTGTAGTGAATGTGATTTGTAATTGTGTTTGCCATCGAACCATCAAGGTACCAGCGGCAGACCACTCAAAACATCGCAGAATCGCAAACTACCGAGAGTAGCTGTCTGTACTGTGACAGTTCGGATGTTTGTCCCTCAGTATTCACAAGATGAAAAAAAAGAATTATCGTTCAAAACGTAAATCAACGCCCGTACGTTTACTTTAAATGGACCCTAAAATCTAGTTTTTGTTCCTACACCAAAGATAGGAAATCAGATGTTTCAACTATTCAGTTCATTGTCTTTTTTATCCTTTATTTTTACATCCTTGTAACTGAACATTCCCGCTTTCTCATTCACACTCAGCTATTTACTTCTTATTGAACTAATACCATTGCATTACTTCATTCACGCGCGTAGGCGTCTTCTTTACAGTTTGACCTGAAAAACCATAGCTTTGTTTTTCAATTACAACAAAGGATCAGTGTAACTTTTTTATACTAAATTTAAATTTGATTTAATTCATTTTTATAAAATAAAATTTTGAGCATCACGTAATAAAGATATTTATATGTCCATTAGTTCTGTGATTTTGCCATTGTCTAATAGTTAAGTATCGGCCAACGTCACAGATAAAAGTTAATTTGGAACAATTCCTTGGAAAGGCAATGCGCCTCCAAAGCAAGGTTTTTCATTGCTACTAGGGGACAAGTAGTAGCATACCAAATCAAATTGCAGGATTATACTGACAATAAATAACTTGATGTAAATCCCAGGGGATGCCGACACTCCCTTGTATAAGCCAAACAGTTCAGTTCTGGTATGTGTCGTCCCAAAAGGTATGGTTTCTTTTTGCGCACTTTTTGGTCTTAAAACGGGTATAGATAGATTTTGCCCATTTTAGTCTAGAATCGAGTATGGTTTTCGAGAGAGTTACAGGAGTGCATGAACTTAATTATCGTTTCAACTCCAAATTAGTAAGCAATAAAGAGAAATATGCGAATTGGAAATAGCTTTAAAGAATATTTTGGTTTGATGATTTAACGTCTGCCTAAAGATCAGGTCTGAAAACGGGTATGGATTTGGTCTGGTCTGGTCGGAAAACGGGTTTTGTTTTGTCGTTTGTTCTATATTTTTTTTGTGTTGCGCGGAAGCACCTCAAGTAACCAAAGTAAGCACAGCACCTCAAGCAAGCAAAGCACCTCAAGTAACCAAAGCACCAGCTCAAGCAAGCAAAGCACCTCAAGTAAGCAAAGCATCTCAATTAAGCAAAGCATCTCAATTAAGCAAAGCACCTCAAGCAAGCAAAGCACCTCAAGCAGGCAAAGCACCTCAAGTAAGCAAAGCACCTCAAGCAAGCAAAGCACCTCAAGCAGGCAAAGCACCTCAAGTAAGCAAAGCATCTCAAGTAAGCAAAGCACCTCAAGTAGGCAAAGCACCTCAAGTAAGCAAAGCACCTCAAGCAGGCAAAGCACCTCAAGCAGGCAAAGCACCTCAAGTAAGCAAAGCACCTCAAGCAGGCAAAGCACCTAAAGCAGGCAAAGCACCTCAAGCAGGCAAAGCACCTCAAGTAAGCAAAGCACCTCAAGCAGGCAAAGCACCTCAAGTAAGCAAAGCACCTCAAGCAGGCAAAGCACCTCAAGCAGGCAAAGCACCTCAAGCAGGCAAAGCACCTCAAGCAGGCAAAGCACCTCAAGCAGGCAAAGCACCTCAAGCAGGCAAAGCACCTCAAGTAAGCAAAGCACCTCAAGCAGGCAAAGCACCTCAAGTAAGCAAAGCACCTCAAGCAGGCAAAGCACCTCAAGCAGGCAAAGCACCTCAAGCAGGCAAAGCACCTCAAGCGGGCAAAGCACCTCAAGCAGGCAAAGCACCTCAAGTAAGCAAAGCACCTCAAGCAGGCAAAGCACCTCAAGCAGGCAAAGCACCTCAAGTAAGCAAAGCACCTCAAGTAAGCAAAGCATCACAAGTAAGCAAAACACCTCAAGTTAGCAAAGCACCTCAAGCAAGCAAAGCACCTGAAGTACGCTAAAGCACCGCAAGTAAGCAAAGCACCTCAAGTAAGCAAAGAATCTCAAGCAAGCAAAGCACCTCAAGCAAGCAAAGCATCTGAAGCAAGCAAAGCACCGCAAGTTAGCGAAAGCACCTTAAGTAAGCAAAGCATCTCAAGTAAGCAAAGCATCTCAAGCAAGCAAAGCACCGCAAGTAAGCAAAGCTCCTCAAGTAAGTTAAAGCAGCTTAAGTAGGCAAAGCACCTCAAGCAGGGATGCAGGCAAAATATATGGACAACTATATGATGGCTTGACATGAAGTACTTACCTCAGAGCGGTTATAAACTGTTATTGCTTTCTCTACAAAAGTGAAACCTTAGTTTCAAGCGAGGATGACTGAAGTCACTGAGAATGACATCTCGGGGGCTGACGAATTTCCTCTTCACCGTGCAGTGCGACGGGGTGACGTGAACACTGTGGAAAGCTTGCTGAAGCATGGAGCAGACCCCAATGAGAAGGATGGTAGGGAGACGACACCCATACACTATGTCAATCACTTGAATGAAGACTCCTACCAAATGGTACACGTTTTGTTGAAATATGGTGCGGATATGCTGATTAGAAACTGTTATGGACAGCTACCGTTTGAAGAAGCTTTAGCGCTTTCTAACAAGAAAGTCTGCAAGGCTTTTGTAGACTGGGGATTTTCACTTCAAAAATGTGACCGCATGCATAATGGCACATTCGAGCTACTTAGCCAAGTTCAGCTGTTTCAACCTGATGCTACAGAGACACTTCAAGTTCTTGTTGATCTAGGGGTTGATCTAACCACTGCACTGTCCTCAAGAGGTGAAACCCTGCTACACCGAGCGGTAGAGTATGGTGTTAGCTTGGAAACTATACAATTTCTTATCAGATCCAGACTCTCAGTAAACCAGCAGAACTGCTTAGGAATGACGCCTTTGCATATGATGCGGTTCACTGACTGCAACTTAGATTGCAATGAAGAAGAGAAATACAGGCATGTAGAAGTTATAAAGTGTTTCATAGAAGAAGGATATGATGTGAATTGCCAAGACGTCTTTGGATGCACAGTTGTACATTACATCGTCTCTGAAATGCGACAGAGCTCCATCCTGCGATATCTTATTAGTCATGGTGCAAATTTAAACGTTAAAGATAGAAATGGCGAGGCACCTCTGCATTTATCCTGCTACTGGAGAAATATAACAAATGTCAAAGAAATGATTGATGGGGATTGTCTGACTGATATTCGAGACAATCAAGGTGCAACCATCTTTCACTATACTGTTTTCTACAACAATCCAACAGTTCTTGAATATCTTTTAAATGATCTTCACGAGCCATATCTGGTTGTTGCACCAGATGACTCAGGAAGAACTCCACTTCAATTGGCCATGTATTTTGGATATGTAGAACTAATAGAGCTCTTTAAGAGCTATTTCCAATCCTTGAAGAAATGCCCAAGCAAATGTGTAGGCAGCATACCAGATTGTTTTCCTCTGAAAGATGAAATTGAAGTTTTTGAACAAGAAGAAGTTAATAGTATGTCTTCAGAGGACTTCGTTATGAAAGATGACCAGAATAAAACACTTCACAAGGTACTTAGTTCTCCTGTCATTGGAATGCTACCAGAACTGGATGAAGTAAAGCGAGTTGAAGAAGCTGTAAACCAACTTATTGAACAGGTATCCATGAAAGTAAACAAAAACTGCCCACTTTTTTCTTTTGAGCCTAGACTCTCTGGTAGTTTAAGCGAGGGAACTAAGTGTGGATTCCCAAATGAGTTTGACTTCCTGTGTACAATGGTGGAACTATCAAATCTTTTTTTGGATCCAGTAGTGGATTCCAGTCCTCCAATGTTTGGCCAACTGCAACTCAAACCTGAGATTTGTCTCCCCGACCATGAAGTCTCACAATATGTGGACAAAGACAAAAGTTTGCGATCTGCAAAATTGATGGAGGATTTCACAGAGGCACTTAATAGTGCCCTTTTAGAAAAGGACATTTGGGAAGGCGTGCCAGCACTTTCACCAGTAAGTTTGTGTGTAAAGAGTGCAAATGCAACCACAATTCGCATCAGGTGGCATGGGCATGTCTTCAAAGATATGCTAATTTCTGTAGATGTTGTCCCAGCACTTTTTTTCTCCAATTTCTGGCCACCAAATGTCTCTAAGACAGCACTTTTAACACCAAAGATCAAAGAAAATGGGATTCATGTTGTGTTTGCTCTACACAATGACAAGTTTTTTGAAAGCCAAGAAAAGCACTTTCGCCTTTCATTTTCTCTTGCTGAAACTGAGATATTCAAATCCCTTCCAGAGCAAGTTTGCCGGGGTTACATTCTTGCAAAGGCAATCAGGAATTCATATGTATGTCCACAAATTGCACCCAAAACAAAGGTGCAGACATCTACACACACATTTTCTGAAATGCAAATGGAATGTTTAACTGAAAATGATGAAGAAGTGATAGATTGTCCTGAACAGGGCTTGTCTAGACAAGAGTGGCAGCACATCCTAGAGAGTGAAGAAGGAGAAGAGGTTGAAGCTGAGTTAATTGAACCTGTGGATAATGATATCCATGCAGATAAAATCATTACCACTTATTTGCTGAAAAATGCACTGTTTTCATTGGTGAACAAGTCTTGTAACAGAGAACTTGGTGTGGATCTTCAGAACAACTCTGAGGATCAAGCCACTGTTTGGGCAAAACTTATTTATGACTACATTGAAGATTGCCTCACAGAGAAAAGGCTGTCATCATTTTTTATACCCAGCTGCAACTTACTTAACAAGGCCTATGATGGGGGACAACACGAGCTTGTGTTTAAGTCAGGAGCAGAATTTGAGCCCCTGCCCACAACAGATGATGATGATGAATCCCAAGATTTTGATGAGACAGAGGAAGATTTTGAATACTTAAGAAAGCTTTTTGTTAAAATGCTAAGGGGAATTCTCCAGTCCCACTAAAAAAGCAGCGGGTGTGCACTTTTCTCAACTTTTCCCAAAACGCATGAAAAATGGTGGCTTTTTCTTAATGGCTGAACCTCACCATAGAAGTGAATCGTCATTTCCTTGAAAACGAGTACGGCAACCTATCATTTGTTTCTGTTTTGAAATGAGTAAGAATTTTCTCTTTGAATGTAATATAAATATGGACCAATTCTCAGTGTAGAACATGAAACAATCGCCAGAAACATGAATTTAGCAAGCAATTATGACTATAATCATGGTGCTATTGTATGATTTGTATGGTATAACAAGGTGCTGTTGCTCCTAAACAAACATAGGGACCCCTCATTTTTATTTCAAAATTCAAGTTCCTGTAATATAGACAATCAATAGGCAAAGTCTGACAACAATCTTAGAGCGGGTTCTGTTTCAGTGGAATGACCTTAAATGTCTTTCATCAAGCACTAATTAAAATTAGTAGAATTCTACTAGTATGCTAATGCAAATGCTGCAATCTGATTGGCTGAGCTACTTGTATACTATCAGCCATTAGAGTGCAGTAGCTGTTGGTTGTCCACAAAATGCTACGTTTTTTATCGTTTTTCCGAAGTTTTGGAAGAAAGTGTAGATGTAAATGGGTAATTAAATTCCTGAGAAGACTTAAAGAAGGACATAAACAGTTTCTTGACTTTAAAAACTTGAAATTATTGAAAAAAACGGGTATGCGCGTGTAAACAACTGCAAATTTACCAAAGACAATTCAATACGTGCAATTTTGTTACAGCGTAAAGTTCAAAAATGTGTAGAAAAATAATTGTAAACTGTTATTTACGTTTATTTCAGTTAGAATTCTACTAAAACAATTAGATTATTTCCTCTCGATTTCTATGAGGCGATAGTTGATAATTTTCGGCCTTTGGCCTCATCAACTATCGCCTCCCTCTATCCCTTCATAGAAATCTCGAGGGGGCTGTGCAGTGGGATAGTTTTTGGGCCTGGAGTAGTTATTTTTGGGTTCTTTTGAGAAACACACAAGAGTAAGTCAAGATTAGAACGTACTCCCAGAATGCAAACAAAGTGTAGATGAAACCAGCATTATAAATACACCTTTGTCCTGCTTAAGTTGTCACTCGTGATTCTTGTGTGCAATTAAGTATCCTGCCCAGCAAAGTTAACCATCTTTCTAAATCGATTACAGATTAGATCAGAATGGAGGTAACAGATACAACTTAATAACATGGTGATGCACATGAAAATGACTTATGGTGCCTTAGGGTGGCAGTTAAGTTAGAACAGCAGAATAATTTAACCAATAGCAGTTAAGCATGACACATTCTTTAAGCATGACAACCAGAAGTGATTGTTTCCTCTCATTTTCTTTTTCAAATTCTCTTTTTTACCATTTACCCTCAGAACTAAGTTATGGAGTGTGGTTATAAAAATTACATAACTCAAGCAGTTTTATGCCTGGGTCAGGAATGTAAAGTAGAATTATGGTTGGGCAGCTCTATCTCTTGTTTTATTTGTTTTACCAAGCTGAACTTTTCCTTGATTATAAAACTCGATGTTCTACCTTGCCTGAACGTATTATTTTAACCACGTGACATGTCACGTGATCGTTTTTTTTAAATTTAGTAAATCGGCGAATTGGTGGCGAATTTTCATTCTATTAATGAATAAATGAGCATTTTTGATGCAAATTTAAATTATCTACCTTGCTACGTTTGGAATGATCTTCCTTGATTTCGTTTTTAGAAGATATAAATGAACTAAGGTGGAATTTTGTTGAAAAAACGACCTTTCACCCTGTGAAAAAAGGGACGGTGATTCCAAATGTAAGAGGATGGAAATAATTGATCTGCATCTAAAACGCGTTTTCAAGGATGATATTACTAAGAACCGCCACTAATTCCTCAAATAATGGCCATTTTCCGCTAAATGTCACGTGACTACTCATAAGTACCAATTCCACTTTAAAATGTTCAGGACATTAAAACCTAACTGTGTGCTAAATTTGGTTCCATTAGCATTTAATACCTCAGAAATGTAACTAATAAATCATTTTCTCCAGTAAAAGCCTTTGACCCAGGCCTTAAACTACTTGAGAAGGTGGTTTGCCCAGCTGGTAAGACTGAATTCCTACAAATCTATCGTGACCGAAGTATTTTTCTTGCTTTGGAGCTAGCAAAGAGGGCGAGCATCAAAATAAGCAAATTTTTTGATCTTCATGTTTTTGGCTTTGCTAACTTTTTGCCATAACACATCACCCACCCAGCCAGAAGGATGCATTGCACAGCATCCAGAATGAGGATGCTTCTAATTTGCTTCTAATTATTCCAATTTCTGTGCTACGGGTGGTGTCAAAAGTAATCGAACGTCATATGCACAACTCTCTATATGCTTTCCTTATGGATAATAACTTGCTGTATTCTAGACAGTCTGGGTTTCGTAGGATGTACAGTACCGAGACTGCTCTAATCAAGTTAGTTGACGAGCTTTTGTTCGGCCTAGATAATAATCATGTATGCGGCATGGTCCTGGTTGATTATCGAAAGGCTTTCGACATGGTGGACCATAAGCTATTGTTGCGCAAGTTGGAACTGTACGGTATAGTCAACCGGGAGCTTGCCTGGTGTCACTCTTATTTGTTGGATAGGAAGCAAGTGGTCCGTGTAAATGGGAGTGAGTCAAGCGAAGCTTTGATGTTGCATGGAGTCCCTCAGGGCAGTATTTTAGGTCCTTTATTCTTCATTTTGTTTATCAACGATCTGCCCTTGTATACAAGTGCTCAGTTGGACCTTTGAACGCAGACGATACGACTGTCACCGCTTTTGCGGATGTGAAAAACTTAGCCACCTTAAGTTCATCACTAAATAAGTCTGTCTCTGAAATCCAATTATGGGCTTCAGCGAATAAGCTCCCATTAAATGAAGACAAGACTAAAGTACTCACGATCACTGGGAAAAGATGTGTGGCTAACATAAATGGAAGTGACATAGATGTTTTCGTAAACGGAAAACAGCTCAGTAATGTGGATTGTGCTACCTTATTAGGCGTAGAAATTGACAGCAAATTGTCATTTGATGAACATATTGAGAAAGTATGTAAAAAGTTGGCCTCTAGAATCGCAATACTGCGTAAGATTCGAGCCTGTCTACCTCTTAAACAGCGACTTCAGTTTTATAATAGCATTATTCGCCCTGTTATGTCTTACGCTAACGTTGTTTGGGCAAATTGTGATAAAGAGTCGGTTTATAGGGTCTTAAGATTGCAAAAACGTGCGGCACGCGTTATTTCTTATGCCGATCGCATGACACCATCAGTTGCTTTGTTTAACAAGCTAGGTTGGATTCCGTTTTATGAGCAACATAAGATAGATAAATGCATAATAATGTATAAACGAATTAATGGGTATTTGCCGAATTATCTAAATGAACACTTAATTTTGAATAATAAGCGGCACTCCTGCAACACTAGATATTCAAGCATTAATGCTGTTTGTCCTAAATATAGAAGAGAAACAGAGGGAGGACGCTCTTTCGCTGTTACGGCAACAAGACTGTGGAATAGTACACCAATTGAAATTGGGAAACTAGATTCTGTAGCATGTTTTAAAAAGAACATGTTTGCCAAGATTTTTAAGGAACAACAATGTTTGCATCATTTTATCATTTGATAATTTTTTATTTTTATAAAATTCGAATCCTGTTTTATTTTAATTGTTTATATATTTTAGCTTACTATATTTATTAGATTGTAAATAGTTGTGTATTTTATGAGGGTCACAAGTTTATTAGCCTTTGGCTATTAAGTGCTACCCTCTTTAAATAAAGGCTTTTAATATTATTATTATTATTATTATTATTATTATTATTATTATTATTATTATTATTATGCTGTGCATCCATTTCCTTATTACTTTGTCACTCTGTTACCTTGTAACCCTGTTACTTTGTTATCTTGTTTCCTTGTCGTCTTGTTGCCCTGTTACCTTCTTTTACCTTCTTTTACCTATTCTATGGGTCACCGTCACCACCTAAATTTCAAGACTCAGTGTAGGATAGGTCGGAGAAGAAACTAAGTTGGTTCAGTTGCCAATTATGAGAACACAGACAGTTTGCAATTGAAAAGCTAATTTTGAGCAAGTGGTCAAGCAATCTTGCTGAAAAACTGAATTGAAGAAATGATTGATCCTCACAACTTAAGCAATAGACCTTTTCAGCATTCCAGTAAACAATGGTGTCAAGTCGAGGCTTGGGTGGACAAAATACAGTGATTTGTATGAAATTATCCACCCAAGCCTCGACCTCATTTCTTTATGCTTGCTCACTGGAGCGGAATGCGGGAAAATTGTCCTGTATATTCACCTAAAAAATTCAGGTGACTTCAAGGGGATTTGAACTCATGACCTTTGTGATACCGGTGTAGTGCTCTTTCCAACTGGGCTATGAAGCTATACAGTTGTACATAGTTTTACACATTTAATTAGTAACTTTTATCCTTGCAAATCTTAATTCTAGTATATGTATTATCCTGTAGTGTACACACTATTTCGTGTTACCCTAGTTAAATAAAGACTTTACTTAAACTAGTTGAGAGCCGGTCAATTTGTTGGACTCGTGTGTTCCCATGAAAGGTATGATGAATAAAAGATATGTTTTTGTGCAGTGTGGTTCTAAAATGAATAGAAGAAATGCTTGATTCTCGAACTTGCTGGACAATTTAAGCAATTGTTCAATATATTCACCTGAAAAATTCAAAAGTGCCACACAGTTCAGAGTAGGTTAATTTGCTTGACTTGTGTGTTCCCGTGAAAGGAATGATGAATGAAAGAAATGCTTTTATGAAGTGCAGTTGAGAAATGAATTGAAGAAATGACTGACCCTTGCACTAATGCTGGACAATTTAACCAATATTTGTTGTCCTTGGGAGCCCTCGGAGAATCTTTCTAATATTGAAACCATGTTTGGATAGGAATATATACAGAGATCCCGCTAAGGAGTCGATACAGAGCCCTGTGCTGAGACTGCACCTGAGTCCTACTAATAACATAATTATGTACGTTAGATAATTACCAGTACATAATTTTCCTTGACCGATAACCCTTAAATTTCTTTCACTAAAGACAAAAATATGTACAATGTTCACAATTATTCAGTCACAGCAATTTACATGTACATGCCTCTACAGCCTTGTCTTCTTGACCACTTGCTGGAAGGAGTAGTGTATGTCCTCTTTCTATATCCTCAAGAAGACTATCTACTAGCTTGTCAAAGCATTTATCTATTCATCTCTGTACTAGTTTTGTAGAAAGGCATCTCAAGGTGCTCCGCAAGATTTTTCCCTTCCTCTGGTTGTACTTGTCTTAAATGTGACAAGTGACATCTGTTCCCTATTAGTATTCCTTTAGCACGTGCCTCACAGGATTTCCTCATTTCGTCATGCCTGCAAACATAAAGGGCAAATTATAAAGGATTCTTGTAACCCACCCAAAGGAAGGTCTTCAAAGAACTATTCAGGTCATTTCTTCACTCCATGAGTAACCATTCTTCTGGTCCATGAATTGCAAAAAACAATTACAAGAATTGTGATTTGGAGTCTACCCTGTCTCTCTGTTAAACACATCATGCGTTTCCAAGAATCAGGACAACAAGCTTGATTGGTGAAAAAGATTTTTGAGTTGAAACACCCTGCCCTTCTGATTGGAGAACCCCACTCCCTTTATGGGAAGGGGGGGGGGGGGTGAGGGGTGAGTCATGAAAATTAATTTTGTATTGTATTTTTTCAGGTGCTGCCAGGCCCTTGAAGCTATATATTTTTTGCATGACCCTAAATGATTCCCACCAATGCCGCCCCCATCTTACTTTGTTCCACAGGCTGGGCATTTGGACTTGTCTCTAAGTTCCACTGTGGGGATTTGTACAAATGCGATAGCCCCACTGTGGAGCATTTGCAACATTTTTTCAAAACAACAGTAACAAATGTCCAGAGCTTGGAACTGATGGAGCCATTGATATTTCATTATTACTGTGATAGCATCAGATCTATCACAGAATTTTCCTCCAAGTTCATTGTAGACGAAAAACTGGTGAAGAATTACATTGAGCACTTGTCGCAACTGCAAAGTGTCAATGAGATCCGCAAGCAAGAGCGAAGAAAAGAAAAGCAAGTTCAAGCCTTAAGAGATGTACATTGCTATGACTGGAAAACACTTGAAGAGAAGGGGAAGCTTGACACTCTGAAAGTCCCCGAGTTGGACAAATACATTGAGCATAATATACTTAGCAAGAACGGAAAGAAAATCGACAATATCAAGCGAATCACGGTACACTATTATGAAACTTCAAAGGAATCTACATTTCCTTCAAGTCTCAGTGTTGGTGAGGACAGTGATGAGAGTGACAATGACCCTGTTTTGGGTGATGAAAGTGAAAGCGCAAGTGAATCAGATGATGACAGTCATACTGTAACAATACAAGAAGGCACATCAACAAGAAGTGGCCACAGAGTAGGACACTGGTCCACAAGATATGCTGATTTCGTTCAGTGAACAGGAACTTCTTATAGAGGTATAGATTGAAGGGGGTTGGGGGTGGGTCACCTCTTATATAAAGTTATATGGGGGTGGGTCAAGAATTAACTAATGAGCTTAAAGGGGTGGGTCACGTTTTTTCTTTCACACTAAAACAAAAAAAATCCCCACCCCCCCCCCCCCCACATAAATAATGACCGGTCCCTAACACCACTGTGGTAAAAAGAAATAATAAAAGGATAACACTGACAGCAAGGGTAACCCAATGGAATATCATTACTACATCAGTAGAGATAAATACTTTCTGCAAAACAAAGAATTTTTTTTTAAGACGAGAACTGTTGAGACCAGCTCCGGTGGTAGGTCTTAAGAGAAGTGACTGTTTCATAAACAATTTAGTTGCATTAATGACTGAAAAATGGCAGGAAAAGAGACAATCACCAGGTGTTTGTCTTATAGAAGTGTCCATCTTAAATAGCATGGTGTCTGTGAGGAGGGAATTGACTGTAAAAGCTATTAGGAAAATGAACCTCTGATGGAGTTGGTCCTTGGTATGTCCTAATATTTAAAACATCAAGCAAATACATGAAAAGCAAAAATACCATCTCTGCTTATGGGTGCCTCACTGATCTGGACTGGTAAAGGAAAACCAAATGTCTCTACTCTATGCTGATCTGTCTCTTCCAGAATCTAAGAATTCAGTGGGACTCTTTGCTGACTTCTGAGGCAAGATACCAGTATGTAAAATACAATGTCACAAATAAAGTAAATCTTATTGTACAATTCATTGCGATCATATCTTCATTTAAAATTTTACTTCTTCAGTTCACATCATCTTCACATTTCATATCCTTCATGCGTTAAGATGAACTCAACAAATTGGCCTGCTGAGCCCCAATGTATGGGTCTTAATATCTCAAATCATAAAATCATAAAAGTCACAAAATTTTTTTCATGTTTATTGTAACTGCTTACAGCAAATTGCAATAACCACTGCAATGATCATATCTTCATTTAAAATTCAAACATTTACTGTTTTAAGTCGGCCAGCTTTTTCTTTTAGGTCTTTTGTTGAGAAATTATTTTGTTGACTCTGACATCCGTAACCTGCATAAATTGGCTACCGTAGAGTATCGTGCATAAAAAAGATTTTTCCCCTTTATATTGTGTTCATATCAGTCGTTTTCACTCAGCTGTTACCTCGAACCCCAAATCATTTTCCCCTACCGCGACATTGGACCCGCGACCGCGACATTGGACCCGCGACCGCGACTTTGGACCCGCGACCCGCGACTATTAGTCAAACTCTGACATTGCTAGTTTCAGCTCACCGCCCGGCCGCATATTTTTAGTTCGGCGGAGTGCGAAGTAAAGGATTCGCGACGCTCAGGAATGTATCATTGTCGTCTGAAATTCATTGTTACGTCAAAAGTGCAAAATGTTTACACTTAAACAGGTACAGAAGTAACTGTAACAGTGTGGGGTTTTTACTTAAGGGGCAACTCCAAAACTAGTTCGTAAACGAGGGAAGGTGTATCTGTCGATCGTCCAAGCATCAGGGCACAGGCGATTTAGGTGGAATGAGATATCCAAATAGTCTTCTAGGTAAGAATTTGCCCCTCTGTACATGTAATTATCAATTTTATACTGCTTAAAACAGTTTGAATCACCGGGTTAATTTTGGCCAATTTAAGCTTTGTACTGATATAGAGAAGAATCCAGGACCTTCAGTTTATGTAGATGCTGCAAAAACAATTAATGCTCCATACTGTCAAGGAAATGTTACAGGATTTGGGGAAAATGGTGGACAACGATGTGTCGCAATGAGTCTGTGCGCTTTAATTTACAGTAAGATAACAAAGATTACTTCAGTTGATGATATGACTCAAATAATGATTGTTAGTATTCAATTATATTCTTGTCTGTCACTGCTTGCAAGACAATCTATGTCAGTGGGTTAAACAGAATTGCCAGGAATGGTTACAGTGTTTGAGCAATTTTTCCACCTTGAATACCGTGACAGTTATACTTGTAACACCCATCACTACTGTATATGCCACTCACAGGTTACAGCATTTGCAACACTCTTGGTACTGAACTACAACTCATTCATTTTAATGGTGGCAATTGTTGGTCTTGGTATCTACAGCACTGAGGCTGGGGGATATAATGCATTTGATTCTCATGCTAGAGATATGTATCATAACAGTCATAGTGAAGGGACATGTGTATTGTTGGAAATACCATCCATGCATAAATTAGTACAATATTTTCAGACTCTACATAGGAATGAGGATATATATGAACTGAAAGGTGTACATATTGCCACCTTTGAACCTCATCTTTGCTCAAGCAATGTTGAAAATTGTAGTATATCAAATGTTAATAGTTACCAATGTTCCTGTATACAGTGCTGCCCCATAGCAGTTTATGCAATGTGTTACTCTCTTATTAATCCTTGTGGATACTGGACTTAAGGAACTTTATTTGCCCTTGTTAGTAACCGGAATACACTGTACAAAGTGATGGGTGTTAAAACACATCTGTCAGTATCAGTGGAGCTGAGATAAACCTTACTCTCGGGGCTGTAACCACTTATGTCCTATGTTGTAATTTGGCTCCAAGCATGTCTGGATTGAAGATGTGCATATTTTAAAACATTGTCGTAAAGTGACACTATTTTTGTTGTGGATTGGGACATACTATATAAGCTGTGTGGTTCAGCAAACAAGTGGAGTAAAGGATTTTTCTTCTCTGGTAAGATATGATGACAGTTCTTTAGCTGCAATAAGGCATGTTCAAAGTATCATACCGGTAGTACGACCACGCCCAAATATACGCTCACACAGCGTCTTGTTATTTTGGCTTTCCCGGGGTTTGAACCGACTCACCTGTGTGACCCGTCAGATCAGAGGAGACTCTTAAGTTGAGGGATTAGCCGATTGCGCTACTGCGACCCAAGGTAGTTTGGGAAATGAAAAATAGTTGTGAAATGATGCACTAGTTTCGGGACAAGATTGGGCGTGCAAGTTCGTGACTTCTCGGCTTGTTAACTATTTCACGAAATGAGACCGGACTACTTCGCGAGATCTTGAGATCACTTCGAGTTTAGTCTTTAATTACTCGAGGAATGAATAGAGGATATTTCGTGGCCTCGCAGAGACAGGAAATTTCTCTTCGAGTGTTGAAAAACATTTCACGAGTGAGCCCTCCTTTCGAACTTTTTTATGATGAATTTAAAGTTTCAAAATGCTGCACAAAGACATTTTGTCTTTGTTGAGTGTTACGTAGTAAAATTGCTTTCATGCGTTGCGTGACTTTCTCGAACGTTCACTGCGTTTTTGGATTAGCCATGAATAATTAATTAGGGCATGTTTACATTTCAGCATGAGTCAGCAGATTTGCATCAGTTACTGAAATCGTAAAATATGTCGAAAAGCTACTACTATTCGCCTGTTTAGTATTTTCTAGAACCTTATGTCAAACGGTATACAAGTTCCAAGCAAGTTCTTTTGACGAACTAAGTTTTTCCCACGAGCTGGACTGCTGTGTTTAGTCAAGTGTGACGAAAGTCGATTTTCAGGTTCTGTGTTTACAAGTTCGCGGAAGTCGTAAGATATCTGAAGTTCAAGTGACAGTTTGTTATTATTGGTAGAGGCTGTTTAGTTTTACTCAAAGTTCAAGTCAAGTTTGTGTTAGTGGATGCTGTGTTTTAAAGCTCTGTAAAGGCTATGTTCCTTTGGTGTTAAACTTCCTTGTGTTAATCCGACATCCCTGCGTGCTGATAGTCAGTGAATAATTATCCTCAAAACATTCGAACTCGTGACTTTGAGTTTTAGCCAATTCCATGCTCAACGTAATTGACTCCTCAGGGGCACCCAACGAGAATATAGTTCAAAACCACTTAAACATAGCATTGTTAAACGTATTTTAAACGTACTTTAGTATTAAAACGGTAGATATAGGCATATTTTTTTATTCACCATAATCTTCTTCCATCTTCCTTTGAAAATTTCTTTAAAACGGTAGTATCCATACACTCATACAATACCAGGCTTGCTTCTAAATCAACCTATTACCTCAATACTATCAAAACAAACTATGGTAAATTCAACTTTCGCTTTGCGGCTGTAAAAGTTTTGAATAACCTTGATGAAAGCATTAAACACCTCCCCATTAAACCCTTTAAAAACAAAGTCATGTCAAACATCTTACAGTGATACAGTCTTACTGTTCGTGAGTCTTTTTTTTTTCTTTTTCATTTTTTTCCTTTTATCTATTTACTAATTCCTTGTTTGTTCTAGCTTTAGTGCCAACCTACCTCCTATG
>NC_133207.1:10631821-10889321 GCF_958299795.1 Porites lutea | reverse complement strand
TTAGCTGCTGAGGTTTTGTACACCTTCAATCTTTCTTTTAGTAGAGTTTTTATTATATCCAGAACTTTCCGAAAAGAGGCTTCTTTGAATCCTTTATACTTATGGAGGAATACACGTATAATTGAGCTCTTTCGCTCGTATATGTTTTCTGTATTGTAAAATGTCGGCGTTGTGGATGCCACATTGTGAAAGATGAAAAGATGCGCTTAACAATTTGGTAAGTCAGAACTAAACACTTGAATTTCGCGCAAAGCTTAGTAAATTTAATTTCGCACCATTTTTTGCTGTATGAAATTCCGCGCACAAAGTTAGTGATATGTTATTTTGGCGCCATTTCTGTTGGCATGAAATTTCCCGCCCTAAGTTTGCTAAAAAATTATCTTTGCGCCATTTCCGTTTGCATGAAATTTGGCGTCAACACTTGGTGATATATTAATTGAGCGCTATTTTTGCAATGCCTCGAAATCGAGCGCTACTTTTTCTTGCAACCACAAAACCATCATAAAAAGGAATGAGTATAAACAATGTAATGGCCAAGAATTATGTACCTGCATAAATCCGCCTATCGCTAGGCTAGATTGTTCGATCTCTTGCCTGGAGTTACTACTCCCAGTGTTGATGTATATCGAGTCTCCGTCGAACAATCTACAGAGTGTACAGCACTCCCTCTCCAAATGTATGTGTCTCAGAGTGTCCTCCATTTCCTCGTTCATCAGCAGGCCCACACCACCATTATAAATTGAGACAGATGCATAAGTACGTTTGTCAGAGCAAACTACGATTGCGCTTTTTTATGCGTTTATTTAAAAGTTGATAGTGTAAAGAGCTTCAAAATCCTTAGTGAAGCAAATCCTCATGCTTTCTTGGTCGCCAATCTTATTTCTTAAAAGCCAAACCCGCAACAGTCAGGGGCGTCCATTTTCCTACCAAACAAACAACTACAAAAATATGCGGCCGGGACGTGAGCTGAAACTAGCAATGTGACTGTCTTGCGATTGACAGCGATCGGAAGTAAAGCAAGTAATTTCGCCGCAAACGAGTCCTATTTTTAATTCCCAAATAATCCCAGACGCCTTTCCAGATTTTCACACTTTCAGAGTTTGGATAAAGACAATGAGGACTCATTTCTCCACATTTCCACACTTCCGGTGTTAACAGATAAAGACAGTGGAGAAACATTTCCACATTTCCACACTTCCAGAGTTATTAGATGAAGACGTTGAAGACATATTTCCACATTTCCTTACCTCCAGAGTTATTAGATGAATACAAGGAAGACATATTTCCACATTTCCACACTTCCAAAGTTATTAGACAAAGATATTGAAGACATATTTCCACATTTCCACACTTCCAGAGTTACTAGATGAAGACAAGGAAGACATATTTCCACATTTCCAGAGTTTTGAGATAAATTAAGACAAGGAAGACATATTTCCACATTTCCACATTTTCTTACTTCCAGGGTTATTAGATGAATACAAGGAAGACATATTTCCACATTTCCACATTTCCACACTTCCAGAGTTATTAGACAAAGACAAGGAAGACATATTTCCACATTTCCCAGGGGCGGATCCAGGATTTTTTTTAGGAGGGGGTGCACTCGCCTCTTGCTCTACTTCAAAACCAATAAACCACATAGTTTTTTTTTTTTGCAGAATACCAGTTGTATCAGAAAACCGCAGGTCATCTCAGGGGGGGGGGGGTGCGCACCCCCTGCACCCTCCCCCTAGATCCGCCCCTGTTTCCACATTTCCAAATTTCCACACTTCCACACGTCCAGAGTTACTAAATAAATTAAGACAATGGAGACGCATTTCCACATTTCCACACTTCCAAAGTTAGCAACTAAAAGTAATCGATTCTACCGTGACAAGACATTGTAGTGCGTTCACGTCAATGCATAAGTTTGTCTCTATTACGACTACCCGGGCGCATACATTTGTCACAAATTAACGATAATGTTTCTCTTTTGCCCATTCCATTCTGATGACGCGTTCTGTGCTCTTCTACCCGAAGTAAAAGCCGTTGTGCTTTATACATTCCTACAAACCTCTTAGCTGAATCTCCAAGAAATGAAGAATAATTTAAGGACTGACGCGGCGTAAAAGGACTGGAATTCAGGCCATTT
Organism: Porites lutea; assembly: GCF_958299795.1. Lineage (NCBI taxonomy): Eukaryota > Metazoa > Cnidaria > Anthozoa > Scleractinia > Poritidae > Porites > Porites lutea. The sequence goes on along the minus strand of NC_133207.1, from coordinate 10,887,187 downwards.
CCTTTAAATACCGGTCTTGTCCAAGGGCTAGCCATAATTCTTGTGCTCCAAGAGATCTGCTCGTATGCCCAGAAGTGGAAGTAGCTTTGTAGCAGTTAGAAGTTCTCTGTCGCGCGCCAAAAATCGCTGGGGGACTAGAACTAGTCGACCCATAGTGGATATGTCGTGTATGGGAGACGAAACGTATTCTAAAGTCATGTGGACCGTGGAAAAGCCAAGCAATAATATGGACAAAATAACGCAGGAGAAATACAACAAAAGCCGTGAAAGAAGTGACAGGATCAGTGCATTAATGGGACAGTACATGTTGAAGGGTTACCGAATGTTAGGCTCAACATGTGAAGTCTGTGGGGTAAGCATCATTGTCAAAATAGCATACTGAACTTTTTTGGCTTTGTCTGACAGCTCTTTACAATTTATTTATTCTTATTTATGATGTTCTTAGCTGGTAGGCAAGATCAAGAAACCTTGCTTTATGAGTTTTTTGATTGCTCAGTCAAGTGCATCACAGTCACATTTGTCCTTTCTTGTTTTGTTGTTGTTGTTGTTGTTGTTGTTTTTTAAATAAAAATTGCTAATTATCTTAAACAGGTAGGCCCTAACATCCTTCTAGTACTATGGCCTTTTTATTGAACATGTATGTTCCGAGCAGGGAACCTCTTGCCTCTTGTAGAACTAGCCACTTGTTAATTGGCTCAATCAACTACAGTGGACTACTTTGTAATCTGATTTGTAGCACTCAGATCACCTTATTCTAGAAGTATGGTTGCTCATTAAATGCTTTCAGGTTAAATTATTTCTTGGTGCTACAAAATTATACTTTATTCTGACAAAGTGTTTTCTCACTAACAGACTGTACCTGGCATGATGTTACTTTAAACATAACTTTCACTCGAGCTCCTGCATCTTGTAAGTCTGACTTCCTTGCAACATTTCCTCTGACCCCTCACTTTTTTGATTAGCAATCAACTCATTGTACTGATCACTCACTTGGAAACATGGTCCTTATTCCTTTGCTCATCAGTCTCTGTTGGCCGGGCACCTGGTATCCAGGCCTTGGTTTGCTTGGGTCAACCCTACCTCAGGATCAGAACTGAGGCTTCAGTTACCTGCCAGTTTAATTCTAGTACGAGCTACATGTAATGTTTCTTTCAACATAAGATGTGTACATCTTGCTGAGTTAGAGGCTTGCATGTTTTACTGGGTTTGTGGAAGAACTACTCTGGTACCGATGACCCTCTGTATGGGTATTTCTGATAAAATTATAGTCAAGAGGATAACCATTGATGAAGCGACGAGCTAAGAGATTTTTGTTAAGATAAGTGATGATTGCATTGGTATTAAGATTTAAATCAAGTTTGACAATGTTAACCATGCAAGGAAACATGCCAAAAAGTGTGCCGCACATTGTTTGTTTTCCTTATTTTCTCGTTTCCATTGTCGTTGTGGTTGCATTGAGCTCGCTAGTAGCATAACCAAACAAAACAATTCTTGATAGCAATGATTTTGCCCCAAATAGTTAAAGATTTGATGGAAAATGTGCGATAAAACAGACTTCTATAGGTACCTATACAGAGGCTCAGTGGTAGTTGATCAAATTTTCAGATGAAGAGCCACTCACCTGGATATGTTGACATAAAATAATAATAATTATTATTATTATCATTATTATTTACAACGTGGTCACTGTAAGCTAGAAGCTAGAAGCTGGAAGTCTATGTGGGTATCTGGTCACTTGCTGTGACCTAAGGTGTCCAGACTGCCGGCTTTTACCCTTTTCGCATTAAGAAGGCGTATTCTTTGTCTCTTTTGTCACTAAGAAGGCGTTTTCTTTGCCAAACCTCTGGCTTGGTTTATCGCATCTCCTGTCGCCATTTCCCCTCTGTCTACATTTGGGAAACAACTTTGCATGTGCGTCACTGTTTTTTGTACATTTCTTTGCTGTCGCAGCATGACTACAAAATGAAAGTCCCTAATTTCACGTTGTGTCGAGGACGTGAACACAAGACAACGACTTTCTTTTTCTCTTCCTGAACTTTGATACAGTCTTTTAGAATTCAACTCCAGAAAAATTTTGCCAACATTTTACGAATTGAACAAGTTGGAATAAGTGCGATAAAGTTTCAAGTAGCACAAATTCACTTGTTGTTGTCACCATCTTGGTTGCTTAAGCTGCCTATCATGCTCTGCAGGGAAAACACACAACAGAAGTGCCTGGAGAAGCACCTGATTTTTCAGCTTGGCACAAGTCATCCCCTTCTAGGCTGCGCACAGAGCCGCCCACGTACTACAAAGTTTTTTGAGTGTTTATTTTTTCTTTCAAGCATGTATGCAAACCTTGCAACGTTTCTAACGTACTTGTAACTCCACTGATAAAGGTCCACTGAGGCCCAAAGTGTTTGGAGAAGTCAAACCACAAGACAGCACTTTTGTTCATTATTTTTTGTTGAACATTCCCTGACTTAAACCTTTTCCTCTTTCATATTAAACCTCCCTGAGTGTCCAATATTTTCCTCAGTATTCTTGCAGAGCCTAACAGACACGCTTTCTGTAACAGACCTAATGCACATGACATTTCAGAGGCCTTAAGACCTTTGATAAGTTGCACTGGTACTGTCCCCAGAGCTCCAATGACAATTGATAAGGGTTAGGGCTGTTACTAAGGGCCAGGGGCTGGGGATTTCCCCCCGCTTACTATGAGCATGACCCCTGTCTACTTTCATATAGGAAGCAAAAGGAAAATAGAACCAAAAGAATTTGCTAACCATTCAATTCACTGTTGTCTAACTGCATATACCCGTGACAGCCCTGCACCTACTCTTGTTCCTTTCTTTAACCCTGGTATCGATTGGGCTGGTTATGTATTATCAGGCATGATCGTGACTGCTTATCAAGGACGACAGTGTCTGGTTTCTTTATTCGATGTTAGTCAAGTCTTGATCTGAAAATCCCACAACATCTTGACCGCTTCAGATTCCAGCATGGGCTGAGGTTTGTGATCATACCATTTTGCCCCTCTTTGTAAGGAGAGATTTTCCATGAATTCTTTATTTGCTTCGAATATCATATATAGCTTTCGAATATTCGCATTGACATTGTTCTTAGTAATTCATGCTGAACTCTGATTTGCATAAAGAGGTTTTAACTCCGCAAAAAGGCTCGTGCCATTTTATTGTCCTTTCTTTCATTTGCTCTGTGTTCGCTATAGGTAATAATCATAGAAAAACCAACAGGTTCCTCAACAAACAAAACTAATTGCTCGTTCTCTTTTCAATTATATACATTTTACATCAAATTATGTTACTCTTGAAAGAATACTTAATTTCTTAATAATGGTTTATTTGACTTTAGTATATTTTTCGTGATTTTCACTACTGGACAACATGTATTCATAGAAACGCCTTTCGTGCAGTTGCATCTCGTTTTAATTGCAATTTAGTTATATTTATTTGCGAAAATATATTTCATTAAGTTGTTAGTTGAAGAGAGGTGATAACCGAATTGTGAATATGAAAGGTTTTGCTGTCTTGTAATTTTAAAATTAGATCGGTTTTTGCTTAAGGTGAAAACTTCTAATTAGTCTAAGCTTTTCCTGTTTAAAACAATCGATAGCTGAACTTGCAATTTAATTCATATTGTAACACTTTGTACATAAAGCTGTTTTACTGACCTGGCTAGGTCTTTGTCTCAGTAGTTTTACTTTCTAAAATAGGAATAGTAACAAAAGATTTCAGGTTAAAAATAGAATTTGTATGTAGTTTTCATTTAACTCTCAGAGATTTCTGTTTATATTCCTATTGTATTCTTTTATCTTCAATGGTTGTAAAAATCATATATAAGTAAGTTGCTTTGAACTGATTTTTCGATTACATCAACGATTATTTCGCCGTGTCCTAGCCGAGTTATTGCTGTTTGTTCCGCTGAAGAATAAACGCTGTTGGAACCAAGTTTAGTTCTGTTTTATCTACTGCTGTACCAGTTAGTGGTCAGATCCCGGTCCTTCAGAGAAGTGACGGCTCTTCCCCGCAAGCGAGTTGCCATTTGAGTCTAGTTTTCCCCAGTTTTATCGTGAGTCAAGCACCGAGTTTCAGTTGAGCCTTAAATTCGTTTCAAAGTGGAAAAACCTTCCGTCACATCTTTCAGATCCAAATCTCTTACAGAGCTTCCACTGAGTGAAAAGTGCCACTTTGTTGTGTCTCCATAGAGGATGCTGTTTGTGGATCAGCATCTTACACTTTGCCACTATATGACTTACAGTAGCTTACAGTCTCCTCTCTCTCTCTCCCCAGATAACTTTACATATCGGTAGCATGTTCTGATTATCCATGAGTGATTTTTACTGTTCATTCTTGAGTAATCAATCCTTCTATCTCCTTTAACTGACCCCTAAATAGCCATCTCCGTTTATGTTGTTCTTCAGTATCCACTCTGCCCCTTAAAAACTGACCATGGAGGGGCTTCCCTAGTAGCATCGATACCCTTTAAATCTTGACTCCTTTTAAGCACATTCTCTCGTGTTACTGATTCCATAACCTTTTCTTGGCTGCTATCAACTTAGTTACTGAGTTGGTAGTGAGCCGGCCTCGATTTCTGTCTGCGGCACTGTCTTCACGGCTTAATAGTTCTCTTCCTCTCTTTCCTTTCTAGACAACATAGATTCAGTGTCAGGAGCTTCCGTGTCTTTTTGTTCATTTCCTGAAGTTCGTTATTGGTCCAGCTGATGATTTGCGCACCATATCTCAGAATCGAGACCGCCCTTTTGTCGATGGCTGTAAATCCTCCGTTTAGCTTTGACTTCAGGATCATCCTGACTCTACAGTGATATTCTTTCTCTACGCCCCTGATCTCTTTCATCTCTGATCGCTTTGTGCCATGTATTTCTATTATCCCGAGACATTGTAGCCTTCACTGTCCAGTGATCTATAAAATAATCGTTATACCTGATGTCTGGTAACTGTGGTAATTCAATGCCTTCAATTTGAATGATCTTTCTTCGTTTCATCATTAGGGTTGACCATTTATTGATACCGAACTCCATGCACTTATGGGTGCTGATTACTCTGACCGACTTTACCTGACTCTCTATATGATTCTCATTTTTGCCGTACAAATTTTAGTTACCTATCTATAATAGATGGCTACTAATGTCGTTCCCTTTTCCAAGGTCGTATCTAGCCTTCGTTTTCCTCAACACTTAAGTTAGGTGGTCAGAGGGATCAATGCCACGATGAAAAGAGGTGACAGGCTTTCTCCCTGAAAGATTCATCCCTCGACTTTTACCTTGCCTAAAACTTTTCCCTCAAGCTGCCAGCTCAATTTCCCAGCCCCAAAGAGATCTAAGCATTTTAATAATGAGCCATGAGTCAGGGACCATGTCGAAGGCCTTCTTGAAATCAATCCAGGCCATCTCCCTGGTCCTGTAAGCCTTTTATGCAGGATCCTATTATCATATTAAGTAACAATTAGTCTGTTTTTGCCCTGGAGTTTCGCCGACAACCCTTTTGTTTCTTCGCTTCAAGATGTTTATAGAGCTTATCGTCCAATACTGAGCTATATGAAATACTACATACTGTTTACAACCTACAAAAGGAGTCCGTAGGCGATCTACAATCTCATGAGATAAAACCAATCAGTTAAAAATATTATAAGCTTGCGACCATTCCTATTTCGATTGCGTTTAATTGCATTGCTTTTCGCTGAAGAAATCCTGGGCCGAGTTGTTTGAAGGCCGGTTAGCGCTAACCCATGGTTAAATTTTAACCCGGGTTTCTTTTTCTTTTCATCAAAAGCGTTTTCTCGGAAAATTTTCTCTATTCTATTTAGAGTATTTAATCATCAAATTGTAGAAAAAAGAATTAAACTGAATTTGCTTTTTAAGCTTTCATATCTGAATTCAAATTTTGTACTAACCCTGGGTTATGTTAACCCGGCTTTGAACAACTCGGCCCTGTATTTTCCGTCCTAAGTCCGATATTGCACACTGTGGGTACGAAATAAAACAAAAAACCAACGGCTCTTTGTAGAACCGCCAAGGTTAACAATAGTCATAAACTTATGTACTTAAAAGAGATTATCTTATCTAGAGTAGATAAACGTTTCTATAAGTTTTCAAAACTCGGTAGTATTACCCGTTTGTAGTTCATAAATGCTAGGTTACCGACCCCCGGGGTTACCGAGTGAATTGTTTTAAACGCATGTAAGCTCTATTCAAGATTGCTGTTTCATGTTATGGCAGAATTTTCTACGGAAAATAACCTTAAATAAAAACCTTTTCAATACGACAAACTATTACGAACTCAAGTGGAAACAGGTAAACCACGAGCCATGAACTTCCTTGGAAAATCGCGCACGAGAGACAGACGCCATCATTGCGTCATTTCCCTGTTCCATACAGCTCTCATGGACCATAGCTCCTGACCAATCAGCCTGACCCTATCATCAAAATCTTGCACTTGTGTTAAGGAGTCTTAGTCTATTCTTCTAACTAATCCGGTCTATTTTTGAGTTCCATAGAATGTTCTTTTAAAGTACCGTGACCAGGAAGATTACTGTGTTGCTTGTAAGGAAGTCGACGCCCCAGCTGCACCAGGTACTTACAGTTCTATACTTACCAGTAGCTCTGATATTGTTTTTGTTACATTATCTGAGTGCGTTAGTATTGTATGTCATGTATGTAAAGTTTTACATTTTTTTCCCGTGGATAACAGACACTGTTTTTCCAAGTAGGTGCCATTAGGAAGGGTCAGTTAGTTAATCAGGAAACTCGAGTGTGCTTCCAGCGTGTTTGGGTAATAAGAGCTAATAGTGTCCAAACAGATATGAATTATTGTTTCAATTTCTATGATCAAATAAATGTTTTGCTTCGTTACATTGCATGGAGGTCAGTCATTGAACAACCTCGTTCCCAGGGTTCTCTCCTACCCGCTCCTTAGGGCGAGAGAACCCTGGGAACGAGGTTGGTCATTGAACTTCTCGGATCAATTTAGATCGGGAAAACTGCCTTCCTACCCCTCCCCTAAGCCGACATTTTGCCCAAATTGAGAAGTACGAGATAATGTTAACTTAGGGGAAGGGTAGGTGGGCAGTTTCCCAGAAACCTAAATTGATCCAACTTCTCATTACATGATTCGTAATGATTGTGATAAATGGCGCTTTCATCTGGCAATGTATACATATTAATGCTTTAGATGCGTTGAAGGGTTCAACACGGTGGTCATTTCTGTTTTTCCTTTCTGTAGTGAGTCGTCCTGTTGGATCGGCAAGTGCGTCCCATCCACAGCAGCACTCTGAACTGATTTCCGTGGTAAAATCACCTACAAGCCAGAATGCTGTACACACAGCCGTGCACGCTGTTAACGAGAAAATGTTGTGGGCAAGTCAAGCACTCAGTAGTGCTCACTCTACAGGAGAATGTCAGCAGCTCTGTGAACTCCTTAAGACCTGTGCTGAAACATTAAGAGCTTTGCGCGAAATTCAACAATGAAAATGTAGTATGTCATTGTCTGAAGGGTCATAATTTGTACAAAATTACCTAAGGTATAAAGAACCCGTGGACAGACTCCAGTGTGCAAAGGGTGGAGAACAGGAGAAAAAAAGGACGCTTACCAAGGCGCCCGTTGAAAAGGCTAAATGTTACAACAACTTTCTCTTATAAAACTGCTTGCTAAAATCCAGTTCCATGGCCTGTCATACCTCTACACACTTCATAGAAAGAGGACTATGAATATTTATCGGCGACTCATTTTGCTCGTAAACAAAATTTAAAGCTTTTTGTTCTTCCCCCTTAACGCGATTACAGGGAAAACGTTTCAACGAAACCGAGATTTGGGCTTACCAGGCTAAATAGATTGTTACATTTGTTGCTTTCGGAGATTGGAAAACCGGACCAAGGACTAGCCTGCCAATAAAGCGGCCTCTAATGGCTCCGTCCCAGACCGGCCACGGGCTAACCAGGGGCCCGATTCTTCAAAGTTTCCGGAAAGCTGCTGTGATAACATTATCTACATTATAGAGGTTTCAATAGTTTTGCAGCTAACATGATAAAACTGTCAGTAAAGGTCAAAAGTAAAGGGATGGCTTTTTAGCTAAGACCCGCGCTTTTCCTCCTCGGATTTGTTTGTTTGTTTGTTTTTTTAATTTGGTTCCTGTCGCGAGAAGTTACCTGACCTGCGAGATAGCGTTGGAGAAACGGGAATCACGCCTTAAGCAATAATTCAGCACGTGAAGGACGGTTTTCGGTGAATTTATCTGCCGACACTCACTACACAATTAGGTCGTGGTAGGCGGCCTCTGAACTTGTAACTGAGTTGGTACTTCACCGTAGTAAAGACCATCAACAATTGCAACAACACAAATAGGGGAGGGACTACACTAGTGATCAATGATTTGGTTATTTTATTTACCCTAAGTACTTTTGGCTGTTCTTACATGTCTTTATGTTACTACAGTACAACTGATTTCATATGAATTACAGACAAGAAAAATAATCTTTTGTTATTAGAACTGTTCTATACCTAAAGCCTTTTTAAACCGGAATAAAATTCTGTTCCATTATAATCCCTACATGCAACTGTGAGGATAAATGTAGGACGGCTAATTTTACTTTTAAAATGATCGTGATCCATAAGGTAACAAATTTTCCGTCCGCTTTAAGGCCAGGCCCCGGTTGTTCAAACGTTGGATGGTATTATCCACTGTATCGTGATAAGTATTAGGCAAAGTAATTGCGTCATCCACAGGATAGCTGAGATTTATCCAGTGAATAGCACTGTCCGACGTTTGAACAAGTGGGGCATTTTTAAGGTAATGAGCCCGGCCTATGGTACCACACTGATAATAAGCGAATTGATTTGTTTATGCTGCATAAAAAGCGTTGTCTGAAGGGGAGGTGACACTCGAGTTACTAACAGCCGAAAACTACTTCATAATATGGCATGCGTGTTAATTTAGTCAGACGGCCGGTACCTTTGAGAAAAAAAAAACTTCTCAGTTTTGCAAATCTAAATACTTGCTAGGATGATCGAGTGCATAATGGTGTAAAAGTGGCCGTTCTGGGGACGTTTTCAAATGTAAGAGATGCCCACTGGCAAGCAGCTGAGCCCAGCCAGTCAAGGATAGGGAAATACAAAATACTATCATTATACTAGTTAGCAAAATGACACTTTCTACGCTTCAGTAGCTGAAAAAAAAAAATTGAAACGTTTCCGAGAATCAGCGCGGAAACTTGAAAGTTGTTCAATGTTCTTGTATTAAGAAAACCACCAGCAATCATAATCAATGTCAGATTAGAGTATGAATCAATCTGGTGTTTCTTACTTCAACCAAACCGGTTTCATAAAACAGTTGAACATTTTGCCTTGTACTCACACACAAATAGAGAAAAAGCTACAAAGACCAATCGTGTCCACATATTACAATCTACTTGCTACCTAGGTCGCGAAACTCTCCCCTATAGTAAGGTATATTTGTATAAAAGCGATATATATCAGATTCTAATTAGCGTTACAAATCACTCTCTCCGTAAAGAGCAGTGGAGAAGGACATGTAATCCAAAGCACCTGGGACTGAGTCAGGCCCTTCATAAGGTGCCATTCTTGCAATACAATATTCAGCTTGATCGGGTGGCAACTCGCGCCGTAACTCGTCCACGGTGATGTACGGCTAAAGGAAAAAACAAAAGCAACATGAGCATAAGGAGGATGTTATCCGCTCTACTGGCACATGTCCTACACTAACAGCAGCAAATCGTTTAACTCTACTGTCTGAGTCCGGGCGTCAAGAGAAACGTGCGAGAGTTGGGGAACGTACAAACCAAACCGTGGTTAGGCCATCAAAAGTTAGTGGTTTATACGGGGAAGACTAATCCTTTCTGGAATTTGTGTAACACAAATAACACTACATATGACTATCAATCAAACGTTGGATAGCGATACCTAACGGATACATCAATATCCAACAGATTAGTATTAAAATTGGGTTATCTACAGGATAGAGATCTGGTATCCAGTATTGAACAACTAGGGCATACTGGATTTCACATATCGCTTGAACGGTCATTTAAGCACTTTGAATTTACTGTTTTAGGGATTAAGTGCTCTGGTAAGTCTATCTTACCAGCAGTTAAAGAAGAGAAGAAAACATTTGGGAGCTCCACAAAGTAGTAATTTGTCATTGGTAATAACCGGGGTGATTGAAGGATAAGAGGCTGCGCTCAGTTTGTTTGAGCGAGAAAATGGTTCGTAATAACCTTGCGTTTTTCACTAGTCGCGGTCTACCGACACCTGTCCAGCGGACAACACATCAGAAAAGAGACAGTGCGTCTCCGGCTCTATTCACAACCCCTTCCTAGAGAAGAATGCTCTTACTGAAAACCTACCGACTTTCTGCATTGATTCTTCATTTGAAGTTCAATTTAACAAGTTACAGTTGAAAAGACACGAGATGGATAAGTTCACTCGGCTGTTAACGATAAAGATTATGGAAATTTTGAACTTCACACTGACTCCTGTCCGCGCAAGTACTAAAATTGCTCATAACTACATATAATTATGAGAATCTTTCGACAATCTTCAGCCAATCAAAATTACGGCCCGGTTTTGAGGTAATGACGTCACTGGAAGGCATTGACGCCTAGGGCTTTCAGACGTCTCACAAGAGAGCAAGCGACTCGGGAGTCACACAGCTGAAATTCAAGCTAGTTCGCATTTTCGAGTCAGTGGTATTACCTTGTCCCCAGCAAGGATCTTGAAGGACTCCATCACTTGATCAGCGGTATCAGTGTCGGCAGTTTCTCGGGTCATAAAATCAACAAATGCTTGAAAAGTCACAGTTCCTGTATTGTTTGGATCCACAATAGTCATAAGACGCTGAAACTCTTCCTCTCCCTACGATGGAAAGACAAATTTTTAAATGCCTGACATATTTCTTTTTTAGATCTTTGTACCACTTCCTGATTACGAACAAAATTAGCAACTCAAAACGTAAGTATCAAAAAGCAAGAGTTTTTTTTGTGATTATCTTTTCCCCTTCGATTCATTGTCGAAGTATTTTAATGTTAACTTTGTACTTACTATCTGTAATGGTCACGTAATTTTTCATTAAAATAAGATAAAAATACGTAAATAAAAATAATAAAAAAGAAATTTTTACAGAAAAAGAAAGAAAATTAAATAAAGAAACAAACACTAAAACACACATGTGCCGCGCACAATCAGCTAAAGCGCAGCAGAGTAAAATTATACAAAATTTATTCAATTTTTGTTTTCAACCGCTCTTGACGTTAATAATTCATGTCTTTCAAACGCAAAAGAGAGTAATGAAAGAGCACTAGATGTCCACACTTGTTGCGAAAATGTGATAGGCACGTAGGTTAAGCGACTCCAAAATATGGATGACTCATTGCAAGTCGCATCGACAAGAGAGTCAGTGACTAACTTCATTTTCCTCAAGAGGGCATTTACCAGTATCTTATTCTGTTATCGATCTTGTTTCGTTTAGCATTCCAGATCGAGTATCCAGTCAAGCGAGTGACAAAATAATAAGACCCGTTGATATGGACCTCTTTTTTGAATCAAGGATTTGACAATTACTGTAATTTTCGTCCATGAGAATACTTTGATTATTACAAATAACCTGACTCTTTGCATGGAGCTCTCTTTTCTCTAGAAGGGTGCGGTAGAATTCAGGGCGGTTTTCCCAACAAATAAATAATAATAATAATGAACTTTATTAAAGTCTCATGTCTTATAGCTCAGGCACAGTGCCTTACTAATTGGGGAGACTAAAACGACTTCTACTAAAAGAAAAAAAAATCACCGAACTAGAACATGACAACATCAAGGTCCCGTCCACACAAATCTGGATATTTTTGAAACCGCATACCTTTTTTTTAATACGAATCGACATTCAGTCCACACGAGGCCAGTGAATCCTCTCGCAGAACCGCATCTTTTTAAAACCTCTCCCCAGAGTGGATTTTCTTGGATCCGACGGGTTTGGCGAATTCGTGTAGACGACTGAAACCGGATATTTTTTAAAACCTACGTCATAAACTCAGGTCCAGGCTTAAATGGGAACTTGCAAATTTTAAACAGCGAATCAATACCTTCCGTTTACTTGGCTACTGCTCTTTGAACAGTTCCAGTTTATCGGAATATTTGCATTGAAGCGATTGCCAGTCGAGGACGTTTTCCATTGGCTACGATGTCTTGTAGTCGCTGGTTTTAGCTTTTTAGTAAGGGTTCCGCTTTATCGCCGCTCCAGACGAATGAATTGGCCTTTGCCTAGTTATTTCCCCTTCACTTTCTTGCTTGAGACGTGTGAAATGTTGGCTAAAAGCCGGCTAGAACGAGGAACGATATAAGGCCAGTGAGATCACATCGCAAACCGATTTGCGCATGCCTGATGGGTAGTAGTTATTAAATGTAAAGCGCAGTACCGTATTCGTGTGGATGCTTTGATACACAACACTGAGTTCGTGTTGACGCAAATATCAAATATGCGGTTTCAGCCTACCCTGATACGTGTGGATGCGGCCTAAATTAATGCTAGGGTAACTGACTGTCGTTTAAAACAAGCTTTTCCATATTAACTTCACAGTATTGTTCAAGGAAAAATAAACAAGCTTAAATTCTGAAGGAAATCAAAGGCTGTCTATGGCTAAGTTGTCGGTTAATAATTAATTATTTTTAAAATTAATAAATTAAGCTTATAATTAACTTGCAATTTAAGTCTGCCAAAAAATGAAAACATGTATTTAAAAAAGCGAAACAAAACAAAACAAAACGACAAAAAAAGAAAGGATTTCGTCCGGTAGGGGTCGACCCCAGACCTTAGGCGTGTAAAGACGACGCGATATCTATTGCGCCACAACAGCTAACTATACACCTTTACGTTAAATTAATCATATCTAACATTTTTTGCCCATGAAATTCTGCCGGTGGACGCTGTTTGAAGCTAGCAGGGCTTAATTTATGAAGAATTGAAAGATATATTCGACGAAAACAAGCATGGTTTTGACGGTGAAAGCCGTACTTTAACTCATTTCATCGCATTTGAAGAACATATGGCTGACAAATGCCATGCAATTCTCGGCGTTTACATGAGGAGAATCAATTATGATTTAGCAACAGTAAACATTGCCGTTTTTATTGAACAACACTAAAAACCATGCGATTGGGAGTCTTGTCGTGAGGAAAGTTAAACAATTGTGACACTTAAGGAAGAATCATGAGCTTAGACCAGCTTGGGAGTCGAAGAGCAATTGCTGATCTATTCGTCATGTTTATCGCCGGAGTCAAAAAGCTTCAAAAGTTCGTAAACGTCTTAGTCTATTCTGTCTCAAAGTTGGCTATAGTGCTAATTTGAAACATTCAAAGTCCACATGAAGACAACTTATCGCCCCATGGAAGGGTACAAAATCATAACATCAAAAGCTCTGGGCATAATGCACGCTCAGCACTTCTTGATCGCGGAACAGGAACGATCGATCTAAGACAATTGTCGTTTCGATATCGGGCGCTTTCGTGCGGAGCCGACTAATTACGAACGGTGTCTACACTTGAGTGACGCATTTGCATATCGCAGTGCCCACAATAACTTGTTCCTTACCACAAGTTAAAAATAATAATAAACATTGCCAAACCTTGTCTCCTTCCTTTAGATTGTATCCTAAACTGACCAAGCACTGTTTAAACTCGCCAGGCTCCAGACGCGAATTTTCATCCTGAAAAAAATACATTTATACATTTTTGTTGTTTGTTGCTGTTGTTGTTATTGTTTCTTACAGTTTGTGTATCACACATACACACAAAAAAAAACAATCAATTTAGCAGTGTCCGCACTGGCAAAACCTGGGGTCCAGCATCGCACCACAGAATCCTCACCCGTTTAAATATTTCATGTGTGTGGTATTTTCGTTTTCTTTCGATTTAATTGCCGAGCGCGAAGTCCCATCCCCACCCCTCTACGCTAATACATAACGAACCCATCTCGGAAACATGCCTGCGTTCTACCAATCCCAGAGTTCTCGGCAATCCGAGGGCCGATTATGATCCTTTGCGGTTTTCTGCCAAAATTTGGCAGCGTGGTGTGAAATCTCGCAGTTTGAAGGGATTGCCTGCAGGAAGCGCTTTTTACCCCTCCCTCCTCTCCTGGTGGCGGTGACCACATCATTTAGCCTCGCTGCACATCTTTCCCAAGGCCGTCGCGGATTGCTCCCATAACTTAGATTGCCTTGATGCGACCAAGGTAATCGAGTGAGACTAAATTACTAGCGGTCAATAAATTCCCGCAGTTGTTACCGCCATACACGCCCTCGATGATCTCTCAAGTGAAGACAGGTCTGTGAGCAGGCCATATAAAGACTAACCTGAGTTGCAGAAGCTTAAGAGAGAGAGAGAACGGGGCAGGCCGGCGACCATTACTTTCAAGCCTCTGCTACGCAGGCTATACAAAAATCCGTACTTACATACCTTGTCAAAAAAGTTAAAGGAGGTTCGAAATTCCTTCATTTGTTCTTCAGAGATGCCTTTTGAATCTCTTGTTAGGATCTGTAAAATAATCAAACGGTTTATAGGTGCATAACCGTAAACTGTAAAGAGGAGCTCTCCTCGAATAAGCATTCCACGTCTCTGCAAATTTACTTTCTGGGTTCAACAAATTTTAAGCCAATTGTTCTCAACGAAGCAAACTTTCTGAGGAACTGTCTGCTTTTCGCAGATATCCAGGTATCTTTTACTTTACCTTCTTCGACCAAGGTTTACCACTACAAAATGGGCAGGCACGCAAACAATTTTGCGACTTCTGAGCAACCTTTCATTTCAACCGAATTGTTACATACGCCCCTCTCTTCATTAACCTTTTATTTAAAAACACCAAGTGTCTCTCGTCCATAAAAACAAAAACAGAGGTGACATACGTGACTATCTGGCCGCAATTAAGGAAAACTCTTCTTACATAAATACACATATTACGGTAACTGTGTGTCTTAAAACTGTCGGCAGATATCAAAATTGTAGACTCAATACAGTACAAAACTTTCCAAAAACGTGGAGGTAGCAAAGTGTGGAGCCTTGTTTATGTTCCTGATCCCGTGGCCGCCATTTTGCTGGATTTAATCACTGAAGAGGAATAGTGAGGGTAGAAAATGGTACCCTTGGGGTGGGCGTAGGGGCATCAACTTCTCGAAGCCTCACAGAATTCAACATGGAGGTTATCAAAACGCCTGCAATGCAGCCGGGCTGACAAACATATCAAATCCTTATAGTTTTTTTTTTTTTACCTGATTTTCGATTTCATTGATGTTTCTAGCGATAGCAGTTAGTAGTTGCTCCCACTTCACCCGAAGAGCCTGAAAGATAAATCAAGTAAAATCAGTTTTCAGGTCCCAAAATTCTATTTAACTCTCCAAAGACAAAACAAATAATAGTTTTACTCACTTCCATTGTGTATTCTGTGTGGCGATTTTCGAAGATTAAAGCTTCTTGAACATCCTGAAAATAAAACGCGCCGTAAATAGTTAGCTTAACAATTCATTCATTCAATGATTACTGTGTTCACTTCAGTGACATGTCTGCTTTTTCACTACAGTAGCAGAGGTCGAAATTAACAGTTGTCCGGTTGTCCTAGACAACCAAAACAAATTATCTATGGGGCAATCAATTTGTGCTGAGATGCCCCTAGGACAACGCAATGTGCTAAGCCAGCACTGGTCCCTATAGTAGAATAAATATCGCAGCAGCTTTTTGCCTTGGAAGAGTTCATGATACCTACACGTATAATTTAGTTAAAAGTAAAACTAACGCGGAAAAAAAGAGGTTTTCTCCTGGCTTCCCGAACTTAACGTTTAGCCTGAAAGAAGCTGTTGTGCATTAAACAGCAGCTGATGTATGCAAACGTAGTCCATAACGTACTGTAGTGAAGTATGCTTTGTGTTTCCACCATGTGTGTTTTTTGTGTAGCTGTCAAATATGAGCCAACTTCATCTGTTACTTCAATTTGGAATCCACAAAGAGAGATTATACTTCTACAGACTTTATTTAGAGGTGCAAGAATTAGAAAGCTCAAAAAAATGCTCGTTATTTGATGTTTTAAGAGTCGTGGAGCACTTCCCGACCCTGGCTACAATTAAACGCGAAAGAAAATGCTATGTTTTGAAGTTACTGCAGACGGTTTTTTCGAAAGATAAATCTACATTTGGGAGCAAAACAGGTAACGATAATTTTCGCCTTGACGGGATCAAAAAACACGAAACAAGTGAGGCGCATTAAGACAGCCAAATTGACTCATTAGCTCCGTCGGTATTCCGTTTTCTTGTAACAAAAAAAAACTAAATCAAATTGTTGATAATTTGAGCTACCTCAGTATATTACCTGTTTGGATTTACTGCGCTAAGAACTTGAATTGGACAACTGAAATATTTCATGGGCAACCAAACCAAGTCTTGTGGAGACACAAAAGTTAATTTCAAACCTAACAGGGGCAACCAACGGCAATTTTCGGAAAATATCTGTTCGGAAGACGATTTGAGATCTAGAATTCTCGGAACATTTGGTGTAAAATTTCTTGCTTGCCTGCCTCTCCTAGGATTTCCGAACATTTAAAAAATGGTATAATTGCCCATTTTTAACGGATTTTTACCCTTAAAAGGTCACCTAGAATTTTCGGGAGCCTTTTTTCTGGCTGAAATTTTCGAAAAGGTAAGTTTGAACTGGTTTTGATACAAACCTCCCTGTTTTCTTACTGAAAAATTGCAGTTAGCATAAGAAGAACATGATTTACATAAGAAAAGTCAACTTCACTAAGATGGGCTACCTGTATTTTGGTTACTTTTTTTTTTCGGCGTTCAAATTAAAGCTATGCGTATGATCTTTCATCTGAAAAATAATTGCTGAGAAGTAGTGAATGATGACATTTTTTTACAATTTAACCGCAAGTTAAGGTTTTAAGATGTTTTCTCGAAAGGCAGTTTTCGGCCTTCAATTTGAAAAGGGGTTAGTTCAGTCAACATCTGAGACACAAAAACGTGTCACCGATTCTTTTTTATCGCTTCTGTCAAGAGTTTGCTCTGCAGAACACGTTAGTTTTTTAGTCCTACAGTTGACTTACGATAATTCGAACCCTCGCTAACTAACCTCGTGCTAATTCGAACCAAAATCGATTTCTCCTGGATTTTCGTCATACATTTACTGTAACTTTACCCTCGGTAACTCGAATCTCCCGCTAACTCGAAGTAATTTTTGTTTTCCCTCAGATCATTTCTATATAATTTTACCCTCGATAACTCGAACCATGTTATGAGCCCTTAAAAAGTCGGGAAAAAAAACACTCTATGACGTCCGAAACATTGAATTTTGAATCTCCCATTGACGTGTTGTAGGCATATAGTTTACTAGTATACGCTGATGTTGTTTGTCACAAATCTAACGTGAAACAGCTTTACTTCTCAAAACAGTAAAACGCATGCTCTATTTAGGCTATGTTTTATTACGTTATGTTCTGATTTATAATCTAGAAGTATCTTTCAATTTTCACTTAACATTTCTACAATTAAATGTGATTAAAATGTTCACTGTGCAGTAAAAACTGTTTTTTTCCTTACTTCCGGCTATTTTCTTCGAGCTCCCGATAACTCGAACATGGTTCGAGTTATGGGGAGTCGACTGTAGCTGCAAAATATTCTGTAAGTTTCCAGTTGAAATCTAATAATTAAGAACCTCGAAGCATTTTTCAGTAACGCTCTGAGTCCAGAAACACGAGAAAAAGTCAAATTGGAGAAAAAATATTATTAATATTGTAATAATAATATTATTAATAAATAACCGCTTTCAATTTTAGCGGTTAAGGGCGTACTTAGGTGTAAAGAAAATGTTGATACAGGATACTCGAACGTGAGACAACCCCGAAGGTATCCGCTAACCTTAACACACTCAGCCGCGGAAACTTTGGCGCAAAACGCTACTTGAAGCTGATGGAGCTGTTTTCCATTCAGCATTTGACGAAAATGAAGCAAAACTACCCAAAACGTTACTACAAGTTGCCAATTGTCTAAGTTTCGCTGCCAGGTGATGAACTATTACGTGTTTAATAAAGAAAAGAACTAAATCGAACAAACTGCCTCAATTAATTCTGCTGGTTCGTGGGAGTTTGATAATCACATCCACTCAAAAGTTCCTGCTCGAATAAATTGACGAAGCGAGCCACACGCGTAATTATATTGGGGAAGAAAAGAGACAACGTACCTGATGAACTAACTCCAGCTCATCTATTTGAGGTTTGTATTGTGCAACGTTTTGTTCAAGTTCTTGTACAGCATTCAGTTGACTCTATAAACAAAAGACAAAGATACGTCTGCAACGTATATACACTTACAACGGAATACAACTCACATGAAGATGACTACCGCACAGGTTGTCGAAACAACAGTCACTGTCAACGACAACAGTTCTATTCAAGACTACTTTCACCCAGACGATGATACAATCTACTTATAAGCCGACTAATTGTTGTCAAGGGTTGGCGCCACAATATTGTTACTGCATCAGAGCTCCACAAGACTTACAATAATGCCACTTGGTCACCCCAAGAGAGTTGGATCAGAGGAAGAGGTTCATTTTTACAATAGGCAGTGAGTATTGAAGAAACTATTTACCTCCAGAGGTCCTTGCATGTTCAGAGCGATAGAGCGTAATCTTTCTTCGTTAGCTGAAATCCATGGTCCCACTTCATTAGCCTTCTTAGCAAACTCCACTCTCAGTCTTTCATTTCCTTATGTTAGTTATGGTAAAAACTGATTCATTTTGTCGAATATTTGGCGTCGTATCACAAACGTAGAGAAAGGAGAAATGATCCCAGCCCACTGCAAACAACAAGTCACGATCGGGTGCTTCACCCAAACAAAGCAAGGCCGCATAAATAGGTTCAAGTACGACTAGTAACACAATGATGACAGCATCTTGTGTTATGCTAAATGGTGATATTTGGCAAATTAAACTGCTTCATAAACAAAACAGAATCGTTGCCATAACTTGATTATTTTCAAACGTACAGATTTACAATCAAATACGGTTTACTTGCGACCATTACCAAACTTTAAGTTATTGTAGCCTAAGTAAGAGGCTTTTTTAAAGGACAGGAAAGGGAACGCCTTCAAAAGGGTATGCCTCAGGTTAGAGTTGCTAAGGAGAAATTATCGTTAACGAATGAGAACTCAGAAGAACTGTGTTTTTGTCCCCAGAAGTTGGAAAGGATACGTTCCTGTCGGTCCTTTTCATTCGCGAGAAGTTCGTCTCTCTTTGGAACCAACTCTAAAACTTCACTCCAAGCTAGGGAGATTTCCTGTGAATAAAACAGAAAACACGTTGGTTCCTTTGTCCTAAGTCCCCACACGTATCCGGATTCACTCTAGTACCCAGGACTCCTCTGGGAATATTGGAAACAGAGCATGCGTTGAGGTTGCCATCTTGAACACAGTATTGACAGTAAAGAGCTATAGGTTCGATCTTGTTACGTCACCAGATAAAAAATATCCGGATTTAGCAGCCACACTATTCCGGATTCATAGCGTATTCCAAAATTTCCACTCTGGAGAGCGGATTCAAAAAGTTGCGGATTCGTCTGCTGCCGGATTAACCGGATACGTGTCAACGGAAGCCTTATCCGGATACGTGTCGACGGGGCCTTGTAAAGCAGTTTATCACCTCAAATACGATAGCAACAGTGCCTGATGCGTTAAGACTGCAAAATTTTATTATGGCAACAATATTTCTCTTTAAGAATTATAAATTTGTAAGAAAAACACGTTACAGTTTATATTACGTCGTAAGCCCCAGAGAAAAATACCCTTGCTAGCCATATAGCCTTGAACTCATAGATTTTCTTTCTTGGAGGGTGGTTCACGTTGGTTAATTCTCACGTTGGTTAATTCTCATTGATCTGATTCTGTCATTCATTGATCTTTACATTATCAAGAATTACTAAATGTATACAAATTCCCGCCACAAAATTTCCAAAATGCAAAATCCAAATACTTCATTAGCTGCACAATGAAACTTACAAAGGCATGTGAGAACATTGATTTGGTTCAATGAATCTTAGAAGAATGAAGCCAATTTAGTTACATTGCAAGCAATTTGGCTGTACAGTTGACAGTGCAATGTCAAATCCTTTACGCAAGATTGTGTTTCGCATTATGTTCTGTAGATGCTGGAATACACTTTAGCAGTTGTGAATAAAAATTGAAGCGTTGTTAGTTGCGGTCTGCCAACCAGTGTGTCAAGGGACTTTCCAGACAGCGATAAGTTGGCAGCAACCTCTGCAGTGGCAGGGTTTTGAGAATACGTGATGCCTTTTCTGGGACCAATTTATTGGCTTCTGTTTGTTACAAAAAAAGTCATTTGAGGGTTACCAAGACTAGGAAACTTGCTGATTTTAATTTCAGTTTGCAGGATGCAACAAACTGCTAATTGGCATCACATATTCATAAAGATAACAAATTTTAAAGAATAATTAGGAAATATCTAAATAATGTTTAATGAATGTTTAAACAACAAACCTCTATAGTCACACTGGTGTAAGGGTTTTCTTGATCAGATATCTGCTTCGTTTGGTTTCTTAAGTCAACGATCGACCGAAACTCTGATTCGGCAGCTGGCATATTTGCCTTGAACTGCTGGTGAGCATCTTGTAATTCCTTTATAAATACAATCAAATATTATTACTGTATCTAAGAGACATAGGTTACAACTATCCACCACCAACAATACAAAGCAAAGCAGAAGGAATATCACTTCAAACAAGAAACGACAAATCTGATCTTCAAAGAAAGCTACAATATTTTCGAGTTTGGTGAAAGGGGAAACACCCCTTTATGAGAAAAAAAATATATAAAATTATATACGTATAGCTTTACATAAGGTCGATCTGATTAGCGCCCAGATAAATTTATACGACCTAAACAATTAAATCTACAGATGTAACGTAGATTGGATATTGATTCGCTATGTTCGTGTTTATTCACTGTGTGTTTTTGTTGATAACATGTATTTTCTAATTTTCGGTTACGTTGAATTAATCGCATAATAAAAAAAATGCACTTTATAATATTAGCATGGCTATGTATTTAGCACGAAAGTACTAACAGGGGATACTACTTTTACATCTCCTACTGGAGACGGGACCGCCATTTTACATGGTCATCTGAGCCACGCGAAGGTCTAGCCACTTGCAGTGCAAAGGGAGTACCTTCATTTCTCAGTTATTTTAAGACCCTGAGTATTGGACGGCCCCCGGGAAATGAACCCGTGACCTCCCGCTCTGCAGTCACATGTTCTACTGACTGAGCCATCACTAGTGCGGTTTTCAACATTTGTAATTTAGTTTTCAAGGCTCTAGGTAGATGTTACCATAAATAAATAAAAACAAATTAAGAAAGTATGACATTTCAAAAAGTAATAAAAATGACAAAGAGATAACTGTGCCACTTCATACCACTATCTCCTCCACAGTGTGTACACTGAACATGTCCATCAAATCCTCACGAGCGCCTTCGAGCCAGTTGTTAAATGGCTTCAAAGGGAACAAAAAAACATACGAGACTGGTCAGTACAGCATTGGACTCACAATTTGAGTCTGGCACTGAATGCTGTTTCGATTTGCTGAAGTCTCAAGTCCTGAGGTTCAACTACTCAGTTATGCTAAACCATGCAAATTTCTGACAAAATGTCCAGCCCTTCAGTTAAGATTTCTAATCTTGTTATTGCACAGTTCAAAATTTACTTTGACTGCAACTGCCGCACTAGGCAACTTCAATTCCACTTTTGATTCTCATCCCAAAACATTCATTGCCATATGGTAGATAGCAATTGGCCATCAAAATACATGAAAAGCACTTAGTGGAAGAGTATTAATAGCATGTGCTCATTGGTTTGTGGAACCCTTGTGAAAGGAACATTGTCTGTCAGCATGTTCATTTCCTTCCGTCAAAGCACGCGTTTGGTGCGAAACGGTATAAAAACATTGATAATAACACTCATTTTTATCCAGGAGACTCTCTCACCAGGGTGATTTTCAGAGAGGTCCTGAAAAAAATATATATAAAGACAAAAAACAAGTGTGAAACGATAAAAAGCCACAAAAAATTTCCTCTACTAAAAACCTAAATGATCACGGGGAACTATTCAAAAGATTAAAAAAATTAGCTTTTTTAAAAAGTCACAGTGCCATTTGGTTTTCTTAAAAAGATGTAAAACTGTTCATCAACCTTTCCACAACTTGATATTACCCAATGCAATGCAATGCAAGCAAATCAAATGAGACAAAAAATGTCAAAATGTCATACCGCTGCTTTTTTGGCAAACTCTAGGTACAGATTGTCCAATGCTTCAAGTAACTTCTGACGTTCCTGCAGTTAACAAAGAAAGTCAAGTGTTGGACAACAACACACACTCAGCCAACATTTAAATTAATATTCTCGCAAACCTCAATCTTTTGTTGACGCTCTTCTGTAAGGGTTCCAAGATCTTTCCACTCATCACATATTGTCTAAAAAAACACAGGTACTTTAAAAACTGAGCTTAAGTGCAACTAACCAAAATTGAAAATAAGTTGTTTAATGAAAGTCACTTCAGGAACAAACACACAGGGCCGGGTTGTTCAAAGCTGGGTTAAGATAATCCAGGGTTAGTACAAAATTTGAATTCAGAAGTGAGACCTTACAAAGCAAATTCTGCTTAACTACCGTTGTCCAAACTTTGATGGACAAAGGTTAGTGCTAGTCGACCTTGAAACAACTGGACCCAGGGCTCAAAATGAAAGCTGGCCAGTCATTTTGACCGGTCAAGTGCATGGCTTTAAAATTAATAACGGCCAAACTAAATTTATTCACATTAATTCTGTAAATTACAAAAACAGTTAAATCATACAAAAATAGGGGAGGGGTAGGTGGGCAGTTTCCCAGAACCGTAATGATCCCAGTCATAAATTGAGATGTTCATGTTCACAGCTTTGTGAATGCCAATAAGCTGGTTACTAAAATAAAATGGAAAACAATACAATATCGCATCAATTATCGTCTGCTATCAACAAGCAATTATTACAGCATCAATTGTGGAGTGGCCTGGACAGGAGTAACAACACACGAGCAATAGTTTATAAAACAGAAAAAAAGAAGAAAGAAAGAAAGTTCTGTGTTTGTTGCATGTTTTATCATCTGCAATAAAATGCATTTTTTTAATGCTTTGAATATCAGGTGAATAACGTACCCTGTATTTTTGAATTTTCCTTATTTTGCAATGCAACAAGTATTTTGAGCATATGAAGCAATATTTTTGTCTTTAAAATTGGTTATTACTTTCAAATAAATATTTTCAAAGCTTTTCAATATTTTGACCTGTCAGAACCAGGCTAGCATGACCGACCTAAAATTTGCTTGGCCGCACAACATGACCGGCCACTGTCCAAAAATCGTTTTAGCCCTGAAATGATAATTTTTGTAACAAAATTTTATAAAAACTTCAAATACGCCATGTTTCTTTCAACTCGCATCTTATTCCTGGGCATATCTACACATAATTTAAAGAAAGACAAAGGGTCAACTTCCCCTGGGACCTCTATTAGAAAAACAAAACATACAATTCACAAACTGAAGCACCTGTTAAGAGCTCAAAAAATGCCAGAAAGATGTGCTCCACCAAGACACAACAACATTGATGACAATAGGAAAGGGGTAAGAATGCATAAAATAATGCTATCCATACTAGAGGTAATCATTGATCACGGATCCACGTTCGTCACTTACAGAAAATTAGGATTAGGATTAGGATGCATTCTCACAAACTCGATAGGCCTATCAATTTCTGAAAGGACCCTGTACTAAAGGACAAACCAAAAAAATTCAATACATTAAAATTCAGACTTGGCACTGAGGCCAAAAGAAGTGTATTACTCATTGCTGAGCCTCAAGATGACTCATTTCCCTCAGGGCTCAGTGCCAAGTCTGAATTTTAATACATCAAAATTGGTCTTTTAATACTGATTATTTTGTTTACCGCAATACTTTCCAAAGTTACCAGATTATCAAAGGGACTTTCTCACACCAAGCGCTTCATTTATTTATGACTCAAGAGATTCTTACCTGACATCTTGAATTTACAGAGGCAACATCGCTGTAACCCAGTGCACTAAAAACAAAAATATAATGATTACATGTAATGGCCTCGATGAGGGTACCAAATCATTCCAATTGCTTTCAAATACCTTTACATACATGTAAATACACTGTTTACAGGTAGCCATTACAACACCTGAAGGAGCATCATGAGGCTAACCCTATGTTAAGATCTCTCCTCACAGATATTGTCCACCAGCCCAGGAAAGGTTAGCCACACTACCGGGATCTACGCCCCCTACTCTTTCCGAACAGTGGTGTGGGTTCTGTTACATCCCATAAGAACCAGAAAAATGAAAGTGCTGTGGGCTAGGACCTATGTTTTTTTGTTCTTATCCACGAAGACTAGAAGGTCTGTTTGGAGGATGTCATTACAAAGGCAGCACTTTCTTCTCAGTTAATTAAAGACCCTGATCATTGGCATGTAAGTATTTATTCTGTTTGACATATAAACACAATCCTAATACAGACCAAAATGAGATTGTATGGGACTACCAATAGTGTTCAGGAGCCGAACACATATCACAGGAAACACACCAAAAAAAGTGCCATAACATTATTATTTTCAATCCCAGCTGTGTAGGGGTGAAGGTATGAGCTTTCTTGAAGGTTAACAACTAGAAGTGCTTTATCATGATGGTAATGCTTACTTAAGCTCTTGAGCAATTGCAACAATTTGCTCAACCCTGTCCTGATGAGCTGCTAGATCACTTTCAAATGCCTCATGTTTCTTCTTCAAGGCCTAAAACATAACATGAACACAAGCCTTAGCATTTTAATTAAACTCTCCCTTAATTAGTAAATTAATTTTGTCTATTAAATCAGTAGTTCCTTGCTTGCAATGCATTAACACCCCTTCAACTGCAAATTGTAGAATCTGTGGACATGGCAGATGTGGGTAGAAGTTCTTACTGCAGTAACTATTACAAACAGTGCCTACTGAAATGTGTTAGCTGAAAAACATAGACATAGATATGGATATAGCCTTCTCTAAATATTATTAATTTACTGTTGCTTCTTTTTGAAGTCACATTACTTAGTGCTAAGACTGATTATCTACCAGCACTTCAGCCAAAGTAGCCTTCTCCTGATCATCTGTTTTTAAAGTATCAACTTTTCCAGAGGTCCATGCTTCATGAATATTACATTTGTGTTTGAACTTCTCTGCTAAATGATCCAGTCGTTCCATGCTGTTGAAAAGGGAAAAACCAAAGAACTCAGGGCACATAACTGAGAATTGCTCCAGTGTTATGAAGTCATTGATCACATGAGGTTTGGTCAAAATCATAAATTAAGGCCACCATCCCAAAAAGACAAAATCAATTTCAAAAGAAAATAACACATACACACTTCTCCCCTTACGTTTATTCCAAAAGGGGCCATGGAGGTTGTTGGTTGTTTGCTTACCAATAAGAAGTATAGCATACAATCAATAACATGTCTCATAACAGTGTTCTTCCTTAATTAACGCAGCAGGTATGGGACCATTCACAGCCAGTAAGGCAAAAAAATCTGCGTCAGAGGTGCACCTTTTTTTTCGAGGGGGGTGGGGATAGGGGATAATGAAAAGAGGTTAGTTAGTCATATGCTCCATGGAAATTGAGAAACAGATTGCCTTTGATAATAATAACTTAGCCTCCTTTAGGAAGGAATGGGCTACTTTCAAACAATGTCCCACAGAAAATAATTTGATTTACACAGTTTATTAAAGTGCAAGTGACAAACGGGTAGATGGGAAATGGAGGAACATAAGGCAGGCAGTCTTCTCTTAACTGTTAATATATAAACTATAGTATTTTTGTGGACTTTGTCTTTCTTTTTATTTTTATTTCACTTTTTGCCCTTCTCTAAACAATAACCGTTACCTGTTTCAAGCTAAGGTAAAATCTAGTAAACGATAATTAGAATTTATTGTAATGTATTGTAAATGTAATGTATTGTAATATTATTGTTTGTGTGTCTGGAATAAAAAAATGAAAAATAAACAAATGAAAAAAAAGAGGGACACAGCCCCACCCCCACTGAGAAATTTAGGAGCTGAGTTCTTTGAAATGTCATTCTCTCATTTTACGACCTATTTTATGCAAATCGGCCATTGTTATCTTAAGACAACTATTAAATTATTTCACCCCGTCTCCAATGTTCTCTTTCCAAAATGCATGACCCATAAAAAGAAAAGCTGTGTATACTTCAGTACTTTTCCAGACATATTTATTCATTTTCCTTCTGAGAATCCGCTCAGATCACAACTACCTTTTTTTTAAATTCTACTTTATTTAATGTTAGTAAACCTTCAAGCGTTTGCAAGAGGAAAGAAGTGTTGCTTCAGGTGGTAAATTTTACCAGTTACCACCTGATAAGGAGAACAAGTTGCTCATAAACAAATCATACATTGTTGCCTCTGGATGAGTTCAAGACACTGCAAAAACACACCCAAAAATGATAAAAAAAGGCTTGCTTCTTACAAAAAAGGGCAACACTGTCCACATTTCAAAAAATTATATTATAAGTTTTAGTAAAAAAAGTTGTCCCTATATCTGCCCCCCCCCCCCCCCCCCCATGCCATTTGATGAAAATAAAGATGTTTACAGAAATAATTCTGCTATTTTTAAGGGTATTTTCTGATGTAGCTTGGAGGTTACAATAAAAAATGTAATAATTATTACCTGACACAACTAAGCACACCTTATGTGTTCAAATTGAGATTCAAAATTCCTTCATTGTAACAACATATTTTATTCTTTACTTTTTCATAAATTCTGCAAATATATACATGTTTGGCCGCAAACTCTGGGAGGACAATGAAAGCGCAACTCTCTCAACAGTTTTGTTAAAGATTATAATGTTATGGTCTTACCGTCTCATTTCTGTTAACAACCAGTCTTCATAATCTTTTTCTGCTGATTCCAAATTCCCCCAAGCTCTGTTTATGTCCTAGATTAGAAGGTAACCAAAGACAAAGCAAGCAATGGTTTATAATGATGAATTCTTAGTGGGGTAGTCTGGTGCACTTTCTTAGACAGTACAGCAGGGTCTTAGCAAAATCTGTCCACGTTACTGGGAAGCGTCCTTGGTGCTGAGATGAAGGTTCATCTAAAACCCCTGTGGTAATCACCTGAATGTAAATTTCTGAGGTATTTGGAACAATGTTTGTTTGATACTTTGATTCATTAACACATCCACATGTAATTTTCTGTAACAGAAGCGGACTTTTCAATTCAACTTGCCCACCATGAATCTATTACCAAGTGAAACAAAAGCTGTATAGCCTGATCTCAGCTTAGTGGCGGACGAGCCGCCGGTAAATACAAGTAATTGCATAGTCTATAAACCCATGCCATGTCGGTTTAGTTAAACCAGGTTTTAAAATTGTTTGCTTTCTATCTCTCATATTTTTGAGTAATTATTTTTAGCACTAAAGTGATTTTAATATAATATGTTTCCAAGCATGCTACATCACTTGCCATCTGAAGCTTCAATAAACTTTAAAGTAAGCTTTTTCAAGATTCACCTTTGAGTCTCAATGACCTTGGATTATTGAACATGGATTGAATGACAGACTGAATGACCATAATTTAAGACTTTATGCAGTTGCCACATTTAGCATTGTTGGGTATTACTGTTTTCATTGGGAGCTTATCTAAGCAATCTTCCTTCTAAATATAATAGTGGAATTCAATCTGAGTCTTGTTGACTGTGTTGTTCAATTTAATTTCCACATTCATAATTCCATTGCGATTTCTTCTGTTTATACTGGAACTAAAAGGGCTATCTTAGTCATACACACATTTTATTATCCACTTATTGTAAAGGGAGTTCTTAGCATCAACTGCATCTTTAAGCGAAACTCCAATGTTTGCCCACATTTCTTACCAACAGTACTGGTATTCCTGAACACACCAACAACAAACCTCAGGTACATGAAAAAATTTCTGCCAACATTACATGTAATTGAACTTGCCTTAGGTGGTCTAGTTACCAATGGAAAAGAACACAACTAACACTTATCATTTTCCCTTCTGTAGGGAGGTATGCAGGTCGGTTTCCTAACCGCAACTTGGTCTGCAAGGTGTTGAAGTTGGTCTCCAGCATTCCCTTCTCTTCTACACGAGGAGGCTTTTCACTTCTCCGGTATACTCGAAGATCATCTAACTTTTTCTAAACAACAAAAGCCATCTTTAATAATTCAAAATTAAAATACACTTTGTCATGCGCATGTCCATTGTACAGCACGAAAAAGACATGCTGTAATCAACAGATTTATGTTTTGGAATCAACATAAATCCTTCAAGAAGCCAGACCTGAAGTGTGATGAGATGTTATACACATCTGAATGAACTGTACCTGCATGTCATTTAATGTACCATCACTGTTTCTGTTCTGTAGCCATGGCATAGTCTTGTTGATCCAATCAAGAAGCTACAAAAAATAATTTCACAGAAGCACTATGAGTCAATCTCACAACTGAGAA
Source organism: Porites lutea (assembly GCF_958299795.1). Lineage (NCBI taxonomy): Eukaryota > Metazoa > Cnidaria > Anthozoa > Scleractinia > Poritidae > Porites > Porites lutea. Next base: position 10,858,553 of record NC_133207.1, on the reverse strand, counting down.
AAAACTGTAGTTGCCCCATGGAGCTCATCAATGTGGGTAAGATAATTGCTGGAAAAAATTAAAATCACACTGGCTACAAGGCAAAATATGTCACAACTTTGCTGGGGTTGTGGTGCAAATTTCTCCAGGAAGTTAGTACAAGACTCTAGGTTGTACATATTCTTACTTATTTTGTTCAAAACAAGGGCAATTGATATGCATTATATTTAACTCATGACACGGTGAAGCATGTGCAGGAAGCCTTTGCTGTGAAAAACACAGATCTGTCATGTTCTTGATGTAAAGCTCCCTACTGTGGCACCTGACTCAATCTGTTATTTCACTCTCCTGATCACTATAATGCTACATGTATGGGCTGCTACAGTTTCAATGTATATTATCTGTATATGGGTAATTCTTAGTAAGACACTGGCTGAGGACTTGTGTATTAAAGGGAATCAAGTGCTTAATAAGTGTACATACATCACTGGCCATATTTTCGTAGTCCTCCATCATCTTTTCATTGCCTCTATTGATATTAAGCACTTTCCCAATTCGTTTGGCTGCTGTGTCAGCCTATTAAAAAACACAGAGTTGTTATAACAGTCGTCACAAGATAATGATATTGAACAGACACAGACACAGACACTTTATTTTACGTGGTGAATATATTGTATGTTTAGCCATATGGCTGGCTAACAGATATCCCACAGGGAAATTAAGGCAGAAACTAAAACAAAAAATTATGTTAAAAGTTTGAATTACTAATTGCTAAGATTATGAATTAACTATGATAAAATTTAAACACCTTAACCTGAAGTTATGATTTAATGACAAAAGTTACAAAAATTCTGAAATCTAAAACTTCAAAATAATATTCAAACTAAAAGCTGCAAGGGGTTTCTATTAGGGTGTCATCCTTGAAAAGAAATTCCAACAAGCCTTCAAAATGAGTTTTGGAAAATGATAAAATAAGATAACTGAGTTCTAACTAAGCTCAAGTTACGAAGAACACTGAAAAAAAGACCTTTTAGAGGATTCTTTCTCTCACCTTGGCTGTTATAATTCAATTTTCAGTATGTGCACATTTAAGTGGTTGTAAAAAATTTTCCAATGTGTTTTTTGCTCTGATAGTTAATTTGTGTTAATATGTAGTTTACACATTTTGATGGATACATTGTATTTTTTCTAGAAAACTCACTTGTGTACACTTGATACAGATGGAAAATATGAGTTATAGACACTTCATTAGTGAGATTAACTCCAGCATCTTCTCAAAGATTACATGAATATTATTATAGAAGTACAAACAAGCTACAAGCATTTTAATGAAATAATATTGTCAGTTTTGAATAAAACTGCAGTTGTGTTTGTTCAAAAAAAAGATATCAGGTATTTTCTTAGGGTGTGCAAAAACTGTAGTAAGCCAACCTAAAGAAATGTTTTTGAATGAAAATAAATTTCCACACACAATTGAGCATCTTGCAGTTACCCAGACATTTGCTCACTATGTATTAATGGTTCCCAGAAGTTCTACCCTGTAAAATAGCCTTTCAACAATGAACTAGAGTGCTATAGAAAACATGGCATAAAAGACACTCAGATAAGTGATCATCAAGTTTGTTGTATTATTTGGTAATTACCTTTTGTGAGCTTGTAAATGCATGGTAGTAAGAAGAGACATATGTCATAACAGCTCTTTCATCAGGTTTTTCTTGATTAACCATATCTAAAACAGTTTGTCAATAACTTTCATATTATTTCCATTCACTGCTGCAACTGCCATATCTATAAAAACTGAAAACCTTATTGATGCAGTAAGTTCTATTTGTTTAGGTTTTCAGTGTACGTAGGTCTGTACAGACTCTGGACGCGGGAAAGGGATAATCTGTAAGGGAGTCTGCAGTGTGCACACAATATAAATATGTTTTGACAAAAATTAGCTGGTTTAGACTGGAGGTAACCAGTTTTCTAGATGGACACTACCATGTTCAAATGTCTCAGTATTTGCTAGCCGTACAATAAACTTGTTCTGGCTAAACTTCCTTAAATGCCTTGTATGTTTCATAACAAAATCTGGGAAAGCCAGGCTACCATCATCGTGAATTGCTTTGTGGAATATGGTTAACCCGCAAGATTGCTCTTCATTCCTTCAGTGGTATCCAGGTCAATCATATATTTTTTTTAAATGTGGGTCCCAAACTGGGTGGCCGTATTCCACACGAGGCCGAACAAGGACTTTGTAAATGTAGGTTACTTCTTTTACTCTCTTGGCACAACTGCTCAGGTTTGCCAGAGAAATCTGAGTATCAGTTCCATTCGCTTAACTTGCTATTTATATGATGGCTCCAGTCAAGGCTTTTAGACAGTTCTAGATGGGCTAGTGGGTGACCAAATCGAACAGTTTTCCATTTGGGATGTAGTTAAACTCGGATATTGCTTCCACAACACTCTTAGGATGTGACACTTACTGGACTTAAATTTTATATGCCATTTCTGGGCCCATTCTTGAAGTGCTCTTAGATCTGACTGCAGGTTGTTGGCATCATTATAAGACTCAATAAAATAAAGTATCATCAGCAAACAGTGCATGCTTGAGGTACAATGTTTGCTAGGTAGTTGATGCATAAGAGAAAAGCAAGGCGGCCAAGGACTGTCCCCTCGGGGACCCCAGAAAGAACTTGCACTTCCAGGGAGTTGTCCCCATCAATAGCAACTGACTGGCTTTGACACATAAGCCATTGTCTTAGCCAGGCCTCCTTTAATTTGTAGCAAGAGATTCCATCAGGTCCATTAGCTTTTTGCAGTCCACCTTCTGAAGTTTTGTTATCCCTGCCAGGCTAGGGTTACAGGCTAGTAGCTTCAGGGGTGATGTTTTGCAGATCTTCTTTGGTAAAAACAGATTAGTAAATTTGTTTTCCCCTGACTGTTGGACAGGACATCATTGTTGAACTCCAAGGGAGCAACACCAATGTTGTCATGACTTTAGATCTTATATAGGTCCAAAATCGCTTGGTCGTCGTAGGTTTACAAGTATCATGGTCCTTGTTATCGGTCATCAGGGGTTCCAAAAAGTACTTCTCATATGCACAAGTCAACCTTTTAACAGTTGTTTTGCATAGACCTTTAAACTTCTTCCAATCAGCTTCAGTTGGCCATTAGGTTTGAGTGACAGTTTCTGTTTCTTTGGGCAGTCTTACAGCCGTCAGAAGTCCTCACAGGGATTGGTTCACAACCGGTTAGGAAAACAATAAACAAACAAAGTTAACAATGGAACCTAGCCACAGAAAAAAAACAGCTGCAACCCATATTAGAGGTTCTGAAGAGCTACCAGACTACTGGCTTCTTGCATTATTATATGCTTGATTCAGCTATTCATCCATGGTACATTCCAGCTCGATCCCAATTTCTTAAGAGGATAAAGCTTTTTCATCACTTGATTGTCAGTGAGATAATTGTCTAGACCTTGTAGTTTCAAGTCATTTCTATCCAATTCTACATCATCCTTTTTATACAGCAAAACTTTCCTCACTTGTTTTCTGTTAATGGACGGTTTCAGAGCAATATCCACAAGAACTGCATTGTGATCATTCATACCCTAAACCACCTGGACATTCTGTACTAGGTTTGGGTTAGTTGTGAGTACTAAATCAAGAATGTTTCCTTTGTGTGTAGCTTGTTTCATGTGCTGAAACATAGAGTGGTCATTTTTAATATCAAGCAGCTTGGTGTTTACTTCCGTACCATGGGCAGGGCTTGGTTTTAGAAAGTAGCCACCTTCTTTGTCCCAGAGCACATCTGGCAAATTGAAATTGCTAGTTAGTACTACATTTAGGAGAGATTTCACTGTGAGCCTGGAAAAAGTTTGATCCAGACACTCCAAGGGTTCGAAAGCACCATTTGGTCTCCATAAATGGATCAAATGAAGTAGGGGTTTATTTCCAATAACAAGTACTTTCATCGGTTGCTATCAACTTGTTGGAAACTGCTGTTAATACACTCCCACCATTTAAGTAAAGGCCTTTTCGAAAAATTGTGTAATGTCCACCAAGGATTTTCAATGAGAAAATTATCAATATGAATCCCATTAACATTTATTAACAATATCTGAGCTGCAAATCTAGCTGCTTCGAATAACTCCCCAAGTTTCAACAATTTAACGAGATCATTTATACTGTGGAGTTACACTGCCATGTCGCTCCATTCCTTTGTGATTGAGTTGGGGTAGAGCCCTTTCAACCTATTCATGAAGTTGGCAGTTTTCTATGAGGAGTTGGTGAAACGCAAGGCTGGAGAAACTAGGAAACACCAGGGCAAGGATTAGGCAAAACAGCACCACACAGAAGCAAAAGGTTGAGGAAGACAGCACCACATTGACACAAAAATTCCAAGATGGGAAACTGCTTTGTGAGTCTCTTCTGTCAGCAAACTGCTAGTTTTGGGAGAACCTTCATGGTGCTTCGAGGTTTACCATCATGACAGCACACAAACCACTTTTGTCAATGTTCAGCAAACCTGCAACAAACAGGGCTGGACCTTGGCAGTAGGCAGCTACCCAAATGCTACAAGGCTGTGCTCTAACTGCACCCAGTCGCCTGAGGTAACTAAAATTTAGCTTTGGGCAAGTGAAAAGAAATTGCTGGTCGCCAGGCTGGGCACTCTCACTTCAAGCACAGTGTTCAGTTTAGTAGGAAGAAAAATTTTTCATAACGGTGTTGGCTGGTTGAGTCAGAGTTTACTAAACCCTACAGAAAATGTCTTTTGTACAAAAAAAAGGCGTGCATCGATGTTTAAAGATTGTTCTGCATGATTTCACTTGTAACATAATCCATCAGTTTGAACGTGACAAGCGGGACGCATTTTGATTTGTATCACATCTCAGAACAGTTTTAAAATGTTTCCTTTCAGATAGAATGGTTTATTAAGTATGGTTTTTAGGAGAAGCTGTTAATACTTCTCTGACAGGCGCAGAGTGCGACTGGCAATGCAGGGCAATTTATTTCTGTATAAAATGGAAGTTGCTGTATTCAAGTATGCAAATTTAATACTTTTATGGGTTTTGGCTGCTGTGTCTGCTTAGCTAAAACGTAACTTATGATTGTTTTCTTTCCTGTACATAAGATAACTAAAATTAATATAAAAAAGAAAAGATAAAATCGTTTCCATTGTTGTTTTAGAAACAGGGCATTCCCACGCTGTCTTGGCATCTTAAGTATTAAAAACAATAAAATTTGGCTGCATGCTAGGCTGAAATTAAGGGGCAAACAAAAAAACACGGAAAGAAGAGCTGGTTTACGCTTCGACCAAATCCACAGAAAGCTCAATTATTCTAAAAGATTTACTGATAATATGTTATGCTAATATATGTTAATATATGTTGTGACAAAGACGGCTAAGTAAATAATCAGATCACCATGTAGAACTCTATTCTGCAAACTGACCTTCAGCGTCAAGCATTTTAGGAATGTCCAAATGTTGCTCAGCCACGTCAAAGGCATAATTCAGGTTTTCCAAAGGATTCTCCTGTTGAAAACAAGCAATGATAGTTGGTGAGTGCCTTCTACACTGAATAAACTTGTCAAGAAAAAAGAAAAGCAAAAAATTGCTAGCGCTCCTGCTACACTGCAAAGTTTGGGGTGTGGAAAATAAACCACATTAGCAGCACAATTTATAGACACCATTCTTCCTGCAATATCACTAGAAATGTGAATCCTCTCAGATGTGCTTATGATTGAAATACTCATAGTATACACGAGACTATAGAATTAACTGGGAGACTCTTGCTGTATGTTAAAAAAAGAAGAAAGCTATGTGTGCTCAAGTCCCTCCATGGGCTTGCCTCTTCTTAGATCTCTTTACACCTTGCCACACTAAGTATAATTTACAAAACCCTGATTTCAAGCTTTCTCTTCCAAAAACACATACAGATTACTGCAATCAAAGTTTTTCTTATAGAAGTGTCAAGATTTGGAAAAAAACACAAAGAATAACCTAGCTCAGTCACTTTATTTATTCATTTCATTTATTTTCTTAGCTTCACCTATTACATGGTAAAGAGAGAAAAAGATAAAAAAAGAATGATAATCAATAAATACTGAAACAAAGAATAATGCTTAATTGACAGGGATACCACAACAGCAGTCAATTCAAAAGGGAAATATACTGGTTAGCTTGCTAATTTTCAGTTTCCTTTACAGCAATCATGTAAAACCAGTTAGGTATGTGTAGTCTTTTCAACCTTTTTACTTTGCTTTTAGCTTTTTAAATTGATAATTTGCCTCGTTTAAATAAACCAGATTATGTGTGTATTTTTCCTATACTACTTACTGTTTTCAGTTTTGAAGACGACACTTTTAAGAGAAATTTATTTTTATAATTTAAACATAATAAGCAAAAACCCTTCAGTCACTTTACATGATATTTTGCATAAGTGGAAAAACGGGAGGACTTTCTGTTATGAAAAAAATGCAGAATGTTCGACCTGAATGATTAAAAGCAACTTACAATGGTACAACTGTGTATAAAAAATAAAAGCACAGGTCTAACCTCTGTAGTTCATTAACAATACAAATTTAAAGTCTCCTTTCAAGGGCAGTATCATAATTGAATATTGAAGACAATAGTGAAATGCGAGTAATCCCAAATGCAACCAAATTCAAAACGCACAAGCTCAAGTAAGTTTCTATCAGTTCAAACAACAAGAACTAAGCTTAAGTTCGTTGTTTAAGGTTGAAAATTAAGTGAATCTCAGTTAAAGTGCTGATAAGAATCTGCCACAAACGTTTTTTAATAATAGCAACATAATGATCAAAAAATAAATTCTAATCACGCCTGACAAGACATGACACGCATACAATGTGTGACACACCCAATGAAGTGCTATGTCCACAAACACAAAACAACTACGCGGGGAGTAGGGACGACATCGTCTACAACTTTACCTTGCTTAGCGAATTATAATCGATAAGGTCCGGACGATGACGATGAATAAGAGCACAAAACGCCAAGCCATCTTTAAAGCTGCAATAAAATCAGCAACAACATCATGTTTGTGCATTCTAATGACCTCTGAAATAGACTAACGTTCGTGTTAACATAGCCAGGAAATAAAGGCAACTTACGTTATTTTTTTATAATTTGAATTTACCTCCTGTGAAAATTTTGCACGTTGACATTTTTGTATGGAGCTGTTTTACGCTGACACCAAAGGAGCAATCCATCCTTTGCAAACGACTCTAAATAACGCGGAAAATGAAACACATTTCACTTAAAATACGCATACATTTCCTTGCTTTTGAAAAAGCGTCCTTATACCAAAAAATTACCTTCTACAGCTATGTCTTGAATTGCAAACCGCAAAATTATCGTCCATATCATTCCTAGAGTCATTTTAAGGTTACCATCCACAATTTCTATGGGAGAAATATATAAGTTTAGAGATGCTCAAAAATATTAAAATCAAGACATGACGAACATAGCCTATTGAAGTTTGTCTGAGCAACACCCCCAAAACATACCTTCCGCTCCAACGGACACAAGTTTTACGCCTTTGGAGGCCACAAAATCTAGTGCTTTATTAACGTTGGAAATCTTATGAAACCGCAAATGCCCTCTTTCAGGTTTGGGGAGTCTTTCTCCCGATATTACTTCCAATAGCGCCATGAGTTTCAGGCCGTCCCTGAAGTCTTCCTCCATTTGCTCAATCTGCACTTTTATCCTCCTCAAATGAGAATTACACCAAGCTGTAAAGGTCTGCGGATACAATAGTAGGCAAAATATTGCTGTTAACGCATTTAGCTCGTTGCAATAATAAAGGATTCCGTGATAAGAGGGAAATCAATCATGCAGTAATTCTGCTTCATTTTGTAGATAACACCAATACACTACACTAGTCACGATTCGGTTTCCTAGGGATTACCTTGCGCTGTTGTCTTTCCCATGCTGGATCAAGTAACCCTCTGTCTTCTTCAGTGGCATAATAATAGCCATAATACTCTTGATCGTCAGCAGCCATCAGAAACCAATGTACAACAGAAACTCCTTAGAAAGATAGAACCTCCCGACCTCAAGAACGGTCGAACGCGATCAACGCGATCTGCGCGGCGGCAGCGACGATGACGACGACTTTCTTTGCAGCGGTCATTGTGAAAAGCATGCGTAGTAACCAACCCGGAACCAACCCCGGCGAACCCCGGCGAACCTAACCTGGGGCCCGTTTCTCGAAAGTCCCGATAATTAACGGGCCGGAAAGCTGTCTTCGTTTACGTTAAAGATTGATGTCTCAATAGTTTTGCATCTAACATGATAAAACTATCACTTAATGGCACAAAATGAAGTAGTTTGTTAGCCAGGATGCGCGCTCTTTTTCTTTGCATTTCGATTTGAATGTTTGATTTCCGGCCCGAAAAGTTAGCGGGACTTTCCAGAAACCAACGCCTTGCCCGAACCTCGGTCCCAGATCTCTTGTTGCGGGTGTCCGAACGACTGTGCTGTCCTATCTACTAGCCCAGTTCGATTAGCTCCGGGGGATTAGCTGTACCCATGAACTTTGAAAAATTCGACTCCTAAAGAGTTAGACCAAACAGAAACATACCGTTAAGTTCTGAAACTACGATCCTCTTAACTTTTGGATTGAACACCCTTCTGCTATCGCTACTCTCGGAGGCTCGCTACTTTAGGATCGTTACTTTCGGATGGCTAAAACGTGTATTCCACCTGGGCACTTCAAAAACTAAAATCACAAAAAATGTAATGGGAAAACAAAAAAAGAGACTTCGAGACCTATCAGAATTTAAGCGGGTTAAATTTAGCGAAGACGTTTACAGCTTTCTTCAGGGTAAACGTAAAGCGTGTGTCTGGAGTTAAAAGTGTACCCAAGTCTGTAGTGTGGTTTTGCCAAATACCCGCTAGTAGAAGTTAAAAGTTGCACTGAAGTACAGTACATATTTTGCAAATTATCATATAACAGACCTCTTTACCCGGGCCTCTTTCTTGAGTCAGTTAGGGGTAGTTGTGGAAATAGGACTCAAGGAAGTCCTCCAAAGTCATTTGTTATTTGGGTCCTTTTTGGCCAGGTTACAGTCAAACAGAAACAATTTTCTTGCCTTCATAAAGAGTTGAAATAAGAACGCTCTTACAGCAGCGTCACTCTCGCTTACTTCAAGATTAGATCGAGAAATGAGGAGCCGATTAATTCTACACGAAACGGCTTTTACTCGCTGGAGGTTTTTTACTTCCCACTTTATCGACGTCAATACTTTTTATTTGTTTCTGAATTGATTTAATCGCGTGTTAGCGACGACAACGAAAATTCACGGGCCTCAATTCCAGAGAAATTACATCATTGCAAGCGATAAAAAAAGTGACTTACATGGCTAGTATTTCAATCGTCGCCGAAAATAAACCGGATGCTCATCACACGACTACTTGTATACAATGGAAGTTTACAACACCTGACAATCGCAGTTTTGCTAATTAAGATTCTTTTTTTTTTTTTTCGACCACTCAGCACATATGTCCAGCGCTGGCCACCAGATCCCTACTTTGCTTTTTCATCCTTAGTTCCACACTTCTCAGTGGAGTGGAAATGTGAAAAAGTCTGACAAACTAGGGATAATGTAACACTTTCCCCCTCGGCACGAAACCTCTGTCATTCTTTACTTAGTTCTGCAGTTCTCAGAGGTGTAGAAGTGTGGAAAAGTCTGAAAGTCAGGATAATGTCACACTTTTCCCCTGGTCACGAAACCTCTGTCATTCTTTTACTTAGTTCTACACTTCTCAAAGGTGTGGAAGTGTGGAAAAGTCTGGCCTTAACGAGCAAGCCAGGAAGTTCAGTCTAAAATCTGTAAAGCCTCGCCAAAATCAGAGGCAAAACAGAAAATTATTTTATATCGACCCAGCTGCAGCTAGATCTGGAACTACCCCTGTTGCTTGTCGGTGAAAGCCAGCTGAACGGTAAGTACTCTTAGCTTGAATTCTAAGATACCGGGTGGCATGAAGTTTTTGTAAGAGATTTATCCTGCGGATCACAAAATAAAACTCCCGTAGAAACTTATTATGTTTGCGGGAACTAATTTTTTCCATAGAAAAATCCGATCTTCTTGTTGGGGAGCCGAATATTTGCTGTTTTCAGAGGGTCGTGTGCTTGAGTGAAACAACAAGCAGACACGGTTTGTTAAACACGTTGCCCATAAACGTCAATTCCCTGTAATAATTCGCTGTTTTTCTCTGAAGTTACGGTATACATTGCCCACACTTTCTAAAACTCCCTTTTTAACTTGGTTGCTCGCTGAGAGGTTGACTGGTAGCAAGTCCAGACATTACCATGCCTAGCCCCTGTATGGCGTATCCGAGACAAAACTTGCTTGGACCACATGACCTGAAACGCACTTAGCCGCGCAGAATAATGAGGACTCCGGACTAGGGACAAGGCAACGGGTCCTTCCCTATCGTAAATATAACTGAACCCTTGAATTTTTTTATTTTTTTTTGTTATACCTGGATGTCGCGCCCTCGCCGCGAGTTAGGCGTTCGCATGTCTGCTTTTGCTTTTCCACGAAGATTTTTTTTAAAGTAACCGTTGACATTCCTATGGGTAAAATAATATCAGAGTTGGAATACTTAAAATTGATCTTTCAATGTTAAAATTTTTCAAAAGAATAATTTATTTCATCCCGAGATGATCCTAAGACCTTTATTTTGCTTAAAGATACAAAAAATACAGGTTTATTAATATTTAACGCTTTGAAACAAAAGAAGTTAATTTTTAACTTTTTAGTTAGCCGTAACTGAAATAAATTAACTGATAGCCTAACCTCCCACGCAGGCGTTTTTAGGGGAGCTCGTTTTTCATCGTTTGTGGGTAGGGATGAAAAACGAACTCCCCTAAAAACGCCTGCGTGGGAGGCTATGATAGCCGTAAAAGAGCCCAAATTTTAGCCGATAACCGTAAAAGCCACCACCCCATTGAGACCCTCTCAGAGGTGTTCACTTGTTCCAAAGTAATCTGCGCTTTCAAGCGATAGAATTCGTGGACTGACACGTTTAAGGCCGACCCAAATTATTAAGAGCGGCTGAACTACTGATTCAGACGTCGTTCTTAATTGCAGCTAAACTAAGTTCAAAACGCGAAAAATGCTCATTTCGGTCAAACTGCTTACAAAATACGTTATAATAATTTATGCATTAGGTTCGGTACATGAAAAGTTCGGTCAACCTCGTCCCCAGGGCGCTTTTCCCTTGCTTTGGAGCCAGGGAAAAGCGCCCTGGGGACGAGGTTGAAGTTCGGTGTCTGAATCAAAGCGGTTGCAAAGTCGCTGAAAAGGCGAAATTCCCGGCCGGGCCAGGCGAAAAGAACGGCCGAGCCGTTCCTAATTGATTCAGATGCCGAACTTTTCTCGTACTAACTCAATGTAATAGGACAGGTTCGGCCCATAAGTTCGGCGTTTGAACCTGGCCTTAATTAGTCCCAGTTTCCACGGTCTCCTATAGGACCGTCTAGGACAATGACTCCCCTTTAGTGGGTCCTTAAGTTGACTCGACCCAGTTATTGGTGAGGGTACCATCCTACTTTGAAGCTCTCTGGTATCCCCACCTTTACTTTGATCGTGAGTCCAACATATAGCATTGATAACATATAGATCAATCTACAATATAGCATAAAATGTTTGGCGATCGGAGTAAATGTCACTTGGTTAAAGTGCCACGCCTCTGTTGGGTCTGAGTCGAAATTCTGCTGTTGCCGGCATTTTTTCGTGAAAATCTCTCACCTACATATAGTGCGCATTAGTGCCTTGCGTTGAACAGAGTTTTACCAAAATCGTAAACACCCAATACGAGAAATTCAGTGGTTTGCAAATTAAGGTAATAATTTATGTGAAAATGATAAGCAAACTTTACACGATTATATCTAATAAACTATGAGATTTGTCCCTTTATTTTTGGGATCTTTATAACAGATGTCACAGATGGATCCTTGCAAGTCAGCAAAATGCTTTAAGGCCTTGTAAATGCGCGTGATTTCGATTGATGCAAACATATAGAAATTATAGGCATAGAAATTTAACTCTCGATTTATGAGATCAGGGAGACTGGGCGAGTCGGTGAACCAGGAGAGAATATGCGGTATGCCCCTGTGGGGAGAAGGGGGGGGGGGCGAGAGCTGCTATCGAGGGTGCCGAGACCTAAACTTTACTATACCTGGCTGAATAATCAAGCAGAATGCTCTTTAACCGAGGGACAAGGTCTGCGGATATGACGTGTCATTGCCGCGGTTATGCTGAGATTTGTAGGAAGCGCATGCTAGCGTGTTTTTGTCTTCCCTCGCGCGCGCGACTCACGCGCTTCCACTCTAATGGGTTTCTGGGATAGCTGACGATGAAACATTTGGCGCCAAAGTGTTGCAGGGCGAGAAAGATGGTGACGGACGAAGAAATCGAGCAAGAATTTGAGGAGTTTTCTGTTACTATAGACGACCTGTCCATCCTCGATAAATGTACGTACTTCAGCTTATGACATAAGGATATATTTTGGCTAGATGCAATTTAATTTCGCTTTGGCGTCCTCTTGGTCCCCTGCTAACAGAATCGCTATGTACGCAAAATTTTCGTCGACTTCAGGGAGACCGCTTGTGCATGTACATCTCGGGTCCAATCTCTTAATCTCTGATCATTTCTAGTCGGAAGAGATAATGAGGTCGTTTTTCTGAGTTTAAATCCACTAAGTTATTCACTGGTTAGTTTGTGTATGTTTAGTGAAAGAAATCTGCATTTGCTGCCGTCTAAGTGCATCTGAACTGGTTGAAGAATGGATCGCTCACGTGACATCTGAAGATCGTATAAATCAAGAGCCAACACTGACAACTCTGGGGGAATTTCAGCGAAAGGTTAGTGCTAACGTGTTACTTTTTAGTCAGAGATGGATAAAAAATTAGGTTACGTGTTAGATATATATATATATATATATATATATTCAGGATATACTCGGCGACTGGTCTAGAAACGAGAAACGTTCAACTTTAAAAAGATGAACATCTCTGTGCTCACTCTACAAATGGGCCTTAAATGGGGCTCTTGTGCCTAACACCAATTACCAGCAAGTTAAAGTGCATCTGTAAGTCAATTGTTTTAATTAAAAGAATTTGTTGGTTTTAATAATAATAATAATATTTAATAATTTATTTATTCACTTTTATAGCGCAAGTTCAACTCAACTTGTTATTTGTGAACTTTATTTGAGCTGACCACAGGGGAGTTTTGAACTTATTGTCAGCTTTTGTTGTTTACTTGTTGCAGTATCTCTCCAAAGACCGGAAACGTCAAAAGCAGTTAAACATCAATCATGAAGACACCAAGCATTCAATGTTTGATAAAACCAACATTGATGAATTGTATCCTTTTTTATGATCTCCTTCATTTTGCAGCATGTCTATGTTTGTAAAGAAATCTGTTTAAATGTTTTGCACAGCACAACTCTACTGGGCATCATTTTTCCATGATGGCAGCAGTAGCCATAGAGGTCACAGAATAGACTGTTTTCGAAGTTTTAAAGACTTTTTGCAGACAAAATTATAAATAAAATGTACAGTAAGGACAGGGTGTTAATAGTGGTAAAAGTTTAACATGTGACAGACATGTGAGTTGTAAGGAACAATACTTCATGGAAAGTAGATGTTAGCTTCAGTTGTTGACATTTTCACATGTATCAAGTGAGCAATTCTCGGCTTGGAAAAAAAACTTCATCTAACTGGTCTTAACAGTAAATGTGTGCAGGGTAAATGACAGGAATGACCTTAAACTGCTTGTGCAGAACCTTATCCCTTTTGTCCAGTAGGACATAACTGATATCACATGTATAGCTTAGCAAGATATGAAGTTTTGAACTGACTGAAATACAGTAAAACTCCACGACTAAGAACCTGGATTTTTCCATTATAGCCTAAACAGGTTTTTACATAAATGTTAGTTAGCACTAGTTTAGCACAATGAAACCGAGCTTGATAATTAGCTCATAAAGCATTTTCTTTTCAGTTTTATTTTTGCGATTCTGTTTGTCCATATATATATGTATTCTGCAGTAAAGTCATAATAGTGTTTTACAAACAGGCATATTGCCAGCAGGAAGGTTTCACTATTTTGTGGCTTACCTAGCTATAGTTGTCCAATTGTATTGCTATTAACAAGATGCAAACCGCTTGTTCAGCACGATATATAAACACCAGCACACACCGTTTCTACACGTTAGTACAGTTCCAGTAGACATGTTGAACACTAGTCAAATTCACAGGACACCGCTTTTTAGAGTTCTCCCCTCGTTGGAGTGGGTAAATCTTTTCCTTTTGTTGTTTTTGTAGGATGTTCCTTTGTTTCCCTTCAATGCCATTGTGTTCACAAAACATCCAGCAACTGTAATATTACTTTCCTGTTGTAGATTTCATTGTGTCCTAGTTTTGATGTTTTGTCGTTGTTGGAGTGGGCACTCGCTCTTCTTAGCCATTGTTATTCCTTTAGCTTAGTAATCTGCTTTGTTTTGCCACATTCTCGTGCAAGATCATAGATCACAACCTTTCAGTTTTTCTTGTTTTGCTTTTGTTATATGTTTTTGTCTCTTGTTTGTTATCATGACTCTTAACATGAGTCACGTGCTATTTGTGACGAGTGTTCTTCTTTCCTGACTCAGCATGGTTCTTAGCATGATTGTTTACTTTTTGCGTTATAATATAGTTTTATTCTTCTAGTTGTATTGTTAAGCAGTGTTAGTAATTTTTAGCGTCATCATTTCCTTTTAGCGCTATTGCTCTTTTCTTTTCCTTTTTTGCTGTCCTTTTTCCTTGTGTTTTTATTGTATTTCTTGTTCATTAATTGGGCATTAAATTTTTGATTGCTTGTATGTGTTTTAGTTCTCTTTGTTTCACCATTCACTACCTCCCCTACTCACCTGGCTTGGTCATACAAGGCTCATTAATTTTGGTTCTTATAGGTTCTCATTTTCTAAGGGGAAAAATACAATATAGCTAAGCTTAACCGTCATATAAAATCTGCATACCAAATTAGAAGTTAAGTAAAACTTTCCATAGAATGAAAAACTGTATTAAATAATAATAATAATAATAATAATAATAAAATAATAATATTATTTTAACTTGTTATTGTACATCTATAACAATTCTATCTGATTTAAACATGGGCATTTACATTGCAGTCAGAGTGATAAGGCAACTTTGTCTCCCTGAATGTTGACTTATCTTACTTGCCCAATTGTACAGAATTTTTCATAATTTTAGAAAATAAGAACCTGTTTCAAATTTAAGGCTAAAAAGGGTCTTATATAGAGGGGGCTTAAATAGCAAATTTTAGCCCAACAGGTTCTTAAAATCGAAGTTCTTAGTCATGGAGTTTTACTGTAGTAAGGGAATATAGGAAGGACATGTTGCTCAATACACATACATTGTATTAGTTGATTCACTAACAAAGCAGTTAACACCTCAGTCAACTGTTAGTTGATATCTATTGGTTAGATGTTGGGAAAGTAGCAACTGAGTGATCTGTCAGTGAAGTGAGAATCTAACATTGACCATCAGCCAGTGGTCTTGTAGCAGCCAACTGTTTGCCGCATATCAGTTATTACTACAATCCAACTAGTGGTCTGTTATCAATTATTTGCTGTGTTCTGATTGATTGAGCCACTACTAGGCCGTATGTTATAGCCCACTAGTAGAGAAAAGCGCCGGCTTTGAAAACCAAAACAGTGGCAGCTGAATTGCGTTTTGCTAGCTAAAGTTGTTTTGTCTCAATATTCTTTACCAACTAGTTGGATTTTACTAAAACAATTATTTCTCTCGCTCTCAGTTGGCCTCTGAGTCGACAGCCCATTCGGCCTTTGGCCTCATGAGTTATTGACTCATAAGCAAGCCCATTTGGGCTCGAGGAATATTATTGTTAAATACACAGCAGATACTCAATAGACACTTAATTGGTCACCACTTGACCAACATTTTCAGGACCATAATATATGAACAAAAAGGTGTTGACCACTATGTCGTTGTAGGGCAAAGATCCAATATTGAGCAAGTGTCAGTGATATTGCTGATAATCTTTGGCAAAGTAATGACCGAACATGCACTGACTGTTGACTGATAGTTGATACACAGCCCACTCTTGACTGCCACTTGATGGAGGCCTTGAATGACAAACTGGGGTGTCAACTGTCATTTGTGGACACCCCATACAAGACACAAGAAAAGAAGAAAGTCAGATAAATGCTTGAAATTAGACTTCTTACAATTATTCATACACAGATTTTAAAGTTCAATCCTGACACTAGAAGTAAAAAGTGTAAAGATTTTAGTTACCCTTGACTGACTCATCATGTAGTATAAACGAAGAATATGAAGATTTGATTGAATGTTACCAAACTCCTGGCAACAAGGTATGTCTTGAGTTTTTTTTTTTACTATGATTACATTCTATAAATGTGAGTTAATATAGTAGATTCAAGGCTGCTGCCTAAGACAGTTTTTTGGGAGCTCTTTGAGCTCCTACTGTGTAAAATAAAAACTTAGGAGCCCGAACCACATTTCTAGGACCCATTAATTGGTAAATTTAAATAAGTAAGCAGATGCTCAAAACTCAATTCGTTTGAGTTTAGAATTTCCAGAAAAGTGCTTGTTTGTTTACTTTTATCAGGGGAATTTTTTTGCCTATGGTCAACAAACACTCATTTCATGTTTTCATTTCAGAAGCACAAAATGACCAGGGATTTCTGTCATTTGTGCATTGGAAGTAGGCATAGAGGCTATTGCCATAAGAATAATAAGTTTTAGGCCCCTGTGTGGGCTCCTTGTTTAAAATTTTAGTCACCCTGAGCAAATCATAAGAGCCTCTGGCGGCCAGGTGCCTGTTAGGCAGCAGCCTTGAAATTTGAACAAAGAGGAAATAAGTTAGCTTTATTCTAAAGATCAAGGAAGCCAGTAGGAAATGTCTGTAAATAAGAATCTAAATATATATCCACTGGTACAATATGAACCTCAATAGCTCTTCCCACGATACAAATATGGTCGGTTATTTAAACAAAGTCTAACTTAACCCGCGGTTTCAGCAATCTTTAGACCTCCAAATCTCTTCCTTAGTAAGTTATTTAAGAAAACAAATGCTTTCTAGTCTAAGCCATATCCTTTCATGAAAATGTTCACGATAAATTGTTTTTATACATAAAAGTGTCAGGTAAACTGAAAAGGACTTAGAATGCGGTTTTGTTAAACACTGGCTAAACTCCGTTTAAATAACTGGCCCATTGCAACTTTGCACGTGCAGCACACTTAATTTTTTCATACATTTGTCTGCCTTTGTTTGCATGACTACAACGTGAAACTTCCAGAAATTTCCTATAGTTACACGTTTTATGGAGGAAATGTCACACATGTTCTAGTTCACATTTTCATCTCTTTTTCTCGTCAAGCTTCACTGGCCTGTCACCTACTTTCTCTTTTTCTCTGTCTTTCTCTTTCTCTATATTCCAAATTTGTGGACATGGCAATTAATCTAAGCTGAATACTTTAGACAACATGGATGCAGAAACATCTTCTGCTTTCTGTTTTCGTCTTTATTAACTCTTAAGTTGTCTCTGTTTCACAAGACTTGGGTGGCTATGCGATTTCTGGCCAAAATAACCTTGAAATGCATTTGGGTTGCCATACCTGTTGATTGAGTTATTTCAAAATTTCTCTTCCGAGTAGATTACCACATTTTCTTAGGTATGGGGCTATACGCTTGCACACGTGGAGCTCTGCTATTAATCATCATCATCATAAAATTTGCCATAATATTAATTTTATATCAATAAAATAACAGTAGGGACTTATGGTTAAGAGATGTAGGCATGATCATGAGTTATTCTTAAAATTTCTGATGAGTAGTATTACTTGTTTGTGTAAAACTTTTTATAAAACTCCATCCTACAGGCAACTTTAGTTGCTATTTTGCCATCAAAACCCATGAACTCATTAAATGCACATCAAGCCATTCAGAAATGGTAACTGCTGGCATGGTCAGGCAATCTGTTTAAACAATGCTGACATGTGATATACAAAGGTGGTAATAATAATATTATTGTCTTCCTCAAAGGGTTCTATTAAAAGGCCACATACAACTCCAGAAACAGCCATTAATAAAAGACATACATCTGTCACAAGAAGTCCAGGTCAATCTGCATTTTCTCCAGCTAGCTTTTCTCCTGCTAGGTATGTTGCCCTGATCTTGTTTACTACAGCTCATGATGACTTATAACATGTTGACTGACATATTCAGGTTCACTGTTGCTTGGTTACAAGGTGAACAGTTGATAAGTAGCACAGGCAGAAAAGGTTGAATGTCTGACCACTGGTTACTTTGTTAGGGAGACAATTAACTAGAAAGGTTACTGAGTACATATTACATTAACTTGTAATAATGACTGTCCTCTAGCACAATACAAACCTACAGGCTAAAAATGATAGTCTAATGGTAGTGTATGTGTCAGGAAATCTTATCTGACCACAGGTAGGATTGTCGGACAATTAAAGGGAATTGCAAATCAGAAAACTGTATTTTGAACTGAGTTAAGTAACAAAAATACCCTAAAACAGGGAAAGAGTTGAAAATTTTAAAAAATGACTGCTAAACCTTAGGTCATGGAAAAAGTACAAACCCTGTGTTAAGCTTGTAGAAATTAGCTTTGAATCCCTGTTAAATCTATTTCCTTTTTTTTTCTTGTGAAGTAGCTAGTGGTCATTCTCATGGTAGCTGGAGGAAGTGCCTGGCCTCCTGCCCTTAGTGACAGCCCTGCAAACATTAAATGTCATTGTTTTTTTTGTTATTGCAGTGCTACTCCATCTGTGAAGTATGGGTCTCGTGCCAACTCAGGAGAAGTTGTATCTTCCTTCAATCAGACTGGTACTGATTTAAAGCAAATTATTCACCAGCATGTCCCTATACCTTACATGTCAGTACAGCATTCTGACCAAAAAACAGCTTTGCTTAATGTTTACAAATATATGTTCCAAAAACAGACCGACAAGGCTGCTGGTGAGTTATAATATCACTGCTTATTAATGTATTATTATTAATAACAATTTTTTCATTACTTTCTCTTTTGCCCTAACATTGTCAAGAGTGTAAATGCTCCTTATTTCATCAATAATTTGACTCAAATCTGGAACATGAATTTTCTTAACTCTTAACTTGTGGAAATTGCCAGTTATGTGAGCATCCCTGAGAGGCCTCTAACAGCCAATGTGTACAGCATCTTGTCAAAAATCTTTCATATTAGGGGCAAATGTGCAACCTCAGCCAAACTATTAATGGCTGTACATTGCAGTGAGGCCAAAAATTAGAGCAAGATCATCAACTGAAAATAATGAAGCTGCCTTTTGTAAGATCAGCAGTGTGCTGTTAATTCATGTGATCTGTGTAATACAGATTACATTTGTGTGAGCTACACAGCTTATTATCAACAATGAAGCATTGCTGAGCAAAAAGTATGGACCAAATAAGGACCCTCATATCATGTCTGACAGAACATTATAAGAACGAAGTTTAGCGCAGTGTAAATGTTTACTATGTATCTATTTGCAAGTACCTATTTAGACTGTTGAAAACCCTATGCTTTTTAATGTTAAGCTTGTCTTGTTTGTAATACTATTGTCTTTGTTTACTATTGTTTACAACTAGTTATAGTTGTCACTAAATCTGCCCCTGACCTTTTAAAATCCGAATGAAGACTCCTTGTGGTTGTCCATGTATTTGCCATGAACCTAATTGAAATGCAGTTTTCGTATTAGAGTTTCTGAGTGTAATTCGTTTGTTCTCTTTTGTGTTTTCTCAATTTTTACACTTTGTTTCCTGGGTTAATGAAAATCCTCATACATGACATGCCTAGGATGGACAGTTGTTTTTTATACATCTCATAATGAGTTCAACCAACACTGCAAATGTAATAGAACGTGTGTTAAACAGCAAAACCATCTTTAATTATCTATTTGTAACTAAATTTCCTATAACTAATATGTCGAACGGATGCTTTGGCTTCGAGTGTAACATTCTTGAACGCAACGTCGAACGCAACTGATATAAATGATTTCGCAATAAACTAACCCTACAAAAACATGGACCACTGTTTCAAGTTTCTCACCTTTGAGATATTTCCCAGTTCATTTTTTCTGGCATGTCCTTGTATCAAATAAAATAATCCGGATTTCGCAATAAACTAAGCCCTAAAAACACATGGACCACTGTTTGTTAAACCCTGAATACCTTAATATGGAACAAAACCCGGTTATTTTACGTTAGCACCTTTCTTGTCTTTGACTGGGTTTTGAGAAATTTAAGCTATTCCTGATGTGGTTTGAATCGAGTTTGTCGATCCACGTTGACAAAACCAGTTCAAAGTTCTGTCGATCCACTCTGATTTGTGTCTGACAAATCAAGTTCTTTAACACCAAACAATTGCAGTACTGCTGAATAACTTTTTAACTCTATAGAAATATGTATCTCGCAATAACCTTCGCAAAACTCGGTTTGGTAACGGCACTCAAGTTAAGCCCTGGCGGTCGGGGTTACGAACTGGACGGGTGACCAACCGCAAATATCGTGTTAAAGGTCCATACGTTGTTCTTTCTTTTCTTCTTCTTCTTTTTTGCTTATTATGTAGTGTTATTGTTAACAGTGTATTGAAAAGCAGATTTAGCATTATTTTGCCGCCCGCATTTAGAAAAAGACAAAAACAAAGAACAAATATGGCCCGGTGCAGTTCGCCTGAAAATTATTATTATTCGGGCCGTAATACGGAGCTGAAACTTTGCAGACTTTGATCTATATATCTGCGGGGAAACCCGGCAAACTAAGAAATCTGGGTTTTCGACAGTGTAAAACGATCATAATTCCTTTGATTCCAATCTCCTGTTCCTCTGTCTGTTGTTGTCGGCGTTGCCTTCGCTGTGCTCATCGATGTTCCTTCTACTCCGCGGTTTCTTGTTGACGTCTTCTACTTCGTTGTTCACGCTGAATTTGAAGTTGGAGTTCTCGCTCTAGAGGAGGTTCTGTGGAAAATCTTCCTGGGCGAGGATTTGGAGCCACTTGTTGTGCTTGTGTGCGACACAATTCGGCGAATGCGACTCGTTGACAAACCCAGTTTCGCGCGGTTGCTGAGCCAGGCGCACATGCTGAAAATTAACCGGGACCACCGTGCGCGCCTAGTTTCATCAAATCGGGAAAGTTTCGCATACTAACAGTAAGACGATACAATACTTCTTCTTTACTCGGGGGACATGAGGGTGCCTCCTCGGGTTCCGGCCTCTGGGCCGGAATCCTGCGGGGGCAATAAAATTATGAGTTCTGTTGTTACTGTTCTGAGGTCAGAGTTACCTTTACATAATTTTAGAATAGAAAAATTGCAACATTAAATGCACTCCAATTCTATCTTTCCCTGAAGTTCACGAAGTATGGCTCATGATTTTTCGCGAAATTAAGTGAGAATTAGGTAATTCTTCAGTTGCTTGTGATGAAAATGGCATGAAATCACCAGACTCTAGAGTTCATTGCTAGACTTAATAAGAAAAGAGTTAATGACCTTCCATGGGGTAACTATGGATATTTTCTGGAACCACAAATTTGTGATTTCTAAAATGAGGAATATTAATGCCAGTTTTATTAATTTTGGCATTTCATGCATCTTTGCAAATATGTCATAAATATATGCACTCTCCTAAGGGCTTTTCCGCTGGTAAGGGGACTTTTGCCAGACGGCTTGTCGTGCGGTACACATTTTAATGAAGTCATAAGTTTTGAACGCCCCCTAATTGTGGGCGAAAAAAGGAGCCCACAATCCTGATCTCCAGGTTGTTATTATACATGCATCACATGTATGTAGCCAGCATTTGTTGGACTTCCACTAAAAACGAGTGGAATGCACAGAACACAATTTAATCACGCGCGTTTTGACCTTCTACCCGTCATAATCTGATCATGCATGTTTTGACCATCTGTCATGTAAAACCTACGCAAAGCACAGCATTAGAGCAAAAGCGTTTTGACCTTTGATCGTTGTCTCCAGCACTCAGTAACCTTTGATTATTACTACTTTAAAAATAA
Source organism: Porites lutea (assembly GCF_958299795.1). NCBI lineage: Eukaryota > Metazoa > Cnidaria > Anthozoa > Scleractinia > Poritidae > Porites > Porites lutea. The sequence goes on along the minus strand of NC_133207.1, from coordinate 10,836,453 downwards.
ATTTGAGATTAACTTCCACATTGGGGACTACTTCCCCCTTCCGTTTATAAATAGTGTGTAACTTCTCAAATGTGCCACAGAATTTTTGTGTGAGCAAGGGTGGTGAATTATCTTCCTTATTGGGAATACTGGTAAGAAAAGTTAACCATTTGCAAACAAAGGCAGCACTTAATCCTCAGTTATTTAAAGACCCAGTGATTGTTGTACAGCCATCATTTGGACTTGCAGTCTCCCATTTGTGGACCATGGTTTATACAATTGAGCCAACAAGGCAGCCATTTAAAAAAATTCTCAATGAATTCGCTTGAACCTTTTGACTATTATTCCTGACTCATTTTTCAATTGTACTATTTTGTAGTGCTAAGTGACCTCATTGATGATATGGCAGAAAAACTGCATGAAAGCTTAGGAGTGGAGGAGTTTTCAAGCTTATGTGTGCCCTCTCAGGTTAGAATAAAAGCCTAGATAATATTTTACCAATATTTCACGTGCTTCACTGAATGCTGAGGTTTTCAAAGGTCTCATTAATTTAAACATAATGTTGAAGATTTTTTGTCAGTTACTATGTTTGATCGTCTTTTCTACATTTCTATTATTTGCCATGAAGGAAGAAGTGTCAGTCATTGGCCGGATTTGCTGTGATTCTAATGGAAAATTGAATGCACAGTCAGTGTTGTTGGAAGGTTCACAAGACCTATCGTCAGGTGTTAGGGTCAAGTTAGATCTTTCTGAAATTCGACAATTTGCACTCTTTCCTGGCCAGGTAAAAAGCAGATTATCTTGTGTTTAAATGGACCTCAATTGACCAGCCATTTTAACCATTTCCTGATTTCTCATTATTTTAAAAACATCACCCAATCAATACTCTGTTAACAATCTCTATTTTAGGTTGTTGCTGTTGAAGGGCTTAACAGCACCGGTCAAAAACTAGTGGTCAAGAAAATTTGCACAGTAAGTGGATGACTGTAGATAATTATGTACTTAGCCTGTTCCAACCGTTCAGAGAGTGGAAAATGGTTTGAGATGGAGATTGGAGGAAAAAGAGACAGAACAGAGGGAAAGAGGAGGGAATGCCTGTGGGATTTGTTATTAAAAGGCTTATTCTGCTCAATTTGTCAACTTGTAATCCTACCATAGGTTTTGGCTTTTTTTCTCGTTTTCTGGTCTTGAGAAGTTGTCAATTAAGCATGCAGTGGTTGACAGTTTGCTCTTTCCAGGATACGTAAATATTTTTTTGTTCCTGGACAGAACTGTAAGCGGGAGCTTGTTTGAAAGCCAACAACTGGTAAGATTGCAAAGGCCTATTTTCTGTTGACAAGATTCTGCCTCAAAACAATTTTTTTATGTTTGCAAATAATGTTCCACGTATACCATCCAGGATATTAGTTGTTGTGCATCACTTCAGCCTTTGTACAAGAAAAACTAGTGTATGATCTTATTGCTGTCACATCACATTTCCAGTCAAGGTTATGGATGTTCATGTTTTGTCAAAATTGTTAAATTAAGCCAGTCATAGGGTACATCAGAATGTGGTACAAAATGTAAAAAAAATTATCAAAGGTGTACTTTTGGCCTTCCCTCTCTGTTTTCCTTCTCTGTTTTGCTTTCCATCCCCAGTATTAGAAATGAAACATGCTACCATGCACTCAACAAATCCTTTAGGACATTTTTATTCTTTTTGTTGTTATTTTTGCATATTAGTGTTGCAGCTCCCATGTAATGATAACTTTCCTTTTGTCAGGGAATTCAGCTTCCTTTTTGCTCCTCAGTTGATGCTGGTGATTCCAAGTTTGAGGAAAAAACATCAGGTAGTGTTGGCTCTGTAAAACCTGGGTTGTGTAGGATTTTAAAAAAAGGTTGCAGTATTTCAGTAAATGAGAATTAATTTATAAGTACAACAACATTTAACTGTAAATTATTTATTTTTAATAATAATATGATTAGAATCACCACCAGGGAAGTCTTCTTTTGCCAGTTTTGAAAATCACTGGTATTGTTGCAAACAGGAGTTGATTTTGAGGCCAAAGTGTCAACTGCTTGATTATCTCTAGACCTGGCCAGTTTCAGGCATTCAACACACCCAGAGACTTGCACACACTCAAGTGCTAATCGTATTCATTGTTTATTGCTAAATCAAGATGCTTTTATACATGTTGGTAACTAAATCATACGTGGGTAAATATGGAAGGGAATGCATGTGGTTTCCTTTCTAGTAAACACCCTTATTCGATTGAAAGCTGTTGTTGTTACACCTAAATTACTTTCATAAATCCTGAGCAGCTGTTTGAATAGTCATCTCATCCTACACAAAAATCCTACTAGTGAAAAGGGTCTAGCTTTTACACTATTCTCATTGGAAAACACATAATTATAACTATTTGGTTTATGCGATAGACATTTTTGCACTCTTTCCTACTCAGTAGGGATCATTTTTCCAGTTCCTATCAAGCAAGTATTAAACTGATCTATTTGTTCACTAAAAATTAACGAGTCATGTTTCATTACACAAAGTGTAAAAATTAAAATTAAGTGTAACGTTTTCTTTACCTTTACTACACTATCCCCCCCTAAGAAAAGGGGAAATGTCCACATGCCATGCAACAGAAGGCAAACTTCTGGATTTAAAGCAAAATTGAAATCACCCGGTGTATAAGCGCTATAACAAAATATTTACTCTGATTGCAGCTAAATCAAGAAAATTAATCAAAGTTCATTCAAAAATTAAGAAAGAAAGTCTCTCATCCAAGCAGGAGCGTGAACTTCTCTTCTCGGTCTGTGTAGGACAGGAAGAGTTACTATTTCAGTTACTGGTTCTGGAGCTGGCACCTCTGCCTCTGTGGAATCCTCTTCCTCAGCTCTTGCTAAAGTCTTGTTGCTGTCAGCTGCGGTCTCTTCTGCATACATGAGATCAGTCTCATCCAGAACATAGTGACGGGGAAGATGAGGTCTCTGCAGTGGTGAACTGGAAGGCTGGCCAGTAGGCTAATCAGGTTGCTGGTCTCTCGGGTTGTGGCTCGCCACACAGCTTTAGTCAAATATTGAAATGCACTACTCGCCATTTTCTTCGATTGTCTTCTTCTTCTATCGGATAGGTTACATCACTAATTTCTTTACTACCACATATGGACCATGCCATCATGGGGAATGCAACTTCTTTGTCTGTCCAGACTTGATTACAGGAACATGAAGGTACACAAGATCTCCAACCTTTTTCTTGTCTCCAGCAACGGGACAATCGTAGTAGTCTTTCTGTTTTCTCTGGGCAGTCTTCATGTTTCTGTAGCTTTCTCTTGGGCTTCTTCCAGGGTGGATCTAAGGTTCCTCAAGTACTCAAGTGCTGCTTCCAGCTGATGAGGCTTACAACCATACATAACATCGATGGGTAATCGTACCTTGTGTCCAATCAAAAGGTAATGCAGTGTATATTGGGTAGAGAAATAAACACTGGACTGGTACGCATCATAACCATTGTTAGGTGATCATCCCAGTCTTACTGGTGCTCCGCGACATATTTTGCCAGCATGTCTTGTCTTGTACAGTTCATACGCCCAACTATGGGTGGTATGGCATTGTTCTAGTTTTGTCAGTATTGAAGACATTACACGTTTCTGTTGTGATTCCAGTCAAATAAACAATCACAAGGAAGTTGGAATCTTGACATTTAATAGAGCGAAGACTCATCACCTCCGAACAACTTACAAGCGAAGCGAATATCTAAAAAACACGAGGTTAGACTAACATGATTGGCTAACTTGAGTCACATGACAAAATGACATTACACCTTTCCTTCTTTTTGGTTTTTGTAAGAAAAAGTGGAACTATAGAAAAAAGAGTGAAACAATGAATGGTCAGAATAAAATGTTCACATAAATGTCCACTGAAATGTTCAGAAAATATACGATAAATGTTCAGCATAAACTTAGCAGAAAAAAAAAACAAACATAAAAGTTCCAGGTCTGAACATAGTATTTCAAGTGGCCAGGTGGGAAAATAGAGTGTCCGCTGCATGTGACTGCATTGCTCTTTTGACACTCAGCTAATGTGGCTGGACAGGTAGCTGGTGGTCCTGGCTCTGGTTGCTTTCAGGACAGTGCTGCTGGGTGTCCTGCACTGTTCGCTCCTGATATGGTTTTTGTGCTGGCTTTGGTTGGTGGAATTGGACTTGGAATTTCAACATCTGCATCTTTAGGCATGAACGGTTCCTTAGACTGTTGAAGATGTGACTATCTGGGGTTTCAGGAGTTTCTTTGAGGTCGGCAGCAGTATTTTGGTGCACTTGCCAAACATTCGCTGTGCTGGTGAACTCTTCATACCTTCAGTTGGGGTGTTTCGCCAGTCAAGCATGGCAAGGTGAAAATCTAAGTTTGTACTAAAAACTATGTTTGAATAATCATCCCATCCTACACAAAACTCTATCAGTGAAAAGGTTGTAGCTTTTGCAAAGATTCTGGGTTGTATCTTACAAACTGTGTGCCTTTACTTTATTTTGAGCGGCAATATGGCTGAATGGAAAAAGTAACATTAGCTTCGCAAAGCATCATGGCCAAAACTGCCATAGAATCGTTACATCCCTCCTTTCCTATAAGCTTGACAAACTGGATGATAGTCTAGACGTGCATTAACCTAATTCAGTGTCTTCAAGGTACATGATCTAAGTCAATGTCAGTTTTTTTCCTCTTACAATAACTAACCACAACAAGACTACTATGACCGTTTCAAAGTGTTCCTAAGAATCACAGCTTGGCTTAACTCAGTTTCTACTGATCCAGTCTCTCCGGGGGGTTTAATCAGCCTGCCACTGCAAGTTGGGTAGGTGTCTGCAATGTGATGGTTTCATTCCTCAGAGGGTTTAGAGGGATCTTTGGATGATGACTGCTCTTTCCAGTCAGGTTCTACTGCTCTGTTTTCCTGATGTGCTTCTCGTATGTGGGCTCTGTTGTGCCTTAGCTCTCTGCCAGTTGCAGTCGTTGCAGCACATGAGTGGGGAGTTCCAACTAGTCTTTCCTTTACCTCAGCCGATTTCCATTTCAGCAATGGTGGATCTTGAATGGTGATCCTTTGCCCTGGGGCAAGTTCTGGGGGTGGCTTTGCTGATCCATCGTAGAAGTGTTTCTGCAGTTGCTGTCTTTTGATCAGCCTGGAGATAACTTCTTCACTTGATGAGTCCCTTGAAATCTTCCTTAAGAGGTTGTCTTGGATTGGGTACCCCAATAGCACCTCAAAAGGTGAGGGGAATTTGTGGTCAACAGGGGTACCTCTGAGACAAAGAAGCGACATGTCAGGGTCTGATTTGGTCATTTTCAACTTTAGGAGGGCTGACTTCACTGACTTGCCTTGGCTTTGGATAAACCCATTGCTATGAGAGTAGAGGGGGGAGCTTGTAATGTGCTTAAAACTGAGGTCCCGAGCAAACTCTTGAAAGGCTTGGCTGTTGAAATGCGGTCCGTTGTCAGTTCTTACTACTTCGGGGGTGCATTGCTAGCTGAAAAGCTGCCTCATTATTTTGTCTACTGTGCTGCTCTTGCTTTGCCCACTCAGTATGTTCCTGACAAAGGGGTTCTTTGAGTAATGATCAGCAACTACGAGATATTTGGAGCCATCAAGAGCAAAGAGATCAGTGCCAATGGTACAAGCCTCTCCAGTAGACTGAGGTTTTAGTTGTTAGCTTAGTTCTCTCTATTCCTTGGTGTGGCGTGTTTAGTTTCGTCAAAATCTCTTTCTGCTCTTTCTCTTTCTTTCAGCGTCGCCCATTTTTGCACGCTTGCCTACTCAATAGGAATCATATTTTCGGTTCCTATCAAGGTAGCAATTTATCGATCTATTTGCATGAAAAGATTAACAAGTCGTGTTTCATTGCACAAAGTGTCACTTCTTCTTAAACTTTAACAGTGTCAATGTTTTTTTGTACAATAATACTGTAATTGATAGTGAAAATGTATAAATTTCCTTAACAAAAAGTAGAAACCAGTACTATGCTTGATTTGAATAAAAGCAGTTTCTTGCATTTGGAATAGTACCTACTGAAATGCATTAACTGAAAATTTGAAGGTCCCATAACTATTTGCACACTCATAAGGGATGCTGCTTTGTGGGAGCAGTACAACTGTATGTGATTTTTTTTTTCTTATGATCTTTTGGCAAATCCTTGCAAAGTTGGGCACCTGACTTTTAAACAAAACTTTCTGTAGTTTGTCCTAGAATAGTCAATGTGTATGTTTGATGCCAAACGCGCTTAATGGTTGTTGTGACCAATCTAGTTGGTAAATAACAAAGGATTGCAATGGATTGAACTGTAAATGATTAGCTTTATTCCGCCTTCACAACTTGTGGTCCTTAACCACTACAGTCAGGCATTCCATGCATTAATGAGGGGGAATCTGGGTCCTAATACACCACATCCCTCCCCATTTAGATAGAAAACAGTAACATATAGCAGAAGTACAAACGAAATAATATATGGTCCAGTAGACATAAACGTAGACTATCAACAATGTCTCTGAGATTTCAGTGTCTCTAGAGTTTAAGTACAATAGTCTTTGAGATAGCTTGGTGCCACTCTGTGTCTCTGGGACCCCCTAAGTGGAACTCCAGGCTCAACAAGATTTGATTCCGGTATCACCACACTCTGCTGCAGGGTCAGTTTATCCTGCTTGTGGGGCTCTCCAGTCATCACCACTTCCGGTATACTTGGTGTATCATGTGTATCATCATTCTCTAGCAGTTTCTTTACATCAGATGTTTTGCTTGACTTTTGGGCTCCTCCTGGAGATTGCACAATCAAGCTGTTCCTATACTTGTTTACCACAGTGTACGGACTTGGTTCAAAACAGGTTGTGAGCTTGTTCTTCCTCTCTTGTTGCACTAGTACTTGGTCTCCAGGAAGTACCTTTGAGTAACTCGAATTTCTCTGCATGTCAGCGTACGCTTTGCTCTTACCCTTCTGTTCATTGTCCCTATCACGCACTTCTTGTTCGACATGTACATCGCTCAGCTCAGGAAGTTTGGTGCTTATTTTCAGTCCGAAGAGCAACTGGGCAGGGCTTACACCAGTTGTGAGTGAGGTAGGCTTCTGTACGCTGCAAGATAAACATTCAGGTCTTCCTTCCAGTCCTTCTTTTCAGCATGTGCGATTTGCAGCCTTTTCAGAAGTGAACTATTTTGGTGCTCAACTTCCGCTCAACTTCTCCATTTGCCTGGGGTTATTTTGCAGTAACTCTGTGGTGTCTGATTCCTTGCTACTCCATGTACCCTTTAAACTCTGTTGATACAAAATGTGGTGCATTGTCAGATGTCAGGCTTGCAGGTAGACCATTTCTTACAAATATCTCTTCTAGACTCCAGATGACGTTAGAGGCAACTGTGGATCTCATAATGGCTATCTCGTAGTCCACAACGAGCAGAATGGACTCACCGGTAGGGAGTGGTCTGAGCAAATCAATTGCCAAATCTCTCCATGGTCCAGTTGGCAATGCTGTACTCCTTATAGGCTCTGGTGGGCTGGGACGGCTGACTAACTGCCATCCATAGCCGGTTTTGCAGTGTGTTTCAGCATCCTTTTCCATCCCGGGCCACCGCACTTTACTGCACAACTTCTGTTTGGTTCCAACCATGTCCAGATGACCTTCGCTAGTGAGGGACAACACCCTGGGTCTGAGTTTCTTCGGGATAACGATTCTTGTCCCTCTTAGTATCAACTGTCCAAAGCTGCACAGTTCACTACTACGTGGGAGGTATTTCTTGTAAGCTAGGTGATCCCACGGTTTTCCGTTTAAGCATTCCTTGACTGCACAGAGTTCTTCATCAATTGCTGAGGCTTGTTCCACTTCTCGAGTAGTCATAGCACAGGGGGTCGCATTTATAGCTGCAAATCTGACATATTCTTCAGCTTCAGCTTCAGTGACTGCTACTGGTTTTGAGATTTCCCACTAGCCTTGAGAGGAGGTCAGCAATGTTGCTCGGCCCAGGCTCATACTTGACCTTGAATTTGTATGGCTGCATTTGTAACACCCATCTTTCAATGCGTGTGCAGGGTTTGACCTTGGGCTGTAAATAACTTCCAGTGGCTTGTGATCTGTAATGAGATCAAATGGCATGCCCTACACATAGGGATGGAACTTTTCACAGGCCCATATGAGCGCCAGCACCTCTTTCTCTGTCTGCGAATATCTTCTCTCTGTATCTGTCAGACTACGACTTCCATAGCAGACGACTCTTGGTCCATTCTTCTGCTTTTGGGTCAGTACTGCTCCCAGTCCAACTGGGGTGGCATTGGCAATCACTTGGGTTGGGGTATCCTTGTCGAAGTACCCCAAAGTCTCAGCAGGAGCCAACTGCTCTTTTAGCTCCTGAAAGGCCTTCTTCTGTTCACCTCCAAACACGAAGGGAGTTCCTGACTTTGTCAGGTGACGTAAAGGCTCAGAGACCATTGCCAGGTCAGTTATGAAGCAGCCACAGTAGTTTACAACCCCAAGAAAACTTCAGGTTTCTGATACTGTCCGAGGTTCTCGCGCCTCTTTCACGGCTTTAACTTTTTGTCCTGTACAGCTGAGTCCGTTCGCAGACAATACCATGCCAAAGAATGTGAGCTTATCCATCATAAACTGGCACTTTTCTGCATTGATAGTCACTCCACGTTCCTTTAATCTCACAATGACTTTCTCCAACTGCAAATCGTGCTCTTCCTGGTGTTTACAATGTACGATAATGCCATCTGAAATGTTCTCTTGCCCTTCTATACCTGCAAGTGCTGTCTGGATCTCATACTGATACTGTTCGGAAGCAGAGTTAACACCAAACAATAGTCTCTTGTATCTGAACAGAGCGCAGTGGGTAGCAAACGTTGTAATCTCTTGGGGTTCTGGGGAAACTTTGAGCTGGTGGTATCCCCACTTAAGGTCAAGTTTGGAGAATACCTTACTGCCACTTATGCTGTGAGTAATCTCATCAACATTAGGGATTGGTTGTCTGGCTCTCCATACTTCCTCGTTAGCCATTTGCATGTCAATGCACAGACGGATGTCACCCCCAGACTTTGGGACAACAACAACTGGGTTAACCCATGGTGTGAGCCCTAGTGCAGGTTCAGTAATGTCTAGTTCAATGATTTCTTTAATCTTTTCTTCCAACTTTGATCTCATGCTGAACAGAGTCCTCCACATCGGCTTTGCTACTGGCTTCACTTTGAGGTAGATGTGGAGTTGTACTTCTTGGTCTTTCAACTTTCCAATGCCACTGAAAACATTTGGGTAGTTCTGTTGCAGGATCCCACCAATGGTCTTTGGGTCTGCACTTACTGCAGCAATGCCTATCCCTATCTTCAGTACGCCTAGACTAGTTGCAGTGTCCCTCCCTAGAAGGGGGTCTCCCTCACCATTGATCACACAAACATTAGCACTAGCAGTGTTGCTTCCTGCAGAGACTTCACAGGAGAATGTTCCTATCTAATCCAGTGGTGTCTTAGATGCATAGGCATAGAGTTTCCTACTCGAGCGAGCTGATTCACCCTTCACTTTGTTTTTCTTAGTGCTTGCTCCAGAATCTGTGATCATGTTCAGCTTACAACCTCCAACTGTCACTTCAATTTTCTCCTCATTCCTGTCTCCTACCGCAAATGCATATAATGGTTGCTCTTCTTTGTCGTGGGAACCAACCATATTTGCAGCACCTCCCTCGGGGTTCCTGTGGCCTTTTGTTTGCTTTTGCCTTGCTTCACCTTTCTGCTTTGTCTTGCACTGCTCTTGAAAATATCCTTCCAGCCCACATCGATGACAGAAATGACCTCTTGCTGGACAGTTGGAATCACAACCAAAATGTCCGGTTCTACCACATTGGTAACAAGGGGCGCTTTCCATTTAGGAAAAAAAAACCCGGAAATTTCGGTGGTAGGAAAAGTGGAATTTCCGATTGGTAAAAAGTTGTTCCATTTTGTCGTAAACCCCGGTACGTGGCGGTGCCCGACCGTGGACCTGGAACTGGTACAAACGTAAATGGAACACGACATTCCGTTTGGAAATTCCAACCGGGAAAACGGGACCACCTTTTTAGTTTTTCCACTTTTTCTGGGAATTTTCCAGTGGGACGAACCGATGAAACGGGTTCCATTTACCGCCGAACCGGAAATTCCGGAAATTTTGACTAAAATGGAAAGCGCCCAAGTTTTCTCGTGCTTGGTGTTGTTGGTACCTTGTGACTGATTTTTGCCATGGCCTCTCTTTGTTCCCTCTATGCAGTTTACACTAGCTGAAATCTCCCCTTTTCCTTCTATGGTCATTGCAGCAAGCTGTGTGTCAACTTTGTTGCAGTTCTTGGCTACTTCAAGCACTCTAGTTTTCGCTTTATGTAAGTGCTGGTGCACTTGCAGAGGATTTCATCCCAAATTTGGTTATCTGTGTCTTCGCCATAGTCACAATATTTCGATGCTCGTCTGTGTCTGGTTGCAAACTGTTGGATTGTTTGTGTCTAGCATACGTAGTGTCGACTTTGGGAGCAAAGTATGCATTCAGTGCATGTACCGCTCTCCAGTAATCCTTCACATCTCCCATGTTCGGGAGGTTAAGGAAGATATCTTGAACATTGGGTCCCATGATATGGAGCATTAGTGCACGTCTCCTATGCCTGTTGTTCACGTTGTCTTCATTAAGAATTAAGTCTTTGCCATCTGCAAATAGTTCGAATGCTGTCAACCACCGCTTTCATCGCAAAGCAAGCGTGTTTTCGTCCCTATGACAATCGAATGTTGTAATATGGTTTCATTCATTATCATCCATGTTTTTCATGAACTTTTCATCTCACTGACTTCTTGAGGTCTTTTTTTACCGTCGTCGCCAATGTTGTGACCAATCTAGTCGGTAAATAACAAAGGATTGCAATGGATTGAACCTTGAATGATTAGCTTTATTCTGCCTTCACAACTCGTGGTCCTTATCAACCACTACAGTCAGGCATTCCATGCATTACTGAGGGGAATCTGGGTCCTAAAACACTACAATGGTGATGTTTTTTTTAATGTGAAATAATGATTAAAATTAAATTATTTTCACATATAAAACTGAAATGCTACCAACAACATGAAATTTGGAAGGTTCAAAGTTTTTAAAGCTCTTTGCAGTTTTCCTTGCATCTGCAAGTTTCTCTACTATGCGAAATAAACTTTAGCTAGCCATTCATGAAAAAATGTCTAGCAAATGAATATGCAAAGGTATTGTATGAGTTCTGTAATTGTAAATGACTTTATTTGTTTGTTATATGGTTTGTTTTTATTTTTTCTTAAAGCATTTGTATGTTGACTTTTCAGAACCTTTCTTAATGATGGTAGCTGCTGGACCTTTTACAACTTCAGACAGTCTTTGTTATGAACCCCTTGCAGACCTCATGAAAACAGTTCAAAATGATAAACCAGATCTGCTTATTTTGGTATGATTTTTGCTTATAATTTACACCTCGATCTCCCTTAAGATTTGAAATATTATTTTGTTCTTCAGTTCATGAAAGAAATTCCTCAGTGGGCACTTAAGACCTTTCCACACTAGATTTCTGATGACCCATTAAATGTACTATTGAATACTGGTAATGTATGCTAATGTTTGTTTGAGTGATTTTTTGTTTGTTTGTTTGTTTTTTCTCAGCTGGGACCCTTTGTCGATGCCAGACATGATCAAGTTATAGTAAGTAGATATTTCTTCTCGATTAACTTCAATAATAATGTTTTACAAGCAGGCCTCCAATCACCTAACGGTGGTTTTCAGGAGGGTCCTCTAAATAAAGGTAAAAAATACATTAAAATAAAAGTAAAGAATGGCGAAAAACTAATACTACAACTAGGGTTTAAGTTAAAATACTAATTAAGGTCAATTGTTTTATAAAAACGTTTTCAGTTCATGTTTAAAAATCGTGTAAAACTAACATAAAAATACGAACTATGGTTCAATAAAAGCTGTTTTAGTTTGTAATTAAAAGTCGTTTTTGGCATTACTCTCTTGAGCTCACTCGGTAGTGAGGCCCAATCATTAATTGCATTTTGATATGTTTTGTTCCGTTCACCATTTTGAGTATCATAACCATGTTGTTGGCTCGTTTTAGAATTAAATACATCGAAATGTTCGGGGATCTTTCCCTTCAATGCATCTTGCACAAGATCACGTTGAGGACTTTTTTCTGTAAGTTAAATTATTATTGTTACCACAGTTGACTTTCACTGTCACACCAGCAAAAGAGTATGTCGTTTAATAGATTAAGTAAAGAGTCTTGTTTGTATTGCCTGTGAGTGTTTTGCTGGAGTCATCCATATAAGTTTCTTTCATCTGCATTAGAACGGTGATCTTGAGGAGCCATATGAAGAGTTATTCGAAAGACAAGTGCAACAGATTGTGAAAGCTACAGAGGGGTATGTTTTTTATTTATATATAATTTTTCAAATCAACTAATTTTAGAAACAGATTTCACTATAAAAATTAATATTAAAAAAAAGGACATTTTGACCCGTTTGATGGTCATTTTCAGGTTCAGAAGTAAAAAATTAGCATGTGCTTATATGCAATTGTGAAAAGGCTAATGAGATACTGACTAAAAACAATACGAGGAAATTACAGTGTGAATGATGAAAGAAACGCTAAGGCGATGAAAACGATAAAAAGATATTTAAAAGTGAAATAATTGAATAAATAGCTTCGCGCGGATTGAGTCATTCTGTTCAGTTTTGGTTTGAGTTTAGAAATAAAAAGCATTTCAAAAATCAAACAGTCGAGTTTGCTCTGACACTTTTTTAACTCGTAGATTACACGTAGCGTAAGGAACAAGTTATTGTGTGGACTGTGATATGCAAATGTATCACTCAGGTGTAGACACTTTCGTAATTAGTCGGCTGGCACGAAAAGCCCCGATATGAAAACAACAATTGTCATAAATCGATCGTTCCTGGACGTTCCTGTGATAAAGAAGTGCTGAGTGTGCATTGTGCCCAGAGCCTTTGATGTTATGATTTTGTAGCTTTCATAGGATGGTAAGTTGTCTTCATGTGGACTTCAGTGGCAACGAAAATGCCGTCTTTTCGCCGAAATTCAAGTCTGCGGCAAATTTTTTCAGCCCCAACCCAAGAGGGAAACCTCCTTTTCCTCTCTAAGAGATCAGCTCGAAAAAAGCTTCATAATTTCCTGATCAAATTGAACCATTTGTGCCGGACTGCGAGGCATGTCTGACTTTTGTCCAGTGTCTGTGACCGCTGTTGTGCTTACCAACTAATTTGCACTGACAATTAGCACTTACACAGCGGGTGCAAGGGCTCACTTCTTCAATGTGCAGGGCCTAATAAATGTGTCATTTTATGAAGAGAAGGCACAGTTAAAAGCTTCACCAGAAGGAAAAGAAAGGAATGACAAAACAATGAAAGATAAGTATGAAATAAAGAGGCAGCGCATCTTTCAGGCCCACTGGAAAGAAGTGTATCCTTGGGTTAAGCATGATTCCATCAAAGATTTAATGTTTTGCAAGGTATGTGAAGTGCAACAAAAGAATTTGATTTCAGTCAGTCTTGTTTTAGGTCAAGCTTGCACAAGTTTTAATAATCAAAGGCACCATCACAAAGTATAGACTACATTTCAGTACTGTAAAATACTGTAGACTAACGTACGGCTAACCTCTACCATACGAAACCTCTGGTTAAACTCTTAATACAAAGTTGTTTATGAATTATGGAACTTACCATCAGGCGTTATATATAACCTTTCAAGTAGAGCTATAATTGTTTTCACAATTGAGTGTAACATGTTACGAGGATTTGTCTAAACCAGTTTGTTGTTATAGCTGCTCACAATTGACATTTTCATTCAGGTATGCCGTGTTTATCCAAACATTTGTGATAAATCCAGTACCATGACATATCTAGCGACCACGGAAAGTGCTTGAACAAATGGAAAGTTGACAAAGAAAATGCAGACAAACCCCTTGCAACAATGATGAAGACGATATCTGCAAAGCTGGATGAAGAAAGCAAATCAAGAATGGAAGGATTGTTCAATACTGCTCATTATGTAGCAAAGGAAGGTCTCGCATTAAAAAAATTGACGGGTTTGTGTGATCTACAAAAGAGGAATGGTCTAGATGTAGGAAATAATTATCGCAATGAAATGAAATGTAAAGAGTTTGTATCCAGCATTGCTGCAATTGAACAGGAAAGGTATGCAAAGGAAATCAGGGATGCCAGGTCTTCGTGTGTTTTAGCAGACAGTGCCACAGACAAGAGTGTCACAGAGCATTTGACTGTTTTTGTACGTTATACTGATTCAAATGGGAGACTATCGACACAGTTTTCTGACCTTGTCTGCCTTCAGTCTGCCGATCCTAGTGGTATAACAAATGCTATTAATAAAGGACTTGAAGCTGTACAGGTTGATGAAAGTGTGTTGAGTTGAAAGTTAGTAGTCTGCAATTTTGATGGGCCAAGGATGGTGTGAGTAAGAAGCTGGAGGATACATACCCACTATGTATCATATCTGTGTAGCTCACAAACTGGAACTGGCTGTACTTGATGCTGTGAAGAGGTGCCCTTACATTTGAGGATACAGTTAAAGAGGTATACAAGTTTTATTATTATTCTCCAAAACAACGCAGAGAGGTTAATGAGATTGCCAATATAATCGATGAAGATGCGGTCTATTACAGCGGTCTGCAGAATGTCACTACTATTATGCACCTGCAGCATAAAACTGAATCCACTGGTGAAGATGGGGCACGTGCCAAAGGAATTCTGAAACAATTACTGTCCGAGAGGTTTGGCAAACACTGGTACCTCTTGTTGGATGTGATGGAGATTTTGTCAGAGCTTAGTAAATCATTCCAACACGATAAACTTTGCATAACAGACATAGTTGCAAAACTAGAGACGATTGTGACCATGTAAGAAGAGTTGAAGCTCCAAAGGGGAGGTCATTACAGAACGTTTATGGAGAGTTATTCTGAGGAAACAGCAGTCTTGATCTGTGGCAAGGACAAAGGACACCAACTAAAACTGACACATGCAGGCAACATGCTTGATCAACAGTTTGACACTTTTTTTACGGAAGTCATGACTTATTTGAAGGCAAGGTTTGGAAATCTTCAGGAGCAACCCTGCAGTTTGTTCAGAATATTCGAACCACGAGAGATGCCTCAGACCCTCGCAGCCTATGGGCATAATGAAATTCGTTCCCTTGTTCAGTACTTTGGGTACCTCCTTACTGCGAAAGAGAAGGAAAGCATCCTTGATCAGTGGCCGATGCTGCGTACCAGACATCAGCAGACAAAGGGCAAACAATCCAGTTGATGTATTTGCAAACCTTCTAGTGTCAAAACCTGATGACGTGAAAGACTGCCTCGTACTTGTAGAGCTTATGATGACATTGTCACCATCCACAGCCAGGTGTGCAAGGAGGTTCTCGGCGATGAACCAGCTTAAGAGTAATGTACGTACACGAATCTCACAAGGAAGCCTGGTAGTTTTAATGAGGGTTCGTTCCTCTGATGTTTCCACCAAGAAATACTATTGTGGTCCTGCCATTTCCCACTGGATTTTGGATGCAAAGGCGAAGAGACATACTGTAAAAAGTGATTAAACTCGTGGTTGTAGAACGTTTACTGCGCATATTGCCATATCTTAAGCACAGTACTGTTGTAAATCGACTTTGCTGAGATTCTCACATGCACATCACCTCTAGCTTTGTATGACCATTCTATTAGCATCAAGTAGCCTTTTGTAATCTTGCAGTATTGTTGTAAATCGAGTTGGCAGAGATTCTTACATACACATCAGTTGTAGCTTTGTAAGAGCGTTCTATTAGCGTCAAGTAGCCTGTTTTACCTTGCCATGATTTCACAAGGTAATGAGAGTATTTGAACTGGTTGTAAATACAGCATGAACTTCTATTTAGCATGGACATTTTCACAAGAGGTTAACCAGTAATATGTAGTTTTTAGCATTGTGTTCAAAGAGAAACGTTTGTCTATTATTTGGACCTTCATTCCATTAGCTTCACTGAAATTCCTTATTTCATCATTGTGAGTTGACTTTCAAGACAAAAGCATTTATAATCAAAAGGTGAACACTGAATTATTGTACTAGTGTGTCAAGAGTATCTTACCAGGTCTACTTATAGTTCACACTTTTACGGTTATTTATTGCTTTTGTTGAAAAACTAAAGCTGATGACAACGAATAAATAAAGCCAGTAATTTATGAACTTACAGTGTAATTAAGAAGGGAATAACTATTTTTTTTATTATTCTGCTCGCCAAAAATTTTTTCTGGGCTACTGAAAATGTCCTTCAGGCTAGTAAATAAAAAACTGACTTTCCTTACACCCTGACCAAAGTGCACCAAGTTCCACCAAACTGCTCCAAAAAGTACCAAGCTGCACCAAACTGAACCAAGTTCCACCAATCTGAACCAAAAGGAACCAAGTTGCATAAAACCGTACCAATCTGCACCAAACTCCATCAAGTTGCTCAAAACTGCACCAAGTTCCATCAAACTGCACCAGAGGGCACCAACTTGAACCAGTCTGCACCAAGCTGCACCAAAGTGCATTAATCTGAACCAAAATCCACCAATCTCCACCAAGTTCCACTAAACCGCACCAAAGGGCACCCAAGTTGTACCAACCTGCCTCAAGTTCCACCAAACTGCACCAAGTTGCACTAAACTGCACCAAGTTACACCAAACTGCACCAAGTTGCACCAACTGCACCAAGTTCCACCAATCTGCACCAAATTGCATCAACCTGCACCAAGTTGCTCCAAACTGCACCAAGTAGTACCAAGCTCAACCAAACTGTACCAGAGGGCACCACGTTGCCCAAAATCACCAAGTTTCAGCAAATTGCATGAAACCACACCAATCTGCACCAAACTCCACTAAGTTGTACCAAACTGCACCAATCTGCACCAAGTCCCACTTAACCGTACCAATCTGCACCAACTTGCACCAAATTGCATCAAACCGCACCAATCTGCACCAAGTTGCTCCAAACTGCACCACGTTACACCAAACTGCACCAAGTTGTACCAAGTTCCACCAAACTGTACCAGAGGGCACCATGTTGCACCAGTCTGCACCAAAAAGCACCAAACTGCACCAAGCTGCATGAAGTTTCACCAAACTACACCAAATTGTATGAAACCGCACCAATCTCCACCAAACTCCACTAATCTGCCCCAAACTCCACCAATCTGCACCAAGTTCCACTAAACCGCACCAATCTGCACCAGAGGGCACCCAAGTTGTACCAATCTGCACCAAGGTGCACTAAGTTGCACCAGTCTGCACCAAGTTCCACTAAACTGCACCTAACGGCACTCAAGTTGTACCAAACTGTACCAATCTGCACCAAAAAGCACCAAGTTGCAACAATGTGCACCAAACTCCACCAAATTGCGCCAGACTCTACCAATCTGCACCAAGTTCCACTAAACCGCACCAATCTGCACGAAAGAGCACCCAAGTTGTACCAATCTGCACCAAGTTGCACTAAAGTGCACCAAACACCACCGATCTCCACCAAGTTCCACCAAACTGCACCAAAAGCACCAAGTTGCAACAATCCGCACCAAGTTCCACTAAACTGCACCAAAACGCGCAAGAACTGCACCAAAGGGCACCAAGTTGCACCAAACTGTACCCGAGGGCACCAAGTTGCACCAATCTGCACAAAAAGTACCAAGTTTCACCAAATTGCATGAAACCACACCAATCTGCACCAAACTGCACCAATCCACAACAAGTTCCACTAAACTGCACCAAATTGCATCAAACCACACCATTCTGCACCAAACTCCACCAAGTTGCTCCAAACTGCACCAAGTTACACCAAACTGCACCAAGTAGTACCAAGTTCCACAAATCTGTACCAGAGGGCACCACGTTGCACCAGTCTGCACCAAATTTTCATGAAACCGCACCAATCTGCACCAAGTTCCACTAAACCGCACCAAAGGGCCCCGAAATTGTACCAACCTGCACCAAGTTCCACCAAACTGCACCAGAGGACACCAAGTTGCACCAATCTGCACCAAAGTGCAGTAATCGGCACCAAATTACGCCAATCTGTACCAAGTTCCACTAAACCGCACCAAGCTGCGTCAAAGGGCACCCAGGTTGCACCAATCTCACCAAGGTGCACCAAACTGCAACATGTTAACAAGTTCCACCAAACTGCACCAGTCTGCACCACGTTCCACTAAACTGCACCAAAGGGCACCCACGTTGTATCAATCTGCACCAAACTGCACCAAAAAGCACCAAGTTGCAACAATGTGCACCAAATTGCACTAAGTTGCACCAAGTTTCACTAATCTACACCAAATTGCACCAGACTCCCAATCTGCACCAAGTTCCACTAAACCAATCTGCACAAAGTTCCACCAAACTGCACCAGTCTGCACCAAAAAGCACCACGTTGCAACAATCTGCACCAAAAAGCACCAATCTGCCCCAAAGGGCACCAAGTTGCACCAAAGTACACCAATCTGCACCAAACTCCACCAAGATGCTCCAATCTGCACCAAGTTCCACCAAACTGCACCAAAAAGCACCAAGTTGCACCAACCTGCACAAGGTTGCGCCAATCTGCACCAAATTGCATCAAACTGCACCAAATTCCATTAAGTTGCTCCAAACTGCACCAAGTAGTACCAAGTTCCATCAAACTGTACCAGAGGGCACCACGTTGCACAAATCTGCACAAAAAGCACCAAGTTTCACCAAATTGCATGAAACCGCACCAATCTGCACCAAACTCCACTAAGTTGCACCAAACTGTACCAATCTACACCAAGTTCCACTAACCTGCACCAATATACACCAAACTGCAGCAAGTTGTATCAAACCGCACCTGTCTGCACCAAACGCCACCAAGTTGCTCCAAACTGCACCAAGTTACACCAAACTACACCAAGCAGTACCAAGTTCCACCAATCTGTACCGGAGGGCACCACGTTGCACCAATCTGCACCAGAGAGTGCCAAGTTGCACCAATCTGCACGAAAAAGCACCAAGTCGCACCAAACTGCACAAAATTCCATCAAACCTCACCAATCTGCACGAAACCTCACCAAGTTGCTCCAAACTGCACCAAGTTGTACCAAGTTCCACCATTCTGCACCAGAGGGCACCAAGTTGCACCAATCAGCACCAGAGGGCACCAAGTTACACCAATCTGTACCAAAAAGCACCAAGTTGCACCAATCGGCACCAAATTGTATTAAACTGCACCAAACTCCGCCAAGTTGCTCCAAACTGCACCAAGTTACACCAAGTTGTACCAAGTTCCACCAATCTGCACAAGAGGGCACCAAGTTGCACCAATCAGCACCAGAGGGCACCAAGTTGCACGAAATTGCATCAAACTGCACCAATCTGCACTAAACCTCGCCAAGTTGCTCCAAACTGCACCAAGTTGCACCAAACTGCACCAAGTTGTACCAAGTTTCACCAAACTGCACCAGAGGGCACCAAGTTGCACCAATCTGCACATAAGGCAGCAAGTTGCACCAATTTGCACTAAACTGCACCAAGTTCCACCAAACTCCCCAAGTTGCTCCAAACTGCACCAATCTGCACGAAGTTTCACCAAAGTGTACCAAGTTCTACCAATTTGCACCAGACGGCACCAAGTTGCACCAAATTGCATTAACCGCACCAATCTGCACCAAACCTCACCAAGTTGCTCCAAACTGCACCAAGGTGCACCAATCTGCACCGAGTTGCACCAAACTACACCAAGTTGCATCAAAGTGCACCAAACTCCACCAAGTCACATGAAACTGCACCATTCCTCACCAAATTACACTAAGTTGCAACAAACTGGACCAATTTGCACTAAGTTGCAACAAACTGCAACAAACTGCACCAGTCTTCACCAAGTTGCACAAATCTGCACGAAGTTTCACCAAACTGCACCAAGTTTTACCAAACTGCGCCACACTGCTCCAAAGTGCACCAGTCTGCACCAAAGTGGACCAATGTGCAGCTAACCAAATCAATCTGCACCAAACTACACCTATGTGTAGCAAACTGGACCAATATGCACCAAATTACATCAAGTTGCATTAAACTGCATCAATCTGCACAAAGTTGCAACAGACTACACCAAAGGGCAGCGAACTGCGCTAAGTTTTACCAGACTACACCAATCTGCACCTAGTTGCCCTGAGCTGCACCAAACTACACCATCATCCAGCAAACTGCACCATTCTGCACCAAATTACACTAAGTTGCACCAAACTGCACCAATCCGCACCAAAGGGCACCAAAATGCATTAAGTTGCACCAAACTGCACCAATCTGCAGTAAGTTCCAGCAAACTACAATAATCTACACCAAAGGGCACCAAGTTGTATCAAACTGCACCAATGTGCACCAAGTTCCACCAAACTGCAGCAAAGGGCACTGAGTTACACCAAACTGCACCAATTTGCACTAAGTTGCAGCAAGCTACACCAATCTCCACCAAAGTGTACCAAACTACACCAATCTGAACCACATTGCACCAATGTGCACCCAACTACACCAATCTATACCAAACTACACTAACATGCTGCAAACTGCACCAAATTACAAAGTTACGATAATCTGGACAAAGTTGCACCAGACTCTACAAAAAGGCAGCAAACTCCACCAGGTTGCACCAAACTACACCAATCTGCAACCAAGTTGCCCCAAGCTGCACCAGTGTGCACCAAACCGCATGAATCTGCACCAAGTTGCACCAATCTGCAACAAGTTGTTGTTGTTGCCAATGATGATATACTTATTATTGGGTACTTGTCCTCTGACCACGCATTTCAAGTTTATTGCAAAGTGCAACAGCTTATTTTAGTACAAAATACTAATAATAACTAACAATAATATTTATCGAGGGAGCCCACTCGCCTTAGCGGTTTTCAGTAGGGCCCTACAAATCCTAGATGACAAAATGACAACAAAAAATCACCTACTTTAAAAATAAAAGCTAACAAAAGAGATAAAAATTGATATCTACATATAATATAGTTAAAAAATTAAATAGGGCATTATTTACAAAGTTTTAAGCTTTGCCTTAAAGAACGACAATGATTTGCTGTTTTCAATGTCATTGTCTAGGTTTTTCCAGTCCTTAGAGGCTTGAAAAATGAAAGTTTGCTTGCCCCAATTGGTGTGCACATGAGGAAGGTGTAAATCATTGCTTCTGCGAGTTTGATAAGAATGAAGACTACTACTACGCCAGATGTCAGATTTAAAATCAATTTCCCCGGACAGATATTTTTGCATCATAACACAGGGTGGAAGTGTCGTCTCTTTGAGAGGGTCTTTAGGTCCAATCAATGTGGTGTCTCGGTTGATGAACTTCTTGGTGGTAAATTAAGCAGAACCTTGGCTGCCTTGTTTTGAAGAACTTGCAGCTGACCCATAAGCGTTTCTTTATTTTTGTCACCCCACACTGTCTCCATAGTCAAACGGTGGGATGATTAAGCAATTGTATAGTATTAGCTTAGCATGTAAAGGCAAAAGATGTCGTATTTTCTTTATCATTCCAATCCTTTGATTGGTCTTTGTACTGATAGTATCAATGTGCTCGGACCAGGACATTGTTTGGTTTATTATAACTCCCAAGTACTTACACGAGTCAGACCTTTCAGTAGCAGTCGAGTTTACTTTGAGAAACGTCATTAACCAGTTTAAGCTTCCGTGAGCTGCCAAAAATTACGAAATTGCATTTAGAAATACTTAGGGTCAACAGATTACTCCAAAACCAATTGGAAGCTGTAGCCAAATCAGAATTTAACTTGCTTTCTAGGTCAACAGATCAGTTGATGAGTAATAAATTACACTGTCATCAGCATAAAGAATAATTTCACTGGCAAGCTGACACAATGGTAAATCATTCACATAGATAAGAAAAAGAGGCAGTCCTAGTATACTTCCTGATGAGACCCCAACAGACGTCCGTTGTTTTCTGTTTGTGAGGTATGACTGGAACCAATTAACAGTGTCATCTAAGAGTCTGACCAATTTAAGCTTATAAAGTAAAAGGTTGTGGTCAACTGTGTCGATCACTTTCAAGAGAATCAGCCAAGAAAACAGCCCCTGTAAGACGACCAGAGTCTATCTTCAGAAGTACGTTATCTGTAAAGTGTGTCAAGGCTGTGTTAGTTGATAGCTTAGGTCGAAAACCAAATTGCTTGGAGGTAAGTGAGACAAGTGTTATAACAAAGTACAACAGAGCAATATGTATTGTTAGCACGGCCATATGTTCGCGAGATATGTTAGCATTTTCCAGCCTTTAAAAAAAGTTATTGATATGCTAAATATTGCCATTTTTTCAGAAAGTTGGCATTTTATTCGGCCTTTGTGTGTTAATATGCTTAATACAGCCTTGTTCTATGTATGTTGGTATTTTATTTAGTTTAGTACGGCTTGCTAGTTCGCTGACAACCATGTTCTTGTATGTTAGTACTTTCTTCCACCCACATTAGTATGGCCATGTTCTATGTATGTTGGTATTTTATTTGGTCTTAGTATGGCCATGTTCTATGTATATGTTGTACTTTGGGGGGGTATTAGTACGTTAGTTCAAATGGTACCACCATGTTCTATTTATGTTGGTATTTTATTCAGTCATAGTATGTGGGTATGCTTAGTACAGCTATGTTCTACTTATGTTGGTATTTTATTTGGTCTTAGTACGTTGGTACGAGTAGTACAGCCATGTTCTATATGGTGTATGTTGGTATTTTATTCCGCCCTAGTCACGTTAGTACATTTTGTATGGCTATGTTCTATGTATAATGGTATTTTATTCCGCCTTAGTCACGTTAGTACAGTCAGTATGGCGGTGTTCTATGTTCAGTGTTCTATTTGGTTTTAGCACGTTAATACGCGTAGTACAACCATGTTCTACGTTTGTTGCCATTTTATTCCACCTTATAAATACCTAATATGCCAGTTATGCATATGGCCAAGATTTCTGCGTATTGCAAACAAATCAGCTCGGAATCCAGCTCTTCAATAAACGTGCATTATGTCCTTTCTGGTTTTTAATAGTAAATAACAATTATGTTCATGTCAGCAAGCCCTGTTAGTTTGTCAGCCTAAAAATGCGTCCATCTCACAGTCGTAATTGAATACAATTAGCTAAAGGCTAAGTACGTTGTTTAGGCCTACTAAAAAAAATAAAGAAAATTCATTCCTAAACTTCGCATGGTATAATTTTTTCCATGTAAATATTTTAGAGTTTTTATTTAGTATCTCATTAGCCTTTTCACAATTGTATATATACACAAGCTGATTTTTTACATGTGAACTTGAAAAAAAATGACCGTCAAACATTAAAAGCTTTTTTCTTTTTTAACGTGAATTTTTATATTTTATATTTTATATTATATTTTTAATCCAACATCTATATAATACCTAAAAAAATATGGTTCATTAATAAATAATAATTATATTATTGATTAAATAAGGACTTTGACATTCCCCGTGGTATAACCCAATCCTTGATTGTTAAGAATTCGACAAGTGTGTATTTCCTCCATAGTTTCCTAAATGAAAGATTTTAGAACAACAACAGCAACAGTTTATTCAGTTGGAATATGATTTACAATGTTATGTTACCCTCAATTAGCTGAGCTATTCGTGGTGGGTAACAACTATATCAAGTACGATAGTAAAAGAAAACTATAAATTTAAGGAAGGAGAACACTCCAACTGAATTAGGAGTTGAGCTAGAAGAATTTTAGAGGAAGCTTAGCTTTTAAATATCCTGACTAGAGGAGAAGTTTCTGCAAAACTTGTGTGTTGCATTTAAAGATACGCAGTTTTGCTGCTGAATTTCTTACGAAAATTTCTTATAGTTTTTCGGCTGAGGTGTTTGAATACCTTTTTTGGCTCAGAGGATGTGGATTTTTACAACTTAATTTCAGTAGCCCTTTTTCTGGGGGGTGGGGGAGTTTAGATTTTGCCACAATTTTTTATCTCTTATCCCCTCAGACTCACGACATCAGTTGTATTTGTGCCATCCCATCGAGACGTGCATCACCACTTTGTTTATCCTCAACCCCCATTTGAGAGCAGAATGTCCAAAGCAGAAGGTGGTGTTTCTGAGGTAAGAATGATATGTTTTCCGAAGATTAAGTTGTGCTTTAGGTGTAGTTTCCCTAATTATTTTTATGTTCTAGTCATCACCAGTAGGTGGATAAGAACAGTATGTGATTTTGTCAGTTCCTATTGTCAGAACATTAAGTTAATATGCAAATCTAACAAACCTGTAAATTACAATAATAATAATAATAATAATAATGAGTCTTTATTTCACCAAAAGATAAAACTACATATCTTATGTTACAATAAGAGAAGATAAAAACTATGATAAAAATATCTACGTTATATGTATATATTAAAAAAGTGTATCATTACAATAAAATAAATGGAGCTTAAAAATCAACCTATTTACAAAGGTGTTCATAAAACGCTCTGTATTAATTTTTGGACGTACGCAGCCTTTTTTCCTAAGATTATGTACATACGTCTTCTGGACAGGAATGATATCTTTTAGTGGGTGGCAATCCGTTGATATTAATTTCTTTAAAATGTTTTGGTCTTGTTTACTTAAAAGATTCTTGATAAAAACTGGAAATGAAATAAAACGGCGTTTATGGCATCGGTCTAAAAAATTTTGTATAACCGTAAGATCAGATTCCGATGCCCCATAGACTGAAAGCACATAGCTAAAATTAGGTAAAACAATAGATGAAGGTGATAAAGGTGATCTATCTCTGCCTTAGAGTAGTGTTTCTTTCTTAGTGTTCGTAGGATGTGTAAACACATTTTTTGCTTTGACAAGCTTGGTTCTTACATGCTCATTGAATTTCCCGTCACTCTGTAGAGTTACTCCTAGTAAAACGAAGCTGTTACATTGAGGAATATTGTTAATTGGAGAGTAGAGTACATTGTGATTTTTCTTTCTAACAACCAACTCTTTACTAGGGTTGCAGACCATTTTATTGTCTTTGCACCAGGTTAAGAACTGTCCTACTAAGTCGGCAGACTGGTCACGGTTCCTAGTAATAGGCGAAACTATAGTGGAATCATCGGCGTATTTAAAAAGAACAGGGCAACCATTAAAGAAAATCTCCAAGTCATTCAAAAATATATTAAAAAGATACGGTCCGCTTACACTACCTTGTGTGGTTCCTCTATTGACAGATTTCCAGTGTCCTAGAAAATTATAGCTGACAACACGTTGTTGTCTTACATAGAGGAAACTCTGATACCAATTGATAATGTACGGATTTAGGGGTAGCTGTTTCAGTTTGGCAGACAAAATAGTATGGTTCACGAAATCGAAGGCCTTACTGAAGTCCATGGTAAAAATTCGCACTGCGCTACAGCCACTACTGTCTAAATACTTGTATGTCTGGTGCTGGATAGCGAGCAAAGCATTTGTGCAATTATTTGCCTGTCTATATGCAAATTGGGTGTGGCTCAGATTGTTCTCAATGACTGACTGCATGTGCTTGCGTACGATACACAACCTTCTCAAACAACCGC
Source organism: Porites lutea (assembly GCF_958299795.1). Taxonomy (NCBI): domain Eukaryota; kingdom Metazoa; phylum Cnidaria; class Anthozoa; order Scleractinia; family Poritidae; genus Porites; species Porites lutea. The sequence continues at coordinate 10,810,901 of NC_133207.1, read as the reverse complement.
GCAATAACGGGAGTAACATTGATACCACGGTAGTCTGAGTCCTCTAAAGGCATGTCCACTTTGGGGAGAGGATTAACATTTGCCCTCTTCCAAGAGTCCGGCCATGTATGAGTAGAAAGCGACAAATTCCAAACATGAGTAACGACAGCTGTTAATTGAAAGTTTTGTTAATCCAACCTTTATGTTTTTATCTTTATATGCAAGCGGATCCATTTTGTGTCAGATCCTTGCACCCTTGTCGTGAACAATGTGACAATAGGCCTTACATCAATGGATGTATTGTTACACCTCGGTAGTGAAGAAACTGTTTGGTAAGAATGTTGTTTTATGTACAGCTAGCTGTTAAAGATAATAATGATGATGGTGATGGGAACAATACTTGCACTTATAGCAACTGGTTAATCACAGTACAGTAGTCAATTCTTCTGATGAGGAGCCATGATCGATAGACCACTAAAACGTTTTACCATTACAAGAGTGCAATATGTAGTCAATTCCCTCTTGTTTTTAAGCCCTACCTGTATCAGCCATGCACCTCTGCACATACAAGCATTTTATTGGCATTATTAACTTAGCTGCAGAGAAAAACTGCAGATAGATAGTACATAGACAGTCCATTTTTGTGATGAATAAAGAAGCATACCATATCAGATGTAATATTTAGCAGTGTTGCACAAGTACAGATCATCTTTCCATTGTATTCAGGAGGTCATGGGTTCAATTAAGTCCCATCAGGGACTCATGAGCTTTTGTTGTTGCCTCATGGCATGGCCAATATTACATCTCTGTCTCAGTCCACTATGTTTATGTTGGTTATTTATGACACTTGAATTGGTAAAAATTATTTGTTTTTAAAAAGCACAGGCATCAATAACATTGAAATAAAAAAAGAGCTTGCCCTGCCAAACATTTGTATCTTTTAGTCCTCCTGGATCACCTGACAGACTTGGTCGTCTGGTAAAACATATTCTTCACCAGCACAGGTATATTCTTACAAAATGCCTCTTTTGTTAAGTTTAATAATTATTATTTGTAAAGAAGTAGGTGGACTTACCCACAAGTGGACTTTTTTGAACATCAAAGTCACAGAAAAGAGCAACAAATATACAAGAGAGAATAAAGGATAAGATAGTATTAAACCCAAATAGCATTATTCCTAAGATAGAACAATCTCGTAAGTTATTTCTAATAACAAAATGGCGAGAAACTAACATTAAAGGTGATTCCCTGGTTTTGCACTGCGCGTCTCTTACTGCGCATAACAGGATGGCCTCCGTAAAAAAGAGCATGTGAGGTAACATTATTAAAATGAAGTTGACCGAAGAGAAATGCTATTGCAATTTATGCTAGTGGGTTGTTTCTTGCCGAGGTGAGACTCAGTGTGGTGGGAATGTGCATAACGTAAGCAGTACACGTGTTGCTGAGTTCGACTTCCTCACGGAGAACCTCGATAGTGGATGTTTACTTTGTGCTTATTCACTTTGATTTTCATTTAAACGCTTTCTTTATCACATTGTGTCCTAAATGTGATATCTCGATGTAAATTCTGTAAAAACGGATTTTTTAATACTTTCTTCCCCCTTTCGCAAACATCCTCTTTTGAAACTCGCCCCAGTCCTCTCTCAAAAATCAAGGAAAATGCATTTGGTGCGCACTTTCTGCAGCTCTACCGCAAAAACGAGTACGGTGACCCCCATTTTTTAATTCATGATTTTAATAAGGACAGTGCTTCCTTTCAGTGAGAAAAAAATTGGCACAAATCTGTGTTCAGTTTTTCGGCAATTTTACTAAATTGTACAGATTGACCTATCATGTGTTGAATAGCGCGTTTCCAATTTAATTCTACTTTGGAGCGTAAAGTAAAAACAAGGGCATTAAAAGGCATTTTTCTGGTACGTAAGTGGATAAAAACAATACATCAAAGTCAAATTCTGTGCGATACCACAGGCATCATTGAAAAAATCTTTCCTTTTTGTCTAGTTTTGGGCTGCGGGCGGTTTTGTCAAAGGGTCCAAAATAGCCGTATTTGTCAGCATTGTGATGTCAAAACGAGCACGGTGACCCCCACTTTTTATTACCTTTTTATCATCTTCTTGACTCGTTAGATCAGTGTACCAAGTTTCATCTACAATCTGTTAGATTCTTTTACTAGGGAATCACCTTAAATGCTTTTTGTCCTTTACTCCCTTATATAGGCTATTTAAGTATGTGCAGTGCCAAAGGGTTGGTTTTTTAGCCATTTTGGTCTGAAATAGTTTGTGCACTCTAGTCTTGAATTAGGTATGCTTTTTAGAAGAAGCTACTTCTTCATCATTTGGCGATAGGACCATTTCCCTTTTAATGTTTATGCCAACCGTGTACGTGCCTTAACAGCTTGTCAAGCGCTTCAGTCACACGACGGGTTCCAGGTCTGAAATAGGGTAGGGAAAATCACAGATTTTGGTCTGAAATAGAGTAAGGGTTTCACAAGGCGTGCTGCACACCCCCACCCAATTTTTCTGGAAGTACCCCCCGCGGTTTTTCGTTGTATTTTATACACAGATGGGGGGTCATTGTGCCAGGCATTCCTTGTGGAGACCGTGGAAACTGGGACTAAGAATCGTTGTGTGATTGAAGCCACGCATGTTTAGGAAAGATTAAATTTATAGCTTTTCCAAAACGTGTCGGCCCACGAATTGTATCGCTTCAAAGTGTTGATTACTTTGGAACAAGTGAACACTACTGACTAGTTGAAAAAAAAAAAGAATATTTTAGAAAAACTGCGATGATCAGGTGTTGTAAATTTTCATTGTATGCAAATGGGTCTTGTGATGAGAATGTGGTTTATTTTCGGCGATGATTGAAATGACGTGCCATGTAAATCACTTTTTTCATCTCTGGCAATGATGTAGTTTCTCTGGAATCGAGGCCCTTGAATTTTTTTTGTAAAATTCCGAAAATAAGCCCCGGGGCATATATTTTTCAAAGGCCCTTTTTGAGGGACTTGTTTTTGGAGGGGCTTATCTATGGAGGGAAATTTGCGTTTCCAAATCGATTGAGTTAGCCTTATAGTTGGAAGGAAATTTACCATTTTTGCTTTGTTTTACTTTGTATTTGAGGGCAATTTCCCAAGTACAAGCCCCCGGGGGGCTTATATTTGGAGGGGCGATTTAACGGAGGGTTTTTTGCATTACCGGTTTAGGGGGCTTATCTTTGGAGGGGCTTATTTTTGGAATTTTACAGTATATCTGGTCGACGCTAACACGCGTATTAAGTCAATTCAGAAACAAGTAAAAAGTTTCAATGTCGATAAAGTAGGAGGTAAAAAAACTTTAGCGAGTAAATCCTGTTTCGTGTAGAATTGATCGCCTCCTCACTTCTCTATCTAATCTCCAAGCAAGCCAGACTGAATGCTGCTGTAAGCGCATTCTTGTTTCATTAATAAAATGCATGCCAACTTCCATGCCATATCATGCCTTAATGACATTGTGATTATAATTCACACCAATTGTGGGTATTAAGATCTCTGATCTTGAGCATCCCATGAGACCAAAACAGTTGGCCGTGGCAGTCATTCGTAAAAAAAAGTCAAAACGCCCTTACTATACTACTCCTATCCTCATACGTTAATCTAAAATGATTTTTGTTTAAGGAGTCTTTTCTAACTGTGCTCAACAGCTACTACCCACTTCATCCCCCAGCAGAAGATGTTAATATAGACTACGAGCAATTTGAAAAGTATGCACTGCTTCCTTACAATCCTGATATTCTTATCCTGCCTTCAGATCTCCGATATTTTGCCAAGGTACATTGTGTAGTATATAGTGTTATTTTAATGATGCAATTTAACTCACAGTGTGTCCATGGCTGTGATGCACAATTAGCGAATTTTACTAGCTCCAATTTGACTCAGCCAATTCCTTATCGTCTTTTAGTTTATTTTGCTGACCAGTGAAGGCTTATGTTCCAACTTCTATTTCTATCCCCAATTAATTTGCTTATGTATCAATATTTCTCCAAATGATTGGTATTGTTTGACACAGAGATGATGTCATGCTACTGAATACTGCTCTTCCTGCTCTCTCCTATCACTCTGCATATTGCCATCAATAATTTAAAAGTTAAGTACAGCTGTGATTTATAAGAACAGCAAATGGGTTTGAGAAAGTAATGACTGATACTCAACCATCAGAAGGCAAGTGACCCAAAGTGGCCTAGTCACAACAACGTCAAACAAGGCTCTATTTGTTGATGGAGGTGGAAGCTATTTTACCACCTTGCACATGGTTTATTCTATCTTAAACATTTTGAGATTGGAGCAATTTTACCATTTTTGGAGCTCCATCTCAGTTTCAGACTTTCACAAGCTAAAGCAGCAACACATTCATATAAAATGCGGCCATGCATTACTATTATTAAAGACGTTTCTAGCCATTTCAGGACACCTTTCAAATTTTCCCAGCAGAGCATGCCTCTGGACTCCACTAGTATGTCTGCAGATTTGGATTATCCCCCCTCCCTCCAGCTCCACCCTGTTCTGTCGGTCCCTTGTAATAAACCGATGAGCTCCAAAAAGGCAATTTAACCACTTTGTCTGTGTATGCCTTTCAGTTACAAGCACTAATCTTGCCAAGTCTTGTTCACATTAGTCAGTATAGTTTGTTTATACTTTTTTTGACTGATCACAGTCTATTTTAAGGCAAATGTGTTAATTGTACACACTTTTGCAATTTGTTATGAAAAATAGTATCTGCAGAGAATCTGATTTCATATATTTTCAACAGACTGGTTACCACTCTTCATGTCTGGATATACCACTTCCCTACTACTGTACATTTGTTCATCAAAGTTCTTTGTTTTTTTGTGACCGCAGGAAACCCTAGGTTGCTTGTGTATTAACCCAGGCAGACTGACTAAAGGCCTCGTCGGTGGTACTTATGCTAAAGTATGGGTCAAGCCTTCGCCAATCCATGAGGACAAGTTGTCATCACATATCTTGACAAGCTCCCTGGCTCAAGTGATAAGAATATAAATACATATTTCAACTTGCAAGGACATTGCATGAGTAAGGTCAATATCAAGCTTGGTGACTTAAAATGTCTTTCAAGTACGATGTTGTTAGTACACACTAAGTGGTTCTGATTTTAGGACCAGTATGATGCTGATTATTAAAAGCTTTTGATAATGTTTTCTGTACTCTGTCACTGATTTTCTGTTGTTACCTATAAGTAATAGGGGTAATACTGAAGTTACTCCTTTCAGATGACTTATGGCTGTCACAGTTTACCACAATAACAAAAGCGAAACATAATAAACATGTCCTGGGAAAACTGTGCTTTTAAACAGCAATTGTCACAGCCATGTTTCGTAGTGGGAAACCACTTGTCTCCCTTCCAACCGATATTCTTTTCAAGTCTTCAACCTGGTAAAAATTTGGAATAAATTTTGCTTCTTCTGTCCTAAAATGACTTCTTTGACCTGTCTCCCGTTGGCGTTTGAGGTAGTCTTCCATGCAGCCATTTTTGTTTTGTCACACATTGCTCCTCCCCATTGCGTGACAAGACAAAAAATGCTGCTTGAGATTTTTGGGGCGTGAAACCTCCCATGCCTGAGTATCAAGTACATGAATCATTATGAACAAAGTTCTCAGTCACCCCAACTGTATTTAGTAAAGATGCCTTTTTTATATTCAGTGTTTATTTTGACATCAGATTTGTCATGCCGGTCACTGCTCTTTGTTCCTTTATAAATAACTGAGATGAGAAGTTGCCCGTTAAGCTAAAACTTGTGATTAGGGCTAGGATAGCTTTTATGCAGACTTTCTTGTCTGCAGAGCAGCTAATATACAGCTCCACATCAGCCTTTCGCTGCCATTTTATGTAACTTAACCTGCTTTATCAAATAAATGTATGTATGTAACTGTTTTTTGGTTGTTCTCGATACACCTTTTTGTTCATAGCAGATATTCCTCAGAAAGCAGTTGTTATTCATTGATTGATGTTTCTGCATCATTTTGGTCAGTAATTTGGATAATTAGTCTCCACATAGCTGTGCACTCTTGCAAAATTAGCTTGAGTTATTTACTCCAAAAACTGCTAAGCTGCCGCACCACTATCTTTTATGATTTGCAATTAAACCACCCTTGTAGTCAGTCACTGATGTCAATGATGGAATAATATTAACAGACATCTTCTAAATTTGGTTAGCCACGAACAGAAATATTTTAAATGAATGTTAATGACACGAAATGGTCTTGACTACATTTCTCCTCTACTCTTTCCTCGTGGCTTTTCCTTTTCCAGATTTTGGCAGTCAAATACCTTTTGATAAGCAACCATCTTCCACTGCTAAATTTGTATCTTCCAACTATCAAATCTTAATTTAAGCACATAGTTTAGATAGGCTGCCCCTGTAAGCAACTACACGTATTAATCACAAAATTGTGTCATGCAGCATTTTGAGCTTCACCAGAAAGAGAGCAGGATTACAGGTTAGCTATGTAGATGTTGTGGTTCAATTTTATCCTTGGTTTAATTTTTATTTCCCTTTTTTTCAAACTCATTATCATATATTACCATGCCCAAAAACAAAGGAAAATAAAAATTAAACCACGGATAAAATTGAACCACAACATAGACCTAAATGTTGACAAATAATAGGCCACTTGCACTAAGAGGTCACGTGACCAATGTTTCCTTTAAACAACGAGTTGGAATCTTGCTGATGCCAAAAATTGACAGAGCACATAGGAATTATCTTACACCCGAAATTTGAGGGGAAACGCATTTAAGGCAGATATTTTATGGCACTTTGATTTTTCAACAAAGTAGTATGATTTGTATTGGCCGCCATGTTGGAGGGCATACTCTTGCCCTCCAACATGGCGGCCAAAACTTCTTTTTGCTTAGATCTTGTTAAACGTTTGATAGTTACGCTCAGATGTGCTAAAAACGTTCCCACATCAACTTTTCAACATTCTCCTTGAAGTTTAAGAGCAAAAGTTGTGTTCAGAAAGGGTTAATTCACAATTTCAAAAATCACATTTTGGTCACGTGACCAACTACGAACTTACTCATTTTAAGAAAATGGTGCAGGTTTGAAGAACAAAATCACTGTTATTTTGTTCAAGACATGACCCACTAATCGTTTTTTTGAAGAAAAAAATCATATAACTTTCACTTTCATAAAAATGATGTCACATGACCTCTTAGTGCAAATGGCCTATTGTACCTTAAAAACAGGCTACTGGAAACCATGGGGGACACACAAATTGGGGCAGCCTAGTGAGTTGAGTCAGTGAAGAAAACCTTCAAAAGCTTATGATTTACCAGCCTGAGTAAACAGCTGATATTTCATGATGCCACCACTGATTTCCCCACAGAATGATGTCTGAGGAGCAAGTAGAGAAATTCTATACCAGATCTGGGTAGTGTTTCTGATTGGTCATGCCACAAGAGAAATTTCCTTCAACCATTTAGAAGCACCACCCAGATATGGGTAGTGACACATCATGCATCCATATGGAATTTCTGTGCTTGTTCCTCAGATGTCATTTTGTGGGGAAACCAGAGTTATAGTTACAAAATGCAAGCTGTTATATCAGCCTAGTAGTTTACATAACTGGTTTCACCACAAATTAGTGAAAAAAAAAAACAGAGTCCAATGGCAGTGACAATATCACTTGATTCAACTTGTGTTCTTTCATACTTCCTCAAATGAAAGAAAATTTTCTTGACTTCTTGAGTGAATGTGTTACTTATCATGCATAATGGTAAAAATGTCTCTTATCTAAATGGTTATTCTTGGTTTTCACACGACATCACCAAAATTCAAACTAAGAAACTATCACTTCTTTTGAGTTTCTACTTTCATGTGGTATTACAGCACCTTAAAACCTATATACAAACAAATTTTCGGTTCAAAAGGGTTCTTCGTTTTGTGATACAGGACACTTGAATTTCCAGGCTTTCGCGTGACGCGGCATTTAGCTGACGGCAAGGAAAGCTCTTATGTGGGTTGAAAACATTACCAATTCCTTGTCTCAGACTTCAATCGTTATAGGTTCCTCAAGCAAGGAATTCACGCATTAGTAGGAAAACTCAAAGCAGATGTTTCTGTTGGTTTCTGGCGGCCATATTTGTGCCCCTGAAAGGGACACAAACATATTGTCTCTACATACAAAGCTTTATAAATTTGGGTAAAACGTTTTTCCAAGTATCTCACATTAGAAATATTGCACAGACCTGATTCTTGGCGAGGCTTTTTGTACATTTATCTTCTTTCACTTCCCAGATTCTAGACTTTCTGTATCAAAAGGTTTCCCATTTTATTTTTGATTGTCTGACAGTGAAAACCACCAATTGGCAGCCCTGATTTCAGCATTGACAGGACAAGGTGGTCTGTTTTTATATGGTTTAAAGATTATCCTTTGGTCTTTGACCATAGATTGTGAGAAATAAACAAATAAATAAATGCAAAGGAACTTGCTTCATGCGTGTAACTGGACAGTATGCACAGTTACACAAGCTATAATAGGAGGGTTGCCCATAAGTGGGTCCTTTTTCTTTCATGTCTAGGATCTTCTGTTTTAATCAAAAATAAATTAATAATCACCAATTTTGTCTCAGTTATGATAAACTGGTAAGAGATCTTGGTGTCATGATTAAACAAATTGGAATTTCGTTTTGCAATCGTCTGAGTTTGTTTAATCACTCATATGAGTCTTGGCTTGCAACCACGTGACAAGGTGGCCATGTTGGTGGTGTGTTTTTGGTTAATACAGTAGAATATTTTCTCATAGAGTTTACATGAAAATAGGGTTTAGTTCCCAGAGGAGAGAAATACTTTTGTTCTTAACCCTAACACACCACCAACATGGCCGCCGTGACGTCATGTGCAAACCAGCAAATTTTGTTAAATCAACAGCTTTCTTGAAACCTTGGCCTAATGACACTATTTTCAAGTCGAATATAAACTTTAAACTTTGAAAAGAGGATTGGGATCAAGTTCAGATCAGTATAGACAAACAAGTTAAACCGCCGTCAACTTTATGCAGTTCAGAATTTTCCACCTCAATCTTTGGATCGGGAAGTTGCTTGAATACTTCATAACTTCTTGGAATTTCTGCTGAGGTCAAATGGAACAGCGTTCCATTAACAAACAGACAATTCGCGGCTTTATCCTCAGGAACAGTAAGCTTTTCATACTTGAACTTCGCTTTTTTCTCAACTTCATTCCAAACGTCGTCTGCTTCACTACTTCCTCCAACCAAGACAGTGTCAGGTCCAGCCATCGACATCAAGGATTTGAGATGCAGGTGATTCGAAACTGAAATGGCTGTCACAGGATAGTCACCGAACGTTTTCGCTAAGATGTGTACTCCTTGCTGATTCGTTCTCTCAGATAATCCCACTAAGAATTCTTTACCTGTAAAGAGGACGTCCCCTCCATCTAGAGTAGCAGGGTGTTCCATTTCTTCCACACTCAAACCAAGCTCCTGTAGCACAGTTTTCATCCTGGCGGACTCGCCACGTCTGGTTGGGTGACCCAACCTACAAACTAAAGCAATGTCACCACACACCACTGCAGCATCTTCAACAAATACACAGTCTGGGTACTGTTCGTCCGCTGTAAGCTCTATGACTTTCAATCCCATATTTTTCAAAGCTCGAACGTAGTTAGCATGTTGGTTTAATGCTTTGCTCAAGTTAACCGGCTCCAGGCAACCACTCTGTCTTTGTGCAGCAGCAGGCAGCGATGAAGGTATCCCACAGACTATGGCCTTGTCATATCGAAATTTTGACAAATCTTTACCAGTCATGTTCATCACAAGTCTAGAAACAGCCTCGATCGACCGAACCAAACAAAACCTAGGTATCCCTCTTCGGTTTGCGGTCGGTGTTTGCAAAGAGTACATGCAAACCTTCAGGGCGGAAAACCGTTATGAGCATGCGTGAACTTTTTTGCCCAGATCCCCTGGCCGGGTTTGAAAAAATGGCGGGATTTCAAATATTTTATTGCCAAAAAATAAAATGTTTCCTCTCATAACCTGGAAAGAACAGGCAATTTGTCTTCAAAGGTTGCAAGCTGTGGTTATAACCTTGTCGTTACTTAATTTTCTCAAAGAATACCTCATAGTAAAACGGACTTTAACGACATCAATTTCCTTGCGTTGTACTGGAAATCTGCATGCGTAGGTCCGATTTTTTTCAAGATGCACTCACAAAATGTGTTCATATAAGGAAGTTCCTGGATATATAAGGTTCGGAGCTCCACTGTGGACACAAAAACAACATATCTTTGGACAGTGATTTGCCCAAAAAAATTAACGCTTGCCCTCAATGTGTTTGAAGTCACTGAACTTTGTCGCACTCGAGCTGATATTTTTAAATCCTCGCTCGATCGGACACTCGTAGTTTCGCAGACCACTAATGTAGAAGTTATTGCGTTGATATGTGGGCAGAAAAAAGGTCGATCTTTATCTAGTAAAACCTTCCCAAAAATCGGTTTTGAAGCAACTATAGTTTTTTAAACTTGCTCGTTTCGCTTTCGCGCAGATATATAAATTTTGCTTTGTGTTGTCAAGTTGAACACGCATAACATCTGTCAAAATCCTACGCGTAAGAAGGATTTCCTTTAAACAAAGTTAAAGTTACATTATTTCAAAAACTTCTTGCTGACAATGAAAAAATGAATTTTCTGTACGAAAACAACCTGCCGAAAGATCTTAAAAGCAAAAGATCAGTTGCAACTTGGCAGCCAAGTCATGATTCACAGTGATTCAGCATTTAGCTATTTCAAGCTTACCTGGTCCATGCGAGGGTCTTTGTTTACGCAAATTAAACTCAGCCGATCATTAGAAAATACAGAAAATTACCCATAAGGGTATTTGTTTTGCTCGCCTCAGACAAATCCAGCTCCAGCAATTGTTATCGGGCAGAGTTAATTGTTTTGAAGTTTAACTCTGCCGGCAGTTGTTGTTCTCTACTTCACAGCGGGTGAAAAGGAAAATTTGCGTACAGAAAGTTATTTCTTATAAAGAACAGAAACTTTCACGGTGCACTGAAAAATAAAACTATGTAATTAAAAGTGAAGAAAACTCTGACTAATATTACTTGAGCAACAGAAGAATGATCGAAGCAGTCTTTTCTTCTCGAGTAAGTTTACTGGCCTTCTATTTCCGAGAAAGTTTTACGGCGCACAAAAGGATTGTTTGACTGAAGAGAAGGATAAAGCTGGTTCTGCAAAGGAAATACAACTGGGCATGTGAAAAAGTATTTACTAATAAAAAAAAAAGCGGGTTTTAATTCAGCCCGGCGAAAAGAAGGCGAAATCTCAGGAAATCTACTCACAAATAAATCGAATGAACAATCAGAAAAATACTCGCCTCTTTGGAAATGTTCAAAACTTTTATTCCACCTCAGACTGACGGAATGATCCGTTTTTCCTTTAACATTGGTTGTTCCGAGTCTAAAGTAATTTTCAAGTGACGAAAAACAAAAACCACACAAAAGTAAAAGGGCTTTTCGAGAAGCAAACGTTCACACCTTGTGCATTTCATTCAGAACTCTCTCAGTGACAAACAAACAAACACAGAACTGCCAACACAGAAAAAGCCCGCCTTCCAACACTTTTTTTCTATACTTAACAACCACAGGTAGCCCAAGCTCGAAATATGAGCATCGGCGAGCATCGGCATTGTTGCGTAACATTCAAAATATAAGGATTTGTATGGGAAAAAAAACTTTCGTTTCTGTAACCTACGAAAATGAAAGGATTTCAAAAAAAAACAGCTTACCTTACTTAAAATGTGTGTTCAATCTCTCCTGTGTGGTCCACGGGCCGATTTATGGCCGTTTTATGGGTTTTTATGTTAACGGTTTTCTCTCTATATAAAGGTTTACCAAGGTTGGGCACTCCAGCGAAGCGGCTCGACTGATCCACCGAAGGAAAACGGCCGTAAATTCGCTCCAACTGTTCCAATCGCCTCCAAATTCCGCCTAGGTAACACACGATAGTTCTCCTTTCCATTCGTTACCTTGCTTCAAGACGCCTTTGCACCGAGAGCGAATCAAAGGTCGCCAATCTCTGCAAACCTTCCCGATTGAAGCCATCGACAGAGGCTCGGGATGAGCTCCGCGTTACCCAAACGGTTGAAAGATAGCTTAGCGACCCGGCCTGAGATTCAAATTACTCACACTCGGGGTGGGAGACAGTCTCTTGCTCCCGTTCACATAAATACCCTTGGGCCCGACCCTCGCAAAGGCTAACTTGCACGCATTGTTCTCATTGACCAATCGGAGCTCAAACTGGCGAAATTTGAATTTCAAAACAAAGTACGGAATCGGAATCGTACAGATTCTGTAGTTTGCGAAATGAAAATCTGTAGTTGTAGGAAAAATGGGGGACTACTCGTAGTCTATTCTCGTTGCGTCTACTCGGATATTCTAAACAGAAAATTCCCCCAAAAAAGCTGTTTCGCCCAGAAAAGTTTAACTTAAGCTCAGGTGCTCAAGTTAAGCCCTGTCAGTCGGGGTTACGAACTGGATGGGTGACCCACCGCGAAGATTGTCTTAAAGGTCCATACGTTGTTCTTTTTTTTTTCTTCTTCTTTTTTGCGTATTATGTGGTGTTATTGTTAACAGCGTATTGAAAAGCAGATTTAGCATTTAGCGTCCGGATTTAGAAAAACAAAAAAACAAAGAACAATATGGCCCGGTGGGGTTCGCCCGAAAATTATTATTCTTCGGGCCGTAATACAGAGCTGGAACTTTGCCGACTTTGATCTATATATCGGCGGGGAAGCCGGCAAACTAAGAAAACTGGGTTTTCGACAGTGGAAAACGATCATAATGCCTCTGATTCCAATCTCCTATTCCTCCATCTGTCTCTTGTTGTCGGCGTTGCCTTTGCTGTGCTAACAGTGCTAAGCGATGTTTCTTCTGCTCCGCGGTTTCTTGTTGACGTCTTCTCCTTCGTTGTTCACGCTGAATTTGAAGTCGGCATTCTCCAGAGTATTTTCATTTCGCAAACTACAGATTTTCATTTCGCAAACTACAGATTTTCATTTCGTAAACTACAGAATCTGTACGATTCCGATTCCGTACTTTGTTTTGAAATTCAAATTTCGCCAGTTTGAGCTCCGATTGGTCAATGAGAACAATGCGTGCAAGTTAGCCTTTGCGAGGGTAGGGCCCAAGGGTATTGATGTGAACGGGAGCAAGAGACTGTCTCCCACCCCGAGTGTGAGTAATTTGAATCTCAGGCCGGGTCGCTAAGCTATCTTTCAACCGTTTGGGTAACGCGGAGCTCATCCCGAGCCTCTGTCGATGGCTTCAATCGGGAAGGTTTGCAGAGATTGGCGACCTTTGATTCGCTCTCGGTGCAAAGGCGTCTTGAAGCAAGGTAACGAATGGAAAGGAGAACTATCGTGTGTTACCTAGGCGGAATTTGGAGGCGATTGGAACAGTTGGAGCGAATTTACGGCCGTTTTCCTTCGGTGGATCAGTCGAGCCGCTTCGCTGGAGTGCCCAACCTTGGTAAACCTTTATATAGAGAGAAAACCGTTAACATAAAAACCCATAAAACGGCCATAAATCGGCCCGTGGACCACACAGGAGAGATTGAACACACATTTTAAGTAAGGTAAGCTGTTTTTTTTTGAAATCCTTTCATTTTCGTAGGTTACAGAAACGAAAGTTTTTTTTCCCATACAAATCCTTATATTTTGAATGTTACGCAACAATGCCGATGCTCGCCGATGCTCATATTTCGAGCTTGGGCTACCTGTGTAACAACGTACATATTTATCACATCCAATAAAAGTACTACGTTTTTCCGCCCTGAAATGCAAACCAGTGCCTATGGGTTATTCGTTCCCAGGCGTCTCTCTGTGTTTTTACTCGGCAATACTCTAGAGGGTCTGAATGGTGAAGAAAGGGGTTACATGTCGGTAAAAATTTCGTTAGAAAAGTGATGGGGAGGATTTTCAGTTTGCAGCAAACACCCTCTACTGGAATTATATTTGGGCGGAGAAACATTTTCAACACTTTTTTTCTATACTTAACAACGTACATATTTATCACATCCAATAAAAGTACTACGTGTATTTTCCTGCAGCTACATGTGTAGTGATTTTTAAAGAATAATGTAAGTTAAAAAAACTGGAAAATCGTTTCTCTCTATTCTTGCATTTGTGCTTCACAATTTTAAAACAGATATAGAGGATATTACATGGCCGCGCGGAGATACGAAATTTCTCTTCGAGTGTTGAAATATATTTATATAAACACCAACGAAATACCAAACCATGTCACTTAAAAATAGTTTTTTGGTGTGAAAGGTGCGATTTATTATGTAGCCATAGCAACAGTGATATTTTTCACATGTGAAGATATCAAGTTTTAGCGCGAAAGCTCACTTGGTATTTCACTGGTGTTTATATAATAAAAAAGGATACACTACACTACACAGACAACACAACAACTCTAATTTAACAGGTTTTCCTGGATGTATACCATGTGGGAGAGGAGGATACCATTTGGAGTGGAAGACTTCCCCGTGCAAACTTGTAATCCCTAGCCTCTGTTATTCCTCTCCCACAACCATCATAAAAAAATAAACGTTGGTTTGGTATATATTGTTCATTGAATTAAGGTACGGCAATAAAGCATATGATAGATGAATATGAAATAAATCATATAAGAACTACGGAAATGAAATGAAATGAAGAATGATCCTCGCAGCTGTGAACGCAATTTATGCAATTGCGTTCACAACTGCGATGATCATTCTTCATTCGAATAAAGCATATAACATACAATATGTACATTTGCCTCACTATGAAGTCATTTCGGACATCCATACTCGCGTTATTCATTGGATTATGGGATTGACTGAACTCATATCAACTCATTTTACACCTGATGGTTGACATGGATCCAAGGACTGTTGAGGGTCTGGGTGGAGAGGGGTTGGGTGGGTTACTCGCTTATATCACTTTCTGTCAGGCAGTTTGGCTCTATTATCACCTGTTGTTATACCTTGAAGGTTCACTCTCTTTCTGCAACATTTTTCAGCTTTGGCTGGCTTGCAACTTGGCGTCCATGATTTTGTTGTTGTTGTTGTTGTTTTCCCCTCATCATGCACTTATCTAACGGTCTGTCCCTTACTTCATCGGTTGTTGGTAAAATCTCGGATACTCCGTAAAAACCTAAGATCTTCACATTCATAATTTAAGCCTAAGGCGGCATTATCGTAAGAGAGTCTTAAGTTAAAGAGCCTTTAAGACGTTGACCATCTTAAGTTTTAGATGTGTACGCTCTTACTTTTCTGTAAGATGTTTCCCGTTATGAAATAAGAAATCACAAACGTATGAAATTAACATTCTTACGAGCCTTTTCGCAGATAAAACTTAAGCTATCCTTAACCTTGCTTTCGTCTCCTCAAATGAAACCCGTAAATCAAATAACTAGTTATCATTGTTTATAGGGAATGATAGCTGTACTTGTACTTTTTGTTTTCTTAAGTCCCCTTTTTCATGTGTTCCCCTATCTACAAATTTGACTGTTCCTTTTTTTTTTCTTCTCCACCTCCAGTTTCCTTATATTTGCGAATAAATTTGCGAACTCGATAGCTTTCTCGGGTTCCAAATAATTTAACCCTATCTGCCCATTTTAATAAATCGTCAAGGTCCCGCTGCATCGACGACCAAAAGAAACACTTATACCTAGAGGAGATCTTAATGCCATAGTTTGTAAGGAAAGAATTGGGCCAAACTTGGTGCCTTATGGAACCCCGGAATTCACTGGAGTCCACTTAGATAGAAGCTTGAAGGGACTTTGAAGGGACAGTGTCCCGATTGTGCGCACACGCACAAAAGACAATAGAACTGTCATATTGACTCGACAAGATTTCCTTCCGGACCGCACCGCCGACGGAGATTTGTTGTTTACATTCTCAAGTAATATTTTAGACTTTCGAAGAAGTTTTCGTCTTCTTTAAAATTTGGCTCGCGGCAAGAAGACTCATCGCAATTTTGTCGCTAGCAGGGGCGCCTCGCGACCCGAAAATCTCGTTACGCTCGCTTTAAAAAAAGCTTTTCTAATGTGAAACTCGTGTCAGAGGTCAATTGTTCCAAGTTCAGTAATATTTGCCTGATTTGCTCGCGTTCTAGCCTCAAACGTTTGAAAGATATCAATAAAAATGCAATCTCAGCGCGATGAATTATCGCAGAGGTTAGTCAAAAATTATATTATGATTTCATTGCACTAGTTTTTCTACACATGTAGCGCCTGTTTGTTCTTGATTTTGTAGGCCGTCGGGAGGTTCATTTAAAAGTTTACTAACGCGTCGTTGCAAAAAATTCTGCTTCACGAAGCTTAATTCCACAAGATCTCCTCAGTCACATTCATGTCTTAATGGTTTCTTTCTTACAGTCTATTGTTGCTGTTTCATTTCTGCGTATTCCTTTCACAATTGTCTGAGCTTGTATGGAAGCTGGCAGAACAATAAGCCTTCAATCGGCATAAAAGCGCTTCCTATCTTTTGGTCATCCGGCCAACGGCAATAAAAGCAACTCCAAAAAATTCCTATTTCGCTCAAATCGAAACTCAACAGGAACAATATATCATTGATCTGTAATCCTGAGAAGTTTTAGTGTAGTACCGAACTCGGCAAAGCGCGATGTAAACGGATTTTTCAAGGTTCTCTTACTCTCCTCGCATCTATTAATTTCGCGACATCCTGTCCAAAAATCAAAGTTTGGTGCATGCGCAGTAACGGAATACTGTTCCTTTAACCGCTTAATAACACTGCACCTAATCCCTATCTCCGACAGCTTGAAGTGTGTGAGATTTATTGCGGCGACAAAATCTGTTGTAGAGACAAATATTTTCACAAAAGGTTCTCCAGTACACACGAAGCGATTTGCCGCTGAGAGACGCGCCGCCGACCTGACCTGTACACACGGAGCGATCTATCGCCGCAACGTGTTGCTGCAACTTGTCGCCTAGTGTGTTCCGACCTTAAAACTTTGTTTTAACAAAAGTCTAATGTTGGGTTTCATTTAACTAGCCCCAGGATCTTTAAAAACAAATAGTAAGATCGTGCTGGTCTCAGTTCAGATGATAATTTCATTGGGTGGCGGTATTAAGCCGTTGGCCATGTCTCCTTCTTCCTTTCTTTCTTTTTCCTTAACAGACTACGACGGTAACGGCAACGGGAACGGGAACATGAACGTGTAAACTACTTCAAAATAATAGCAGTAAACAGAACAACAACTCTGCATGTGTATCACGCTTTTTTTGCGAATTTCGTTGTGGTATCTGCACGACTAGGGTGAGAATTAACCAAATTTTAAGTTTCCTCGACAAAGCGAACGCACCAGGGTCCTGCACGGCTGCGACAAAACTGCAAAAAAACCCACGAATTTATTCATTTTTATTATTTTTAAAGTAAAAGCACAAGGGGCTGACATGAAAATCTTTCTTAAATGGACCGTATATGTAGATGACGACTAGTCCTCAGGAAAAATACAACAAGTGAAATACCAGAGGAAATGCGTGAGGATTAAAGCACCGTGTCCGGCACCCACGATGAAGATGACTGCATATTATCCCTGACCAAATAAGAGACTATTTGTAGTCTATAAAATATTGTCCCAGCTATTGAAATTAAGTTGCATTGGCACATGAGATATTTACAAGTTTTCTGTTATTCTTTGTAAAAATACAATAATTATAGCCATTTATCCATTATCTTTACAATCATACTACCGCATCAAATCGGAAGGAACAAAAACAAAACAGAAGACTTTAACTTTTCTAAGAAATTAGAAAGGCTGTCAAAGAGGGAAAACTTGCCTTGAACATATTCCATATCGACATATCCTGGCAGATAACAAGGTTGGCGCATACTTTATTACAGGAATTAACGCTTCATGAAATTAACGTGAATTTCAAAAATTCGCCTTAATTTTTGTTCGGCGACCGTAATTTCCATTATTTTGGCTCCAAATTCACGATTCACTTTTGAGATTCTTGACACCTAAGAAAGAGAAGTATTTTAACAGGGTGAGATCCACCAGTATCAGGGAAACTGTCAAGAACCCTCGAAGTGGTCAGTTTTTTTTTCGCTTCTTCCCCTTCGTGTGTTAATTTAGGTTAAGTACCACGAACAAAGTTTCCATTTAGGATGATACGTTTAACTTTGTTCCTGTTGTCTGAACAAGTTTTCTTTCTTTGTCAACGTCGCGTTAATTTCCTTCATTTTAATGTTAACCCCTCTTTTGCGTCCATTTCCTTTATTTGAAAGCCGTTTTCTGTTAAATTCGACTTGAATTAAGTCGCGTAAATTTCCTATAATAAAGTACACTATGAAACTTCAATAGACCCTTCCCTCCCTTACACATATTTTCATATTTTGAACAGAAACAATAGTTGGCGAATATCCATCATTGCCGCTTAAGAAGCACCCTAAAAAAAGTGAATATGCCAAGTTTTTCAAAGTGATACGTGAAGATATTGCTCTGTAAAATCTCCAAATTTTATGGTGGAAGGCACGAACTTGCAGAATCACTTCGATCTTACCTTCATCTGACCAACTTGTCTAGGAAGATTGAAGGAGACTCTGTTCGTAGGGTAGAACTTGCCCGTCACCAAACAAACATCTGTAAAAATTTTGCGGCCTTTGCAGAGCTTTATATTCCTTAGTTTTTAACAAATCAGCGGTGTCAAAGGGTTTTCGCTCACTGGTCTACGTCAAAAAAGAAAAAAATACGGGGCTATTGACCCATCTGGCAAAGCAATTCTAGCTCAATATCTACGAAAACTCACCGCACATTTAGTACTATGAGACACAAATGGAGCAGTAAAAAGGTATATTATTAAAAATAAGTTCCCTACTCTTGCCAATAATAAACAGAAAAGTAGACTCTGCCAGCAGGGAAAAATAAGTAAAATATTTTGGGCAATCAGAGTCTATCAAATAGTTATTATTATTTTCACGAGTCATAATCATCATCTTCATCATGTAATGAGTTTCCCATCATGCCTGCAGTAGACATTTGGTTAAGCTGCTGCGGCATGTCCATAGAAACAGATGGTGCTTTAGATCTGACAACAAATACAGACATTCTGATGAATAATACAATAAAGGAACACACACACACATACACACACGGTTCTGTGCGCCATAACATGATAAAACTATCAGTTAATAAAACAAAATGAAGTAGTTTGCTAGCCAGGACCCGTGCTCTTATTCTTTACACTTCGATTTGAATGTATGTTTTCGGGCTCGAAAAGTTACCGGGACTTTCGAGAAACGGGCCCCTGGTCTTTTACAAAAAGATCTGTTTAAACTCTGGAGGCCCCTATTTCAAGGTCCCACCCAGAAGGCTCAAATGAATTCAGTTATTCCAAGATCAACTTTTCTACCATGCATGAAAATAGCTAATCAGTGAACTGAACACAATAACACATGCTTTGTTACAAAATGAAAGAATCTAACATGGACAAACACAAAACCCTAATTTTAGTATTAGTATACGATATTGAGACCCCACTGTTTTATTCAAAATAACATTGGAAAAGGACACTTACTGTTGATTACAAGTATCATCTGTACTGGGTCTCGTTAGTGTAATAGAAGGTACTGACAATGGTAAAGGTGTACTTCTGGAAGAGTTGAATGTGGTATTTGTAGCACTGTTATGATTACTTGTTCCTTCAGATGATGACTCTTCTTCCTGGTCATCAAACAAACAATCACGTGAATGTTTTCGTTTTTAAGCTCTGTACAAATGGAACTAGCTTATTGGTCCAACTTCATCCAGTATTGTTGGCCATGATATGTTTGAGTGGGTATTGCTGGATAAGGTTTAAATTACTTCAAACTATTGATCCATCATTTCGTTTGTTCTCCTGTACTATGAACCATTTCTCAAAATGATGGTGGTTTATGCAATGCAACCTTCAATTTAATGACTTTGTGCCCATAAGGCTTTGCAGCACTGTTCATATTGTACATAGTGAACAACACAAAATTAACTTAAATATTTGTACCTCAGAATCAAGTTCCTCTTCAGAGTCATCTGACACTGTGGTAGCTTGAGGTTTTCTTTTCTCTGATTTCTTCCTTTCTTTTTTTTGGGTGGGAGGTTTAGGAGTCCTTTTTCTGAAAGTATTACAGTAACCATAACTTTAAACATTTTAATGACCTGGTGACAATCCAAATATTGTGGTCAGCATTACACTGTATAGAAGTCAGCAGCAGCTGTAGCTGGTCAAACTGTTGAGTAGTTCCAATTCATTGGAGTGTTATTTAAGACTCATTGCGGTTATACATGTAAGGCTCAAATTTGGCATGGCCAAAATAAATTTATAAAACAATAAATATTTGAGGCTCAAGTTCAGATTACAATCATTGCTATGGCAACACGAATGATTTAAAACACAATCTAAGTTTTGAATTAAGTAGGTTTACCCAAAAATATTATCCAGTTATTTAGATTTCCTTATGAATTTCAACACAGCTTACTTAATACAATATTATTTGTAATCCTTATTTTTTAAAAACAGTTTGACCAAACTAAAAAACAGTTCTTGAAATGTTTCAGAAATAAGCTGTTAGTGAAATTGTACCAACCCAGTTTGCACCTGATTAGTCCATTTAACAACCTTGCTGAGAGAAAACCAATCAAGGTTGGCATGCTAGCAATGACTTATGAAAATGTTCAATGTCAGTTATTGTCAGGTAAGTATATGGTCAATATCCAGTGAAGAGTCAAACAAGTCACTGTTTGGACAATATTTTATTGTATGATGAATGATTATTAAAACTTTAAGCTACAGTTGTATGATACTCTTCTGTTTCAACATGAGGTACATGTACTTCACACACACCAGATATTCCATACCTTTTTGGCTTTGGTTCTCCATCTCTTTCTTCTTCATTGGAAGGGAGATCTGGAACATTTGCCACTAAATCTTTCAAAAAGTCAAATTGGTTTTCTGATGTAATGCACCGCTTCCTGTAGAGATGGGACAAAACAGAAGCATATAACCCTAAAGCGTATAGAGAACTCTGTTCCAATGCAGGTTTTTTTTGGAGAACCAATCAAAATTTACTTCCTTTTTATATGAAATTATTCATACATGGGATTGTTGCATGAGTGCTTTGGAAATCCTCGGGGGCAATTACAGTATTACGTAGTGAAATTGAACCAAACTCAGAATATTATTGCCAAAATGCCAGGATTGACTTCTTCCAGACAATACAAAGTCAAATACACGTGATTGTATCTTACAGGCTTGATGAAGGCTAGCCCAAGCTCAAAAGCACAACATTATGCAACTTTTCTTTTTATCTCCTAGTTTTCTAAGTTTGCTATCTTAGCATCAAGAAATGCACATATACAGAGGCCATTCAAAATAAAAAGTAAAAGGACTTACAATGTCCTCTGAGATGGAAAACTACTTATCAAGCAAGAAAATTTATTTACAAAAAGTTCTTACTTTGCAAATTATTCGTACACACCATAGCGCAGCTTAGCATGTGCAAATGACAACACACTCGCCAGCTTCACTAACCGTAAATGTAAATTTTTTTACCTGTTGTTTATGTCATATAACATTTAAATGTAAATGGCTCAGCCTATACCATTAAGTCATGGCAAGAGAGAATAATCTAAGAGAGCAAATTCCCCATGCATGACCTTCCCAAATAAATTATTTAAAATCTATTCTTGGTTCTGTGTCATACTGCATGACTCTTGTAAGGATGATACCTCAATAGTTGGTAAGAATGGCATCATGTTATTTTAAACTTGGTGGGTAATTCATTTCACTGCCGATCATGCACAGCAGGAGGGCTGCGCACAGCAAGCAACATGACGGGTGAACTTGATGTTTTGCTGCCCAACATTATTTTAAATTTCTAACAGCGTTAGACGAATGTTTAAGTGCAATGTAAGGGACTGTTTAGCAGCTTGAAGCATTTGACCTTACTTGTGTTCGCACAGCAGAATTCCTCGCAAGTATTTAGATGTTAAGAAGACAATATTGACTTTAAAACTCCAAAGAATAATAACTATTCTTTGGAGTGCATTTAAGAACTATTCTTAAATGCACTTGTGCTGTGTCTGAATGAGGAATATTCCTGGAAAGAGAGAAAAAATATCTTGCACATTAACATAAACGACTGAAGCCAGCCCCCTACTAAGGGTTTTGTATTTCACATGTGAACTATTTGCCTTTGAATGTTTACATGACGGTGTGTGAGCATATAACATTCGTTACTTCAAATGAGCTACCGTTAGAAAATCCCAATCTTTAATTTATTAAAGTGAAATTTTGACTCCAATACTGCAATCTTTTCTAAATAAAATTCATTGGTATAAAATAATGATGGGAACTCGCTAATAAGAAAAATGTCAACAACATAAATCTTTGGTGCAATAATTGCTATAATGGTTGTCAAACTTCAAATGTTTGGCTGTGAAACATGTCACGTTCAGTGAAACTAGACTGTGCAGGTCACAAAAACAACTGACAAAAACAACCTTCACGGCACACAAATTTTACATACAACTTTACATAGATTTCAAATAATTATTATGGCGCATAGGGATACCCTCTCTTAGATTATTCTCTCTTGGTTATGGACATACTTGAAGGACTGATAAGGACTGAAAAACATGCTGTTAGCTATCTTTTTAGACAGGGATTGACAGGGATGACTCTCAAGCCAAATAAGGGAAATTTAGATGCTTCAGGGTTACATGCTTTTGGGCAAAATCATACATCTTAGTTTTCACTAATTTTTCAACTTCTTATAGTCTATCTTTTGAAAAGATGATCCTTCTAATATACTGACAAAGTGCAATGATCATTCAAACCGCATTCACAACAGTTTCTTGCCAGTTGATGTTTTAAAAAATGTTTGTTAGTTAAGTAAATAATTAACAATTATTGGACGAGGTTGAGCAAAATATAGTAATTTGTCAGATCTATTATTTGCCGAAGCTGAAGGCTTCGGCAAATAATTGATGTGCGAGACACTGGCAAATCACAATATTTTGTGATAACCGAGTTCAATAATTGTTTTATCATTCGATCACCAAGTTTGTTTTTCAATGAATATCTTCGGGAAGCGAAGCGATCTGCCTTTTTTCACACAAGAATGTAACGCATGAGCAAAATATTATTTGCAGCCAAACACAGTTGGATGACATTGTGCATGAGCAGACCGTTATTTGTAGGCAGTTATTGGCAGGTCACGTGGTGAGCTTTCAGCCAATGAAAAGGAAGAAAAATTTGCTTCGAATGATAATTAAAATTGTTCATCAAAATTATGACCAATATATAGCTAGTATTTGAGTTACTTGTACACCTCATTAAAACCTAACACAAATAAACTTAATAGATGATCTAGTAGCTTGCGTAGCAAGTGTTGCCACGCGAGGTCGTCTAGAAAGTTGGGACGAGAGCAAAAAAAAGGAATGACCGGGGAGGGGGAGGGGGAGGGGAAAGAAGGAAACGCTTGCCCGCAAACCCCATGTTTTTGA
The DNA here is from genome assembly GCF_958299795.1 of Porites lutea. Classification (NCBI taxonomy): domain Eukaryota; kingdom Metazoa; phylum Cnidaria; class Anthozoa; order Scleractinia; family Poritidae; genus Porites; species Porites lutea. The sequence continues at coordinate 10,787,356 of NC_133207.1, read as the reverse complement.
AAAAGTGCGTTCACCCACAAACGCAGCTTCTGATTGGTGTGGTGCTGGTAGTGTTGATTACTTAGCACTCGAAACATCAATCAAACCAGGTATGCTTTGTTTACATGCGTCACAGATCTGGTCTCATCTTATTGTGGTCGCAGATTACAAATGCTTTGGACTGATATTTATTTGAATCAAGTTTGTTTCATGGTTTATGAGATCAGAGTCTTCAAAGTATAATGGGAGATCGAGCAGTACGGTGGAGACAAGGGAAGGCCAGATTATTGGGAATAAGGGCGTGCGGATCTGACTGGAAAAAAATGGACTGGTTGTTTGAGATAACATCAACCAGGGTTTTCAACAGTTCTTGAAGTAGGAGTTGCGTTTATTTGAGTAGGAGTTGCAAGGCCCGGAGGGCCTTGCTCTCTAGGGGGGTCTGGGGGCATGCCCCGCCAGGAAATTTTGAATTTCTAGACTCTTGGAGGCGCATTTTCCCGCATTTTGAGACGCAGAACTAGCAAATTTTAGATATCGAAAATACTGATAAATTTTGATGCTTTTAGTAACTTTATTAACCACAATATTAGGGTACGCTTTAACCACATTATTACCCGCAGCATCCTTTTTCTTTTTCTTGTTTGTCACTGTCAGCGACCACATCTCCCGTAAACCACGCTGTCGCTTTTCTGCCATTCTGCCGTGTTCTTGGAGACGAAATGTGGCGTTTTATATAGAGTCGCTTCAGAAACCGCTAACTACAATGTTCCCTGTAACTGAGACCCAGTCTTCGACTCGTCCTCAACGTTACGCAGAGAACGTATTGTAAAAGCAGACTCAAGATGTTTTGGCGAAATTCTCCAGAAAAATTTCAAGTTTGCTTGCTCGCAACAGCTTTGTGAACACTTACCACTTTTTATCAAAAGTTTTATTTGTCATATAGTTTACCTAAGGGAAAGTAGGCGTCGCAAATCAAAAAGTTGCCGTCGGATGCGACGGCCGACGGCTGATTTTGAAAACACTGTCAACGTAAATCAGAACATTGGTACTTGACACTAGCTAAAGCTGCCATGGACCAGCGATTTGCAGTGTTCTCCCTTAATTTTAGCTTAGCAGGTAAGGGACCATTCTTGACTGGTAAGGCCAAAATATGCACCAGAGGTGCACTCTCCCGACAGGAGAGGGGCTTCGCGTTCATGAAAGCTTTTATTTTCGAGCATCCTGTCAAATTGACTGAAAAGTATTTTAAACACCTCAAAACAAAGAATTTTGTGAATGAAGGCTGCCTTTGCCTCTAGGTCCAAGGCTGTGCTCTAAGGAAAATATCAGGGAGCCCTTCGGGATCCCAAGCATTTTAACTAAGGCGCCCAGACCTCAAAGTTGGTCACCTAAATAAAAATTTCAGGGAGCCCTTCGGGCTACCAACCATTCCAGCTGGGGTGCCCAGGCCTCCAAGTTGGTCACCCAATCACATTTTCTGTAGGGTTTAGTAAACTCTGACTCAACAAGCCAACACTGGTATGGTTAATTTTTCTGCCCACTTAACTGAACACTGCACTAGAAGCAAGAGTGCCCCGCCGGGTGACCGGGAATTTTTTTTCAGTCGTCCGCAGCTAAATGTTAGTTGCCTCAGACAACCGGGCGCCATTAGAGCACAGCCTTGAGGTCAATTTAGTAACACAAGTCGCAGAAGTTGCGAACTTTTCCTGCTGGTCGAAAAAGCTTAGAATTGGGACAGACGCCCACAAAAAAAATTGTGAGCCTGCAGTGCTTTGAAAGGTGCCAGTCAGCATTTAAATAAAGTAATTAGGGAGAACAGCTGTGTATACTTTTTGTTTTTCCATATTTACTTCCTTTTCTTGCGGGGATCGGCTTGGATCACAACTTGCATATTTTTTTAAAAAATTTATTGGATTTTAATAACACTTCAAGAGGTTGCAGGCGGTAAGAAGTGTTGTTTCAAGCGGTAAATTTTACCGGTTACCGCCTGATAAGGAGAACACTGGATTTGTAAGCTTTTTGAAATGAAAAGATTCTTTTTGTTTATTGGACATTTAGTGGCATGTATTGTAGAGAACGTTTCGACACGGGCTGAAGAGCAGCCACTCTGCAAAACTTATACCCAGCAGAGTGAATTGCCCGGAAAAATCATTTTTGACATTTCAACAAGATTTCAGATGAGATAAAGCCACATAATAAAAAAACAAGAAATTCGGCAGCAATCTCTCAAAGTTTTAACCTTCTTTTATCGTAAACCTTTTTTATTACAGTTTCTGCAATCGCCTGGAACGTGTTCTATTAGAGAACAAATTAATTTTACAAATCTGGTAATCCAGGGGTAATCTGTTCGTTTTATCTTCTATTTTGATGAGCTGTCAATTTACAAATGAACCAAACTGTAAAATATCAAGCGGCGTTTTCCAGAATCGTGGGGTTTGCAGGCAAGCGTTTCCTCTTTTCCCCTCCCCTCCCCCTTCCACCTTTTTGATTTCTGCTCCCGCTCTAACCTTCGCGCAATAACTCGATGAGAAACTCTTGCTATGCAGGCTAATGATCTAGCTTCCACCTTCGGTTGCATCTAAGCATGTACATGCGACAAGCATGACATGTTCATGACATGTTCTTATTGGGTGCAAACATGACAGATTTTGCCGCCAAACATTCCAAGGAAAGTGTTTGACAATTTTATTGTTCACACGCAAAGTAGGCGACAGTTTATCAGAATGAAGAATCTGACTTGATTTGTGTTTAGTTTTAAAACAAAATATTTATTCACCTAAAGAATTTAAGATATTAACAAAGAGGAAGTTTGAGAGTTTAAAAAACTCCAAGGAATAATAATAATTATTATTACATTGAAGCCCTTGGGAAAAAAACACATTTTAATACGGTGCCAAACATGACACGTTTCACAACAGAGCAATTAAAGTTTGACACACGTTAAGGCAACTGTTGTAAGTTATTCATTTGTCAGGAATGGATTGCATTATTGGAGTAAAAATTCCTTTGTCTGATCAAAAGATGGAAATTTTCTAATGATCACTTCTTTCAAAGTAATGAATGTTCATTGACACACCATTAGCACAAAACTTCACACGTGAAATACAAAACACTTAGTGACTGTTGGCTCCATTTGTTTGCATCATTGTGCGAGACCATTTTCTTCACCTTAGGGAATATTTTTCATTCAGGAATGGCATGCTTGCTTTTAAGAATAATGATAATTTTTGACCTTAAGAACAAGTTCTGAAGCTGTAAAACTCCCAGGAATAATAATTTGGAGTTCTTTTGTTACTGGAGCAAGTAACCATAAAAATGAAATAACATCTATTACATTTATAGAAAAAATGGTTGATGCTGGTTATTGAACCTGGTACCTCTGCTCCGGAGGTTAAATAGTAATGCAGCGTGCTACAAGGAAACCTTTTTTCAAATGGTAAAATTCAATAATTCAGTGGTTTGTTTCACCCACCCACTTTGTTTTGTTGTTGTTTTTGTTTTCAATACGTTTGTTTCCTGTTTCCTATGTTTATATTGTTCTAAAAAGTATTTCAATAAATAAGGGAGTTGGAGTAAACTTGAGAAAACCTTGACTCATTTCGGTATGCCGTTGGTCTAACTTAGCTGTTTGTGAAGTCTTTTAAACTGTAGCACCAGGCGTGGATCCACACTGATTTCCACTGTTTTATGGAAATTGGTCAGATTTTTCACAATAACATATTTTTAATTAAACCAAAAAATTTTCCTGGTTGAAATCTGTCATACAGTTTTGGCAGACAGTAAATATCCTGTCTGAATGACTCAAAAGACTTTTGGGAGTTGAAATCCCAAAAAAAATTTTAGGGGAAGCATGCGCCAGACCCCCCTAGAAGCTTCCTTTTTTGGCGCTCGTTTAGGAAATCAGTCAGTATTTATCCTAGATCGTCGCCTGAGTAAACTTATAGTTCCCATTTTTTTAGTGTTTGCATCCTGATATCTCATGCACTTTTTTAACGCAAAAAAATAGAAAAAATTGCATTAAAAAAAGAGCATGAGATCAAGCTTGAAACACTAATGATAATGACATTTTTTAAAGCTTAAAAGGAAAAATGCAGGGCTAGCAAAGTCCTCAAAAAAAGGCACCAACAAGTATCAAATTCAGATCTTGATTGTAACTTACTAACTGTTTAAAAACTTAATTCTTTTCATCTAATTATCTTCAAAATGATCAATGTACTTGTACAATACAAATAATATTAAATTGTTGGGCTTAAAAAAAAGGAAAAAATGACCATATTAAATTCATCCAAAAAAATGAGCACTAGCATGTATTAAACCTCCGGTGATGGGCTAAAATTGTCATCAAGTTGACATAGAGGCGCCAACTCCGCACAGAAAATAATTTTTTTAAGCGGGACAAATCTATCGAATTTCACTTTATTTTGGTCCTCAACACTATTTGTCTTTTGCTCAGTTGATACAAGTATGGGTAAATAAAGGTGACAATTAACTTCTTTCCCTGGTCACTTAAATGCAACGTGCTGAAATGCACTTTTCAGGAACCCTAAAATAAAATTTTTCCAGGGGAGGCTCCCATTCTCCCTCACTGAAAGGGGTTTGCTCCCTTACCATACCTATTCCTGCACACAATCACGCAATGTGAAAGATGCACCTTTTGATCTTATCAGTTGCTGCCTACTCAATGTTTTTCTCCTTTTCAAATTTTCTGGAGAATGCTGCATTAATGTCGTGTGCTATGAGGACAATAGAATGAGACTTACGGACTTATACAGATGTTGACATAATGGGTACTGGCTATAGGCCAGAAAAAATAAAAAGTTTGCCACTTCCTCTGAAGTTTCAGATCTTGAACCCTCAAAACCAGTTGACATTCATTGAGTGGTAGTTTTGCATATTCTTGTTATCATTTTTAATCACTACAGGAAGCCCGATATTTCTCGTAGCTGCAGACTCTTTCACCATTTTTCTGAGTTCTGCAAAACCAGAACAGCTAAGCTGCTGCACTGTAGTCTTGCATGATGTCAACCATGGATAATCTTCAATTATTCCACCACTGACATCAACATTAGAATAATCATTGTAATCATCTTCCGAATTTGGTTAGTGCTAGCAGGTTATGAGAAACTGGATGGGGATTTAAAGCCAGTCAGAAATGGAGAGGTATTTTGCATGAAAAAAATATTATCAATTGACGTTCCACTATATAGCCTTAATAATTTTGCCTTGTTCAAAATGATCCTGACAGTTACCTTACAGCTCCACAGTTAACAAAAAGACATAACAAATCATAACATTACAGCTAACTACGTGTAAAGTGATGTCTAGACAGGCGTGTTAAACAAAATAACAACTGAAGGAATGTATTGTCTCAGTACTGACAATAGAAATAAAATATTGATGATTCAAGAGTAGCAAGAATTTACTAGTATAACGATTGATTTATCATTTTAGAATTTGGTTTTAAAGTGAAATAGTTCCATGTACAGAGTTGAAAGTAAGTGTTTAAATACAAACCTCCTTAAACTCGAGAGGTTAAACAGAAATCCAGACATTCCAAATAGATCAGATGGAACATTGATCTTAAAAGCTTTGTGTCAAGAAATATTACTATTGTTAAAATTTATGTGACCTAATTATAGCTGTCAGAAATAAAGCTGGAACAAAACAGCATAAAAAGATCACGGAAACGCAAAAATAGCACTTAAAATGTCAGAAGCAGTTCCTTTGGAATAGGTTAAGTATTAAGCATATGTAGAAGAGAGAACATAAGAAATAAAAATGACTCACAGATGTTGTGTAGTCATCGTCTTGGCATTCCTGGCTCTTGTATATTCACTCGCCCTTTCTACCAGGGACTGTACAAACATCTCGAGTGCTTTAGCTGAGGAATGAAACAATTAAGGAAAAAACGTAGAACACACTAGAAGTCTTCATGGGTAAAGTAGGCAAGAATGAATTTCCTCTTCCAACCGAGTTTTGTAAAAATAGTGATAGCATAGTCCAGCTAATGAATCTTTTCACTTGTTATTATGTTATATCTCATGTGCATTTATTATGTTATATCTCATGTGCATTTAAAAAAGGAAACAGGGAATACTAAAATCTGAACGAAGTTCGGTTTCAAATAAGTCAAAAGTTTTGTTTCTACAAGCTAGGATACAAATAATCACAGGTACTGCAGCTGCAACCTTTCCAACGTCTTCGTCGGTTTGCATTATTTTCTTGATCCGCGCCTTTAAAAGCAAAAACGAAAGATTAGATTATGCACCTAAGTAAGAAAACATAGTAGAAAGACGAATTTACCGGTGGAAATCGGGCATTAAACTTTTTCTTTTTGCTCGGCATCTTGGAGATCTTGAATGCTATCTTTAACTCCCGCGGTACCAAACAAAGATTGGTCAGTATGGAATAACACAGCGCATGAGCAATTAGTGCATTAAGCCCAGTCTCCACTCCAATAGTAGTCGAGATGCTGTGGCCTTAGCACGAGATTTTGAAGAAGGGTTGGAGCGCCGAACGCCGAAGGCGCTCCAAACTAGGTGGACAAGGGGCATAATCCTCCAGAAAATTTTTAAATTCATGGTCTCGGAAATGCTATTTCCAGCGTTTTCCTCAGTACTTTTTCAGAAAACAAAAACGAAGGGAAAGCTGCGAGGGGGCAAAGATGGGTAATTTTTTTTCGTTTTTCACCACACTATTCTGATAACGATTTTTGCCGTCCGTTTATGGAATAATAAAATGAAAACTATAAAGGAAATACTAAAACTAAGAGATAACTCTCATTCCGTTTTAATGATAAAATGGACAAAATGCCTTCAGAAAATAAAAAAATACATATTTTTTCCACATTTCAGCTGTACGCACGGGCGTATGTGCGTGTATGGACGCTACGTGCTCCTGGATATTACTAGTAAACTTGAAGGTTATAATTAGTCTTTACATCACAATATGTTACGCCTCGTGAACAGTAGTGTTAATGTGAATTCCTCATACCAGGGGCACTCAACGACGGTTTCCTCCTAAATACATTGAAAACTTTAAGGTTATCCAGAGTTCTTTTAGATCTTTGGTAATGCATTCTATTGAGTGGTGCTATGAAATTTGTATCTGTTCGGTCATCCTAGGGGAACTTGAGTCTTTTCGAAATTACAAGGGCTTCAGTATTATTTTCCCGAAAATTTTAGATGCAATTTAACGTTTAACGAAAGTGAGATTTTTTCTTAATCCTCTCTCACTCACATTTTTGAATCCGAAAATTTGAGGTTTCCTTTTTCTACGAAAATTAGCTCAACATGGGGAGTAACTTGTAAGTAGTTAAACTTCAGAAAATCGAAGGGAAGTTATTAGATAATCTTCGAAAATTGTACCTGAATGGAACGGTCATCAAGAACTCAAGCAATAGGAAATTCTAGGCAATATTTGCTTCTCCGAACAGATAATTCACAGAAAACAGTCGTTGGGTGCCCCTGTCATACGGTCCCTTGTAGAAGGAGTAAAGATTCAACACAAATTAATGTCTCCGATGATAAAATATGCAACAGTAGTCCAATGCGTGCAGAAACACGCTTTTGGGTACTTCCACTTGTGTAGTTGGGCTGTGCTAGACTGTAGTGTAATTTACAAGTCGTTTATATGCGATTCCATTTGAAAGCGACATTGACCGGCTTCAGGAAATTATAGACAATATAGTTTCACACTGGAGTTTACAGTGTTAAACAGTGATATGAACTCTTTTGTTCTTGGTCAAAGTTGGCGAAGTAATGATCCAATTTCCATAGTGAGCGTGAAGAGCTACTTCCAATTAAGTAGAATTTCCATAGCAACACCTCAAAAGTCGTATTATGAGGGTTTACATGTGAATTAGTTTACGTCACATTGTTTGAATTCTGTCTGTGCTGTGTGTTAGTTCTTTAGTATTATTTGAATTATTGTACACAAAAAAACAATAGCTTGGCCTCTTGGGATCTGATGTTGCCTGGCACTATTCGAAGTCATTTGTTTGCACTTAAGGTTAGTTTTGCCGGGCCGTGTAGATGAACTACCTTGCGCCTATTTATAAGTTTTATCAAAATGACAGTTGGTCTTACGGATTTGCTTGATTTGGCCATCAGTCCCCAAATCGGACCAGTCAATTTCTTTCACTTAAGGAATCTCCTTCATACTATAGTTGAGCACTTTGGAATCGGTGAAGTAGAAGCACAGCAAGCAGAGGTTAGAGGACCACAGTCGCTAAGATCTTCATCAGAAGCTTCTAGCACTGCTAAAGATTCTTCCGATAGCGAAGATGATGAAGGTATGTGTGCATCAATTTTTTTTCAAGGGGGCCAGTTAATGTTTCTTCCTCAATCTTTAGTGAACGTGAATCAGACCGCGGAATGAAGGGTTTAAATTGAAAAGGGACCTTTAGATTATTGGGTACAAGTGTAACTTTAATCAATTATTGCAACAATTTTATCCTTTAATTTTCTTTATGTGCCAGTCAGAAACTGGAAAGAGTGAGTAAGTTTAAGTCACACTCACAGTCGAAGCTGGGATCTTGTTCTCTTGGTAAATCTAAAGGACGCTAAATTATGTAAGCCCACGTCCCAATTCATACCAAGTTTTTGCCCTTTGTACGGGAACTGATATAAAGTTTGTTCTCTTCAGTACTATTCCTCTATGCCATCTTTCAAAAAAAGAAATGCAGCAAACCGTGAGCGGAGCACCTTCCGTGTTTTTCTGCTCTCTGAGCCTCGTGAGTTCGTTCTTTTGTTTGTATTCATAACGATTTGAGCACTTAAATCAAAAGTTCGATTACTGTATTAGTTGTCCGAAACAAACAAAGTGGCAAGTACTTTATTTTGAGTCTGTATTCAACGTCAAATGTTTAACATGAACATTTTTTTTATTTAATAACTTCCTTTTATTGCTTATTTGTTATTTCCAAACAAAGTAAGCTGATAGCATTGTCTTGAATTTACGAGTTAAAACTTTTAAAAATTCATTCGATCAAAGTCGAAAGCGCAATGATTGCATTTATCTAATTAACTTTGTAGCCTCAAATACCGATGGTCGCCTTTATAAGAAACAGGTATTTTAGTGTCATATCAAGTTATATCGAGTCTTTAAAACAAGTATTGAATAATTACGTTCTCATACCGAAAAAAGAAAGTCCTAAAGGACCTAAGTTTACTCACATGTAGGATCGATAAATGTAGCTGCCTTTTTCCTATTTATGTTTAAGAGGCGTTTGAATTTCGTAATTCATTATTATAACACAAGACCTTCAGAGCGTTTTCTGTTAAAAGTGAAAAAAAGAAAGAAAAAAGCCACTCAAGTGCGCGCGTTGGTGCGTATAGAGGATTTTGTAATAGTTATGAATAGAGAAGGACATGCACTTATGTTGCTCTGAAAAATGTATCTGGCATGGCGTATAATGCTGGAAAAAATCTTACACCGTTATATGTCAAGGAAAAAAAAAATCTCCACAACTTCGGGAAAAAAAGATTCTTACCCAAACGAAATCACCCATACACCACCCCCCCCCCCCCCCCTTCGCCCTGAAAAAGTCAACCTATACACTGAATCAGTTTTCTTGCTTGCGTCTGTTATGGTAAAGATAAATTCGGTGAAGTCTTGGTGGAGTAAAGGCCTCCATTTGCCCAGTGCTGGACTACTAGTCCAAACTCGGAAAAAATTCAAAGAAACGGAAAAGAAAAAATTCACGATTCACGATTCAGTTGTTTGCGACAAAGCTCTGTTTTTTCTAAAAAAAAAATCAAAATTTTAATTTTTTCCCAAATAAATTTATTTTTTCAGAAAGCGAGACTGAGTCTGCAGATGATGGTCATGTCAGCGAGGAAGAAGTAACACAGACTATAGTGGATGAAAATGGAGAAGAAAAGACCGTCACGGTCATGGTTCAAAAACCACCCAAACCGAAAAAACGCCAGTCTGAACTCAGCGAAAAAGACGGAAATGAAAGGGACGGAGAGGATAGAAAAAAACGGAAGGACAAAGAGAAATCGAGACATAAATCAGACAAGGACAGTTCGAAAGAGAAAGAAAGAAAAATATCAAAGCACGATAAGGAAGGTGACGATAAGGATGACAAGAAGAAAAGGCGAGATAAAGACCGAAGCAGTTCATATGGCTCCGACTCAGTGTACGGTAAGAAAGATGACAAGAAAAGGGAACGCAAAATGACGATGGAGTCCTTGTCTGAATCGCCAGAGCTGATCAACATTAATCGCAGACTAGAAGCTGCTGAAAATGGAATCAAAGGATTGAGAAATATCATCGACTCCATGGTAAACCAGGTGGATTTTGGAGATGAGGTGGGAGGAATATTGAAAGCCCAACTCGATCAAGTTCAACAGCAACTCAATAAAGTTGAACTTGTACCTGAAGGCGAGGCCGCTAAAAAGGAAAAGAAAAGAAAAGGATCCAAAGCTAAAGGATCTCAGGAAGTACCTAAGGAAGGGCTAATTACTGAAGGATCCACACAGCAAGCCCAGGCTGTTAATGCTCAGCCGATGAATGTAATTCCTCAGGTTATCCCACCCCCCGACAGGAGCTCACAGGATATGCCCAAACTACAGCCAGGTCGTCTGCCATCGCGCAAAGATGAAAAACGAAAGATAAGCTTGCCAATGAAAGGTGAGCGACCACCTAGTCAGGGAGATAAAACACCGATACGAAGACGTACAACACTGGAGGATTTGAAGCTACGAAAAAAGGCTCGTGAAGAAGGCGTCACTATAGAAGAGATAGAAGCACGCGAAGCTTCCCAGGAGACGAAGAAAGAGAAAAAGGATAAAGAAAAAGAAAAAGGAAAAGAGGATGAGAAAGAAAAGGCTGACAAAAAGAAAGGCGAGGATTCAAGTTCTGATGAGGAGTCACTTGACTCGGAGGAAGAGAGAGAAGCAATGCAAGAGATGATAATGGAGGAGATAGAAGCAGCGCTGGAGAACTCCGATGATCCAGAGGCCCAAGCTTATGCCCTGCGACTTAGCATTGAGCAGATGAATAACATGCGTAAAAGCTTTGCACAATCGCAGGAAGAGTTTAGGAAGGAAATGGAGAAAAATAAGAGAGCCATTGATTTGATCGCCAAGGACTTGGCTGCCTTCCGCTCAGCAAGAAAAGCCCAGGTTGGTACACTGTATATTAGTAACTAATTTGTGACTGAAATTTGTTTGACACAGAACGTTTGAGTTTAGACGGGTACGGTATTCCTTTGAAAGGCAGTAAACGCTTTACATCTTGATAGCTTGTGTTATTTTAAAAGCTGTTTTGGTATTTGTTTTATGCAATGTTGTCAGAAAACTCAGAAACTGTGATAAGCCTTCATTATGAAGGATCGTAAAGTCGAAAAAGAAGTAAAGAAAAATAAAAATGAAACAAAACAAAAATTTCATGAATTTACTCTATCGTTGAATTAATGAATCTTTATTGACCAATTTCTTTCAGTTTAGATGATTTTATATTTATATACAATATTTCAATCCAATATTCATCCATTTTGCTTTCGACTTGTGGCGTGATATCTTCAATTTTAATCTCGACTAGTAAACAGAAGTGGAGGAGTCGTAATAAACTTGCTGATTATTGATGGTAACGTTCAACTTTCTCGCAGGATGCGGAAGGCTTCAACGCAGTGCATCACGTACATAGTATGGTGCTTGAACTGCAAAGCAAACATGAGAAGCTAGTCCAGACCACCGCGGAGCTGGTGAATGAATACAACAGGCGAGAGAAGAGCCTTGAAGAACTATATAACTCTGTTGATCGACTAGAACAGAACAAGGCTGATAAGGAACATGTCAATCAAGAAATTGGTATCAAGGTAAGAAAAGACAAAACGATCAACTCTGATGCACCGCTCTCACAGAGTTTACTGCCATTTTGTAGCATGATACCCAGTCTGAGATTACGATTTTTCCTCATAATGACCATAATATAATCACCGTTCAACTCAAACTCTTACCAATGGCAAAATGAATTCAAAACAACGTATGTAATTGAAAGGGAACAAACAACAAACGGCTGTTGCTTCTGCAAATATCTAAATGTCGGAACCATTCATCAGTTGGACGCCTAGAATGTGTGCAATTCGCCAATTTATTTCGGCTCCATCATGATCCTATACTAATAGAACATTTTACGAAGAACCACCTATAATATGAGCTCATTTAGTGGCAGGGTGTAGCACTAAAGTAAAATCAGATTGGCTTGCTGGAGCTCTGAAACCTATCTAAAGGTTTTGCGTGAATTAAGCTACCAATTCTCCAACGTTTTCATCCATTCTATTCCATATCAATAACTGTTTTCTTCAAATGATTGACTTTGAAATCATGGAGCGGTCGCTAAAGATTGCTTGGATAAAGCGTATTGCTGAATCAAGTAACGCTTCGTGGAAAAAAATCCCAAATCAAGCTCTTAACCAATACGGAGGTCTAGAGTTCCTCATCGAATGCGACTACGATCCTAAGCTACTCAACTTAGAGAATCTTCCGGAGTTTTACCACACCATTTTAAATTACTGGCATGACTTCAGAAGACTAACCTGTGACAAGCAAATTTCCATAAAAAAACAAATAATTTGGAATAACCGTAACATATGTATTGATGGAAAACCTATTTATATTAAATCCTGGTGTACAAGTGGAATTCGTTGCATCGAAGACCTTCTAAATGTTAACCTTAAATTTCTTACCTTATCAGAAATGAAAGAGAAATATAACTTTGAATTTCCTTTTACCACTTATTACGGCCTTTTAAGAGCCATACCAACTGAATGGAAAAGTGCACTACGAGTTAAAGCAGGCGTGCATGATGAATCTGAAAAGTGCGAAACATCCTTGAAGCTTTTTTCCACAAAAGAAGCCTATTCTTCCATACTTGATAAAAGCTTCTCAGCACCCACTGCTGAAGGCAGAATTCTAGATCATGGGTTCACCAAAGAGGAAATTCCTTACATCTACATGCTCCCGTTTAAAATCTTGAAAGAACCAAAACTGATCATGTTCCAAGTCTAAATTATTCACAACATTTTACCTACCCAATCTAGCCTCTTCCGCGCGCGCATAACTGATACTGATGTTTGTCCTTTATGCAACCTTGAAAGTCAATCTCTAAAACATATGTTAATTACCTGTAGTGTATCCTCTTCGTTTTGGACTTGTTTTTCTAACTGGTGGCACAAAAACTTTAATCACAAACTGACTTTATCTGAAAGCACTATTCTATATGGTTGGCACAAAGAGTCAAATAACTGGGAAGTGCTTAATTACTGTTTGATCGTCGCCAAATATAATGTTTTTGCTACAAGCGTACGCAACGGCGTCCTGGACTTTGACAGTTTTCTACTGCGTCTCAACAACAAAATTGATATTCTTCGCACCATAGCTTTTAGATCTAACTGCCTATCGCAATTCAAAAAAACATGGGACAAACTTCTTTAGATACGTGAATGCTAGTGTCATTTCCTTCAAGCTACACTTTACTGCTATACTGTTTCACTTATCAGGTTTGCGTCTTTTTCCTTTGAATTTAGTTTGTTTGTTTGTTTGTTTTTTTTTTCCTTTACAAATTTAGTTTGTTTTTTGCCATATAGATATATATATTATTTTTCATAGTTAAAATAACAAGTATTTGTAATTAATTTTTTTCTTGTCAATTAAAAAAATAAAAAATAAAAAAAAAATAACTGTTTTCTTCTCTTGCACTTTTCCATGCATACTTAATCCATCTGTTTTCAAGACCCGCACTCGAACTAGTTCTAAAACTCTTCTTATTTCATTTCCTTAGGCTGACAAGGGAGACTTGGAGTCGAAAGTAAGCTTGAACCAGTTTGACGAAAGTTTCAACCTCCTGGATCGTGGGCTCAGTGATGCGCTGGAGAAAATGGAAAGCCAAATGAGTATTGAAGATGCATTAAAAGAAACTTTGATGGAGTTGCAAAGCAAGCTGCACCTCAAGTTGGATCGACAGGAGCTGGACGCTTTACGAGATCAGCTGGAGTCGCGCATTAGAGAAGTACAGGTTGTACGAGCTACAATTAAGGAGAAGCAAGACGACGGAGAACCAGCTGGTTTTAGAAGGTATCTATGGTTATAAGTGATTTAATTACAGAGTCATTAGAGAGCTTTAGATTTGAGGACGAGAACGATTGTGAGTACGAGATTTAACTTAGAGCTTTTGCGCCTGTTCTAAAAAAAGGAAACCACGGAAAGCTTCATTTTACATTTTTTCACCCAAAAAGTTAGGACTGTTATTCATACTAAAGGAGGTTAATAAGAGTCCACTCCCGATGGCAAAATGATAAAACTTCTTACATTTGATAACTAGTTTCTGCCACTAGACTTTTATTCTCGTCCCCAAATCCCGTCGTTTCTTGGTCAAGTGGTCTTGAAACGAGGGGCTCGGCCACTGGTTGATTCGTTACAAATTAAGCCGAGTGGCTCTGGGGACGAGAATGGAAAGTCTCGTACTCGTTGTTGTCCTCGTACTCGAATCTAAAGCTCTCTATTATCTAATCCTCTGTGACTATTTCCTGTAACAATACACCTTACTCCAAAACGGCGGCATTGCTTTTATATGTTTACGTTAATTGGCCCTCCTTGTCTCAATTCCGTCTGCAGTATTCAAAACCGAGAACTTTATCCTTCAAAGGGGGTATTGAGGACCAATAGATGTAAATGTTAAATAAATGTTACGGAGTGGGATAAAACTGTTATTAACAAATGTTTAAGGCATGAACAAGAAAGGAGAGTTGAAAAAAGCCATGCCACATTGTCTGGTTACGGTGTCTTTAACATGTTAATCTGAAAGTTAATCGTTTGTTGTCTTTGTAGAAATAAGACGGAGAAAGTTCACTGTATTTCATGTGACCGACCCTTAGAAGTTCAACCGGGAGGGATTGGGCCCAACATGCCAAAGATACAAGGATTGCCGGGACAAAAGTCTTCCAAACCGTACACAACATTTGAACTGGAACACATCAGACAACACCAGAAGATGAATATCACCAAAAAGCCGCCAGTAATAGGAGCTGACCTCGGATATCAAGCACAAAAGCTGAAAAATGAAGTGGTAGCCATGACTGGTCTGGTTGATCTTATAGAGCTTCCTCCTTCACAAAGATACTGTGGAGGATCGCACACCATCATGCATCCATTCCGGCGCTCGTTTAAGACGACAGGCTCCCATTTGAACCAATACGTGGTCATACGTGAGGATAGTGATTCTGCGGTGGCGTTACCTCGCAGAGAGTTTATAGTACCGCGTGACAATAATTTAAAGCGTTACATGAAGCCTAAACTACCCGCTATTGGGCAGTCGAATACACGAGAACCATCCCCACCCCCAGAGTTCATGGCCGAGTACAACGAGCGACCACAAAGCGCACCTGCTACTCCCTCAGTTGGTCACAGGTCCCAGCGTCAGCTCAGCTCTCCTCAGGCTCGCGATGAATCAGCAGATCAATCGCCACCTCTTAACGAGGCTGCATCACCCGTGGAAATGGACACGATAGCGGTCACAATTCCATCACCCACAGAGGAGGCCGCTTAACTTTAATTTTTAGGCTTTTAGCCGAGATACTTAGAGTTTTTTGTGAGGAATGACATAAGTAAATTGTAAATAGAACTTAAAGTCTTTGGAATTTCTCTAGCGCCACACTGTAAGCAAGGCTGGACGGGCTTACTTTTTGGTTCCAAAGCAATGTGCTAAACATAAAAAGCTAAAAGCAAAATAATTGTATGTATAAATGAACGTGTGTAAATTCTACTGTACAGTGGTTCTTCTGCTCAAGTGACAGAAACTTAAAGGTCTTACAAATCCAAACCAAACCCAGGTGAAACTGTCCTGAATTTTAATCAGGTTTTAAGATGTGACTTCATTTGAGACCTTTCAATAATCCGGTGTAATAAAATGAGTGAACTGACAAACATCTTGTAGTGTTATTTATTTCAAACAGTAATATCTACGATAAAAAAGTAAAGGTTTGCTGGCTTAAAAAATCGTTGTTCAGCTATTGTAATATTCCTGTTTTTGTGGTGATGCTATATTACAGGTTTCAACGGATTGCACTTTCATATTAGTCATGCGGAAAGCCACACGAAGATAAATATACGTAGCGCATGTCTCCGATTTGCGCTCCTGGACAACACATCTCCTGTGATGCTGTACGACTGTAACGATCTCGACTGGCACCTTAAAAAATCGCGATGTTCGCCAACAACATTCGGCATCAGACTCTCAATTGGTAACCTTTTGATGGGCTGCTTTGTTTGGAGTCATCCTTCCGTCTGTTCGGGGAAACAAGACAAAAAATAACTGTCTTAGTCTTACTTAGGCGTCGCGTGTCACCCAAAGAAAGGAATGGCGTAGTTTGTAACGATCATTTGCAATCGAGAGTTCATGTCGAGTTCATTTAGGTCAAAATATATATTTTAAAAAGGTGGAAATGGAAAGAGAGTTTTTTTGCAATGGCCACTTTTTCGAAAAAGCTGACCATAATCAGCTGTTTTTCGTGGAGGCTCAGTTTCCACTCCAATCTCCTTTTCTAACATGGTAGAACGTCTAGCTTGCCGACGTAGCTTGTTCAGTGAATATAAGTAATCCGGAAACAAAAGTAAATTAGTCTTCTGACCAACGAACACAGGACAAGTATGTTTTAGCTGATGTTGGCACTGATGTAACAACAACCACAACGACAACAACAGAACAAATATTTAATATTTGTTCTGTTGCGATCGTTGCACCTTAAAAGGTATTTTTCGAAACCCTCTCTGGACTAAGAAAAAAAGCTTCACTCTTGTTCCAGGGAAAAGTTTGCTGTCCTTGCGCTGCCAGTGATATGATGAAACAATATACCTAACTAAAGAAGAAGCGAACTCAAAGCTTACGGTGAAAGTTGTGCAGGACCACGAGTTTTCTCTGGCGCCAAGCCACTTTGATTATCAACTTTTCTTGGCGAACTCATCTGATAGGGATGAAACTGTAGAAAAATAAGTTACAATTACACAAGTCAAACTTTTGGTGATTTTGATAACATCCTCTTTAGGTAGCGAGCCGAAGGCGAAAACTAGATGAAGTAAGTATCCTTGCATTTCTATCGTTTATTTTTTAATAGTCAGAAATTCAGCTATTACGTTTTCGGATAGCCGAGAACGCCATTTTTTTTTAAGTTCACTATTGCTCGAGCAGCCTAGTTTCCCGGCAAACATACCATGGGTCAAACTCGTTTCCAATACCATCGAATCGATGCCATATTGCTCCCATTTTCCAAATATGGTAAGCGCCAGTTGGTTATGAAGAATTAGCCGGGGGATAGGAGTCAATCAGAAACGGCGAAATATTTTGATTGAACAAAAAGTGTGGAAAAGCCTAGCGCATAGCCTGCGTACCTAGCATATAAACTAATGATGAAACGGACCATAAAATCCAGTGAATTTCACATAACACATGCATCTTACCGCGACTCTGATCTCTCTTGTGAATTTGTCCAATAACTTTTTCATGTCCAGTTGACATGTCTTGAGAGGGCTTAAAGTCAGATACTACAACACAAACACAAAATACAACAATGGGTTCCATGCAGTCTAACGGTAAACTACAACTATATTTGCTGACCATACATGTCGGTAGGACGACACGGGTGAGGTATAAGACTAAAGGAAATGAAAAATTGTGGTAGATTTGTCCTGGGTAGGGGGTACACCTGGGAATTCTTGGTGGGGGTGTGCCGCCCTGTTTCCAAAACCCTGACCGTATTTCAGACCAAAAAGTGTCCTTTCCACACCTGTTTTCTGTTCTGGTTACTAAGAAATAGCCTGCAGTGCAGGCGTTTTTTGGGTGTGCGAAACCTTGTTCGTGTTCGTAATATTGTTGTAGCCGCCATCTTTGATTTTATGACAGTGGAAGATTGGGGAGAGTAGAAATAGTAACCCTTACGGTAGGTGCGAGGGCGAAAGAAGGAAAGGGGGGGAGGGGGGGGGAGAAAAAAAATTTTCTCTTCTCTCTCCCCGCCCCCTCCCCGCTCCCTTTGACTCGCCCCATCTCCTCCTCTCTTCGGGAAGTCTCAACATGGCGCTTTCGCAAGCAAATTGCGCGCTCAAAGAAAACGCCAGCACTGCAGGCTATCTAAGAAATTGTGTCTTCAATTTACTTAGATGAGAACGCCAACATTCTTTAAATCTATTTCGCATTCGCATATTACTCTTTCTTTCTTATTCATTTGGAATTTTGAAACAACAAATCCCGTAGTTTTGTCGAAAACATACCCAATTCCAAACCAAAATTGGTGAAAGTAAAGTCTAAAGCCCGTTTTCATACCTAAACAGCGTAAAAACAATACCGTTTAGGGTGGTACATACCAAAATGGCATACCGTATTTATTCGATTAACCGCCCTGGGCCCTTATTAAATTTTTGGACCTTGAGAGTGGGCGCTAATTCGAGGTAGGCGCTTATTCGAGGCTGGGCGCTTATTAAAATTTTCAACATTTTCAGCTAGTGTAGTATGTTTATTTTGCAACAAAACAATAAATGGTGATAACAAAATGTGAAGATGTAACAAAGCAAGGTTCCTGTAAAATACTTTTTCGGGGAAGTCTCTTATTAGTTTTAGTACTTATTCAATTTTTTGGGGGTGGGGTGGGCATGGTGGCTTATTTGAGTTCGAGTGGGAAGGGGGTGGGGTGGGCGCTTATTCGAGGCTGGGCGCTTATTAACTTTTTCTGCCTTTAGGATGGGCGCTTATTCAAGGTGGGCGCTAATTCGAGGTTGGGTGCTTATTCGAATAAATACGGTATATAAGGAGGAGTACCCCACCAGGAGATTTGTTAGTTTTACCTTCCACTGAATTCTCTCACAGCTATGTACGTCATGAACCACTGGCAAACTCAGTTTGATTTTCTTTACAGTATGATGATCTGAAGTAAGATGCAACAGTCACAATGTAACTATAACAACTACAGAAAACATCAATATGGGCTGTCCAATAAGAAACAGAAAATAGTCTGTATTTACAGTACTTGGTGCTGACACGTACAATTGTTGTATGACATGGTGAAATCATTGAGAAGGTCCCATAGGCTCTGTTGAAAAAGAAATTAACAATGTGAGGAGAAACTAGATGATATTATTTCTACCATCATCAGTAGGGCTGCTAAGATCATCAACACTCTTTCCTCCTCCTCCTCATCACAACCACCTACATGTATCTGAATCACTACAGATACATGTATCTTCCTACCTACACCCCCTCCCCCCGCTAATTACAATTAATGTCAACGCAAATGCATCACAACCATTTTTAATCTTATTGTAACCACTGTTACCAGTGGGGTAATGTACTCCCTACAAAGCAAACAGGACTTAAACATTTATAGTTATTAGCATGAACCTTCTTAAAATGGAGACAATCCGAGGAAATTGGTGTCATATTTTCCCTTGGCAGATTTGTCACCAAATTAAAATCAGGAAGAAATCTCCCCAAAAAGAAGCCAGGAATCTAATAATAATTATAGTTGTGTCAGTTATTAGCGTAAGCTTTCCTAAAAGCGTGATGATCCAAGGAAACAGGTGGAGTTTTTTCCTTCAGGAGATTTGCAGCTAAAATCAGGAAAATAAAAACAACGGTACATCACAATAGCATGAGCAGTGTTGTTTGCAAGTATGATTTTCACAAAACTCACGCAATCTGATGAAAGAAGTTACGATTGATTTCATTTGCTAGTAAATTCCATGAGAAAACTCACGCATGCACAATAGAAAAAAAAAGGGTTGATGGGAGAGCCTGCTTTTTGCCCGCCAGCTCACACTGCAAAAATCTAGCCTCTGCTGGAAGGGTAATCACCAGCAGCATCATCTTGATTATCTTTACTCTATTTTTTACCATCATTTTACCAACTGTCATCATCATTATCATCCTCATCACCACCGCCAACTCTTATAATCTACATCACCCTGTAAAGTATCACCACACTCAGATTACCATGTCTTTACAAAGGCTACACTCCAACCTTTTGCTGTACCCTTAAGCTTGTAACTGACCTTGAATTTCAGTGGCTTGAACATCAGGTCCTCTCGCCTACTTAGTCCCAGAGTTCCAAACCTGCCATTATGATGCACCCCAAGAACCACATGCCTATCAAACAGATTCATGTACAACCTTGTTATGAACTGTGTCATTAAAATAATTCAGGGCCATGTTCCATCACTGCTTTCTCCTCAGAGGCATTGGTGTTCCTGTGCAGTATTCAATACAGTGTAACCTTGATGTAACAAAGGGCCAAGGGACTGGCAAAATTTGTTCACTAAAAGGAGGTTTTGTTTTATTGAGGTTCTTTTTCATATATTTTACTGTTACTCGGGTAAAGATAATCATGCATTATATATTGAGGACTTCGTTATACAGAGGTTTCAGCCAATTATTTTGAAATAAGGGTGATGAGAAAGCTAATGATTTCAAAATAAGGATTAATGTCACCAGTATAAAACTTATTAGTAAATACACACTCAGTGATCTTGATGATTTAAGCAATCTGATTGGTTCGCTATCTCAGACTATTCAACAATATTCACCTCCTAGCGAGTGGATAATGTGTGAGCTCTGTGTTTTTCCCATTTTTTTAGAGAATGATCTTTTAAAAGTCGACAAAATCCTAGGGCTGACTTTTTTTAAGGCAAGAAAAGACTTGGAAGGATTCAATACGGCGTTTTACAATTTACTGTAGCTGAGTTTTGTGCTGGATGGATTGTTTACAACTAAAGTGCATTCGCGTAGAAGAAGCCGTTTCGTGACCTCAGCATTTTCTAACAGGAAAATTTTGGCTCAAAAATCCAAGTTTATTTATCACAAACAAATTTAAAAGGAAATGTTTGCAGAAATTCTACGTTTCAAGGAAACAGGAAACAGGAAAAAGAATGATACAGGAAGACGATGTCTTACCTCGAGCAACCGAGCCGCCATTTTTGTCAGCACTTCATGCGAAGAACGACACAACAAACCCTTTTGGCTATACACTTGGCTAGTCAACAGAAAACAACAAAGCTCTACTTTTCTTCTCAGGTAAGGAAACAGTTCAAACTTTTAGCGGTTCCTTTTAAGCCCGTACGCTGTTGTTTGCGAAATGATAAACTTGTGAATTGCCATGTTTGAAAATTCTGCAAAGATCTATTTTAAAACTTACGCGTGATTTTATCTGTCAATCAAATCGTACTTTTGAATGGTTTCCTCTCTGATTTTGGTGAGATCACTTCGTGTGTATATACTAAAACAATTATTCTTTTCAATCTCGGTGAATAGTGGCTTTGGGAATATTAACCTCGCCGCTTTCGCGGCTCGGTAAATATTTGGCCACTATTCACCTTGATTTCAAAGAATAATTGTTAAATATGATACTCAAAGTAGGATAATGACTTCAAAATAAGGCTTAATGTTGCCCATATAAAATCACCCAGCCTCATGCTCATTTTTGGCCATTTTCCAAATCTATTTGTCTTCTGATACAGTGCAAGGATAATCACCTTGAACTGGTAGTTCTTGACAGCCCAGGAGTGGGGGAGGGGGGGGAGGGGACTACTCCAGAGTTTTAACTCTGTCACTTCGAAAAGTGACAGGGATGATCAAAGGATTTTTGGGTTTGAAATTTTTCATTCTGGGAATTTTTTCGGGTGGAAAATTTGGGCAAGTATTTTTTGGGTCCTTGATTTAAAAAGGGATGTTATCCCATATTCAAGAC
This sequence comes from Porites lutea, assembly GCF_958299795.1. Classification (NCBI taxonomy): domain Eukaryota; kingdom Metazoa; phylum Cnidaria; class Anthozoa; order Scleractinia; family Poritidae; genus Porites; species Porites lutea. The sequence goes on along the minus strand of NC_133207.1, from coordinate 10,765,644 downwards.
AATTTGAAGAATGGTGTAGTGCCCCAGGCATATATCAGGAGCATAGTTCTATCAGATAAAGTACAACTAAATATGTTTGTGGTTGTTTTAAAAATTTAAATAAATCATTACTCAAGGTTATACCATTGGTACCATTGTTGTAGCTAATCCTCCAAATCCCTTCCATTTTCCCTTTTAAGTACTTCTGTCATCAAAATTCATCAACATAGGCACTTGTTGACAGTTAAAACAGCCGCAAAAATGACCAAGTTTGCTGTGGTTTTGTTTACTTGCAGTTTGTTACTAGGTAACTGTGGACACCATGCAGATATATTTATAACCAACTCATGTTTCTACCTTGCTAAAAAAAATATGCATTCCACGCTTGATAATAATTCTGACAAAAATATTAATAATAAACCTGAGCATATGCTTTGGCCCTAATGCTTTCCAAGGAATTAATACTAAGCTACTACCCTGTAAGAGTACATGTAACATGTGAGTTATAAAAATACCTATAGTAGTGTCCATTGAACTGAGTTTTGAAGCTTATGGTAAATCTCTGCACTTCATGAAATCCACAAGTGAGATACCTTAAATCATTAGGTTAAGGAGTATCTGTTATTGAACTAAACCTTCTCAAAATACAAGTAGGAAATAGGACACAGTAATCACACCAGGTTGAAACAATATTATTATTGTTCACTGACTTGCTCACACAGAGTTCCTACTGATCTCACCTGCAGTATGGTTAGCCTGGCGGAGTCACAGCATTTGCTCCTGTGCATGTATTGGTCTTGGTTTTAACTTCCTTGTTTTTGTCCTTCCTGTTTCTTAGTAGTGATCATAAAGTGGTTTGGTTTGTGAACAACACATCCTATATTCTGTAGGAGATGTACTTGTAGAATGAGTGCAATAGCTTCTTTTTGTAAAGGATACAATCCAACAATAACAGCCTCCAGACATTTGATAGGTAAAGACTCCTTTATCATTTCCCTTGCTGTGTCCATTAATCTAATAAACAAAATACACACATATAAATTTCTATCACTATTCATGACATTCAATGCAAGTGCCCGCCTTTAAACATCATTATTATATAATATTAAAATTTCAGGAAAGGTGCTGCTAATTTTGTTCTTATGCTGTAACAAAGAATTTAATATGCCAAGTTTAAAATCAGACGATACTGAGACATCTTTGGCTAAATTTTCTGCCAGACAATTAAAATGCCAATTAATCCAAACCGATGATCTTCACTAGGTGGCTGATGCCCTGCAGTACTGAAAAAAAGATCTTTGGCTACAAGTTTGTACAGTCAACACAAGAATTTTGACTTGAAGTAAAAGAAGTCAATAATACAATCACCCTGAAAGTGGCCTCCATTTTTTAATTTCGAAAAACTGAGTCCCTGTATGGTTATACCTGCATCACAGTGTCAAGGAGAAAATCATGAGTGTAAACACACTACATGTACCACTTGAAACACCAATGATTTAAATGTATAATGCTGGAATAGCAGTGATACATGTATGAATACAAAAACCAAAGGCTTTTTTTGGAGCATTTACACATAAATATTTCTGTTTCTTCATCGAGAAATTACCTCAGAACCTACTGGACCATAGGAAATGATACTGTTCTCTAGACTTAACTGGGGTATGTGTAACTCATACATGTATAAATCTTAAACAGGGCATTCTACAATACATTAGATTTTACTTTAGACCATATTTTGAGAAAAACAGGGTAGTACTAAGAACAGGCATAGCTATCTATATATAAAAACTGAGTAATAAGAGCAGTAAAATAATTTACCGTATCTGCTTTTTATGTAACTAAAATAATGCTTAATTTTTCTTCAGGCAGTTTTAAAAACTAACCAGCAGCTTTTCCCATATTTTCCCAATATGATATACAAATCTAAGTTTCCAAAAACAATTCTTTTTTTAGAAAAACAGAATTAGGCTGCCAGGCAAATAAAGTTTTCTTTAGAGGATACTGTAGCTGCTGTAAATAGCTCTGAATCAGTCCCAGCTTCTCTTCCACTGACATGACTGCAGTAAACACTGGTGCTGCTACATATGGTACCTACAAATAAAATGACATTAATTTTAGGACTTCTTAGGAACTGTCATTACAAATTGAGCTGCAATTTGTGGGTTAACAATAATGTTTGTAACCTCCCACAGCAACTCCATGGTCAGGTTATGTCTACATGTCTTGGCAAGCTAACTCACAGGAAAGTAAATCATTGCCTGCATGTGTATGTATTATCTTGCCTACCACTTTGTCTAACTTGCCTACAGCTACTCTGGCTACATCCTCGGAGACCCAGGGGCAGATAGTGGGGGCGAGGGAAAATCTAAACAGGACGAAAAATATGGCACAAAAGAAAAGTAAAGAACAGCCAGAAGAGCCTCTGTGGAAAATTTCTTATCAGACCAGTTCCAAACGGTCGCCGCCGTTCTGGCTTCTGATTGGTGCCAGAAAAACACAAGTCACCATTGTCACCATTGTCACCGTTGTCACGGTTGCCACAGTTGTCACAGTTGTCGCCATTGTCACTGTTGTCACCGTTGTCACCGTTGTCAGTGTTGTCACCGTTGTCAAAGTTGTCACCGTTGTCACAGTTGTCAGTGTTGTCACCGTTGTCACTGTTGTCACCGTTGTCACCGTTGTAACCGTTGTCACCGTTGTCGCCGTTGTCGCCGTTGTCACTCTTGTCACTGTTGTCACGCTTGTCACTGTTGTCAGTGTTGTCACCGTTGTCAGTGTTGTCACCATTGTCACCGTTGTCCCTGTTGTCGCCGTTCTCACTGTTGTCACCGTTGTCACCGTTATCACTGTTGTCACAGTTGTCACAGTTGTCGCCGTTGTCACCGTTGTCAGTGTTGTCACTGTTGTCACCGTTGTCAGTGTTGTCACGGTTGTCAAAGTTGTCACCGTTGTCACTGTTGTCACCGTTGTCACTGTTGTCACCGTTGTCACCGTTGTCAGTGTTGTCACCATTGTCACCGTTGTCCCTGTTGTCGCCGTTCTCACTGTTGTCACCGTTATCACTGTTGTCACAGTTGTCACAGTTGTCACAGTTGTCGCCGTTGTCACCGTTGTCAGTGTTGTCACTGTTGTCACCGTTGTCAGTGTTGTCACCGTTGTCACGGTTGTGAAAGTTGTCACCATTGTCAGTGTTGTCACCGTTGTCACTGTTGTCACCGTTGTCACCATTGCCACCGTTGTCAGTGTTGTCACCGTTGCCACCATTGTCGCCGTTGTCACTCTTGTCACCGTTGTCACGCTTGTCACCGTTGTCAGTGTTGTCCCCGTTGTCACTGTTGTCACCGTTCTCACCCTTGTCACCGTTGTCACCGTTGTCACTGTTGTCACCGTTGTCAGTGTTGTCACTGTTGTCACTGTTGTCACCGTTATCACTGTTGTCACTGTTGTCGCCGTTGTCGCCATTGTCACCGTTGTCACCATTCTCACCATTGTCACTGTTGTCGCCGTTGTCACTCTTGTCTCCGTTGTCAGCGTTATCAGTGTTGTCACAGTTGTCACTGTTGTCACCATTCTCACCGTTGTCACTGTTATCACTGTTGTCATTGTTTTCACCGTTGTCAGTGTTGTTACTGTATAACCGTTGTCACTGTTGTCACTTTTGTCACCGTTGTTAGTGTTGTCACCGTTGTCACTGTTTTCACCGTTGTCAGTATTGTTACTGTATAACCGTTGTCAGTGTTGTCACCGTTGTCACTTTTGTCACCGTTGTCAGTGTTGTCAGCGTTGTCACTGTAAGTTGTCACTGTTGTCACCGTTGTCACTGTTGTCGCCGTTGTCACCGTTGTGGCCGTTATCACTGTTGTCACCGTTGTCACGGTTGTCACAGTTGTCACCGTTGTCACTGTTCTCACCGTTGTCACTGTTGTCAGTGTTGTCACCGTTGTCACCGTTGTCAGTGTTGTCATGGTTGTCATAGTTGTCACTGTTGTCAGTGTTGTCACCGTTGTCAGTGTTGTCACCATTGTCACCGTTGTCCCTGTTGTCGCCGTTCTCACTGTTGTCACCGTTGTCACCGTTATCACTGTTGTCACAGTTGTCGCCGTTGTCACCGTTGTCACTGTTGTCACCGTTGTCAGTGTTGTCACGGTTGTCAAAGTTGTCACCGTTGTCAGTGTTGTCACCGTTGTCACTGTTGTCACCGTTGTCACCGTTGTAACCGTTGCCACCGTTGTAACCGTTGCCACCGTTGTCAGTGTTGTCACCGTTGCCACCATTGTCGCCGTTGTCACTCTTGTCAAAGTTGTCACGCTTGTCACCGTTGTCAGTGTTGTCCCCGTTGTCACTGTTGTCACCGTTCTCACCCTTGTCACCGTTGTCACTCTTGTCACCGTTGTCAGTGTTGTCACTGTTGTCACTGTTGTCACCGTTGTCACCATTGCCACCGTTGTCAGTGTTGTCACCGTTGTGACAGTTGTCACCGTTGTCACTGTTGTCACCGTTGCCACCGTTGTCACCCTTGTCAGTGTTGTCACCATTATCAGTGTTGCCACCGTTATCAGTGTTGTCACCGTTGTCACTGTTGTCACCATTGTCGCCATTGTCACTCTTGTCACCGTTGTCACCGTTGTCAGTGTCGTCACCATTGTCACCGTTGTCCCTGTTGTCGCCGTTCTCACTGTTGTCACCGTTGTCACCGTTGTCACCGTTATCACTGTTGTCACAGTTGTCACAGTTGTCGCCGTTGTCACCGTTGTAAGTGTTGTCACTGTTGTCACCGTTGTCAGTGTTGTCACCGTTGTCAGTGTTGTCACCGTTGTCACGGTTGTCAAAGTTGTCACCGTTGTCAGTGTTGTCACCGTTGTCAGTGTTGTCACCGTTGTCACCGTTGCCACCGTTGTCAGTGTTGTCACCGTTGCCACCATTGTCGCCGTTGTCAGTCTTGTCACCGTTGTCACGCTTGTCACCGTTGTCAGTGTTGTCCCCGTTGTCACTGTTGTCACCGTTCTCACCCTTGTCACCGTTGTCACTCTTGTCACCGTTGTCACTGTTGTCACTGTTGTCACCGTTATCACTGTTGTCACTGTTGTCGCCGTTGTCGCCATTGTCACCGTTGTCACCTTTGTCACCATTGTCACTGTTGTTGCCGTTGTCACTCTTGTCTCCGTTGTCAGCGTTATCAGTGTTGTCACAGTTGTCACTGTTGTCACCATTCTCACCGTTGTCACTGTTATCACTGTTGTCACTGTTTTCACCGTTGTCAGTGTTGTTACTGTATAACCGTTGTCACTGTTGTCACCGTTGTCACTTTTGTCACCGTTGTTAGTGTTGTCACCGTTGTCACTGTTGTCACCGTTGTCACTGTTGTCACTGTTTTCACCGTTGTCAGTATTGTTACTGTATAACCGTTGTCAGTGTTGTCACCGTTGTCACTTTTGTCACCGTTGTCAGTGTTGTCAGCGTTGTCACTGTAAGTTGTCACTGTTGTCACCGTTGTCACTGTTGTCGCCGTTGTCACCGTTGTGGCCGTTATCACTGTTGTCACCGTTGTCACGGTTGTCACAGTTGTCACCGTTGTCACTGTTCTCACCGTTGTCACTGTTGTCAGTGTTGTCACCGTTGTCACCGTTGTCAGTGTTGTCATGGTTGTCACAGTTGTCACTGTTGTCAGTGTTGTCACCGTTGTCAGTGTTGTCACCATTGTCACCGTTGTCCCTGTTGTCGCCGTTCTCACTGTTGTCACCGTTGTCCCCGTTATCACTGTTGTCACAGTTGTCACTGTTGTCGCCGTTGTCACCGTTGTCAGTGTTGTCACTGTTGTCACCGTTGTCAGTGTTGTCACCGTTGTCACTGTTGTCACCGTTGTCACCGTTGTCAGTGTTGTCACCATTGTCACCGTTGTCCCTGTTGTCGCCGTTCTCACTGTTGTCACCGTTGTCACCGTTATCACTGTTGTCACAGTTGCCACCATTGTCGCCGTTGTCACTCTTGTCACCGTTGTCACGCTTGTCACCGTTGTCAGTGTTGTCCCCGTTGTCACTGTTGTCACCGTTCTCACCCTTGTCACCGTTGTCACCGTTGTCACTCTTGTCACCGTTGTCACTGTTGTCACTGTTGTCACCGTTATCACTGTTGTCACTGTTGTCGCCGTTGTCGCCATTGTCACCGTTGTCACCTTTGTCACCATTGTCACTGTTGTTGCCGTTGTCACTCTTGTCTCCGTTGTCAGCGTTATCAGTGTTGTCACAGTTGTCACTGTTGTCACCATTCTCACCGTTGTCACTGTTATCACTGTTGTCACTGTTTTCACCGTTGTCAGTGTTGTTACTGTATAACCGTTGTCACTGTTGTCACGGTTGTCACTTTTGTCACCGTTGTTAGTGTTGTCACCGTTGTCACTGTTGTCACTGTTTTCACCGTTGTCAGTATTGTTACTGTATAACCGTTGTCACTGTTGTCACCGTTGTCACTTTTGTCACCGTTGTCAGTGTTGTCAGCATTGTCACTGTAAGTTGTCACTGTTGTCACCGTTGTCACTGTTGTCGCCGTTGTCACCGTTGTGGCCATTATCACTGTTGTCACCGTTGTCACGGTTGTCACAGTTGTCACCGTTGTCACTGTTCTCACCGTTGTCACTGTTGTCAGTGTTGTCACCGTTGTCATGGTTGTCACAGTTGTCACTGTTGTCAGTGTTGTCACCGTTGTCAGTGTTGTCACCATTGTCACCGTTGTCCCTGTTGTCGCCGTTCTCACTGTTGTCACCGTTGTCACCGTTATCACTGTTGTCACAGTTGTCACAGTTGTCGCCGTTGTCACCGTTGTCAGTGTTGTCACTGTTGTCACCGTTGTCAGTGTTGTCACGGTTGTCACCGTTGTCAGTGTTGTCACCGTTGTCACTGTTGTCACCGTTGTCACCGTTGTCAGTGTTGTCACCATTGTCACCGTTGTCCCTGTTGTCGCCGTTCTCACTGTTGTCACCGTTGTCACCGTTATCACTGTTGTCACAGTTGTCACAGTTGTCACAGTTGTCGCCGTTGTCACCGTTGTCAGTGTTGTCCCCGTTGTCACTGTTGTCACCGTTCTCACCCTTGTCACCGTTGTCACTGTTGTCACTGTTATCACTGTTGTCACTGTTGTCGCCGTTGTCGCCATTGTCACCGTTGTCACCTTTGTCACCATTGTCACTGTTGTCGCCGTTGTCACTCTTGTCTCCGTTGTCAGCGTTATCAGTGTTGTCACAGTTGTCACTGTTGTCACCATTCTCACCGTTGTCACTGTTATCACTGTTGTCACTGTTTTCACCGTTGTCAGTGTTGTTACTGTATAACCGTTGTCACTGTTGTCACCGTTGTCACTTTTGTCACCGTTGTCAGTGTTGTCACCGTTGTCACCGTTGTCACTGTTGTCACTGTTTTCACCGTTGTCAGTATTGTTACTGTATAACCGTTGATACTGTTGTCACCGTTGTCACTTTTGTCACCGTTGTCAGTGTTGTCAGCGTTGTCACTGTAAGTTGTCACTGTTGTCACCGTTGTCGCCGTTGTCACCGTTGTGGCCGTTATCACTGTTGTCACCGTTGTCACGGTTGTCACAGTTGTCACCGTTGTCACTGTTCTCACCGTTGTCACTGTTGTCAGTGTTGTCACCGTTGTCAGTGTTGTCATGGTTGTCACAGTTGTCACTGTTGTCAGTGTTGTCACCGTTGTCAGTGTTGTCACCGTTGTCACTGTGGTCACCGTTGTCAGTTTTGTCACTGTTGTCACCGTTGTCACTGTCGTCAGTGTTGTCACGGTTGTCACCGTTGCCACCGTCGTCACTGTTGTCACGGTTGTCACCTTTGTCCCCGTTGTCACGGTTGTCACAGTTGTCACAGTTGTCACGGTTGTCACCGTTGTCAGTGTTGTCACTGTTGTCAGTGTTGTCACCGTTGTCACGGTTGTCACCGTTGTCACTGTTGTCACCATTGTCACCGTTGTCACCGTTGTCAGTGTTGTCACCATTGTCACCGTTATCACTGTTGTTACTGTTGTCGCTGTTGGCACCGTTGTCACCGTTGTCACTGTTGTTGCCGTTGTCACCGTTGTCACTGTTGTCTCCATTGTCACCGTTGTCAGTGTTGTCACTGTTGTCACCATTGTCACTGTTGTCACCATTCTCACCGTTGTCACTGTTATCACTGTTGTCACCGTTGTCAGTGTTGTTACTGTATAACCGTTGTCACCATTGTCACTGTTGTCACTTTGTCACCGTTGTCAGTGTTGTCACCGTTGTCACTGTTGTCACCATTGTCACCGTTGTCATTTTTGTCACTCTTATCACGGTTGTCACAGTTGTCACCATTGTCACTGTTGTCGCCGTTGTCAGTGTTGTCACCGTTGTCACGGTTGTCACAGTTGTCACCGTTGTCACTTTTGTCAGTGTTGTCACCGTTGTCACTGTGGTCACCGTTGTCACCGTTGTCACGGTTGTCACCGTTGTAACTGTTGTCACCGTTGCCACCGCTGTTGCCCATATTACCATCTTCACTCTCAACTTGTCATGCAACAAATTTCAATGTTGAAAGTTGCAGCTCTTTAAGAAAATCACGCATTGTGATTGGTCAACAGTGTGTTTTTGTGTCAGCGAACAAAATGGCTTGTTGACCTTCTGTGGTTTCTTTTTTTACTTCCCTTGTCAATGCCGTTCTAAGGCTATGTAGTTGTTTTGTAAGACAGTTAGGTGAAATGTTAAATTTTTGTCATAACTCATCCAGAGCTCTTGACCTTCGTGGCTTGTTTTTATACTCTGGTCCACAAGTTTCCCACAGACATGGGTGCTTTTCAAGTTCTTTTCACAAATCTTTTTTTTGGGGCCTCTAACATTTTTTCACTAATAAATTCACAATCTTGGGTCTCAACTTTCTCAACCTCCACAACCTCGGCCATGTTTACCTCCTGCCCAAATCGGATATGCCTGAGGTCAAGAGCGCGCTTACTCCCCATCTTTCCCACGTTTTTGGTCCGGGAAAATTGACCAATCACAAGTGTTGTGAAGTGAAGCAAGTTGTGATGCAAATGATAAAATTGAAAGTTTGTTGCAAAAAGTAGAACTCAGGTCTGCTTTGCGCAACATGTTGCTACAACTTGCAACATTGAAATTTGTTGCGCGACAAGTTGAGTGCGAGGGTAGTAATATGGGCAACAATGCTTTTCAACTTGCAATGCAACAATGTTGCGCGACAAGTTGAGCGAAAATGTTGCCCGTATTACTTGACCTTAAAGATCTTCTTACAATCACGCGCGATTATGCAGGGTGGTTGCTTTGACATTTTAATGTATGCTTTTAAGATGAGGTTTTCGCTTTTTCATAATCTGCTATTATCTATAGATATCAGAAATCTCCGTGAGATATTACCAGTAATGATCTTCATTGATTAACCAAATCAATCAATACTAATCCATTTGATTATTAATTTTATTCATTGCAATCGATGATTGATTTCTACTGATTATTATGGTTGGACACATAAACCAAAAAAGGTAAGATTTCTGCGCAGCCCTATAAATTCTATCCTATAAACTCTATTCATATAATTGATTATTTCTGTGAAACATGAGAAATACTAACAAAAGTACACATTGAAATACTGTGGAATCCCGATTTTTTGGGTTATTGCTGGAGTCTGTTCTGCAGAACAAAGTCAAAAGAAGGGACACAAAATTGAGCCTGTTCAATGATTGTAACTCCCTTCCAAAACCCCTGTCCCCCCCCCCCGCCCCCCCTCTGGGATGTAATAAAAATTAATGATCACTCCCTAACACAACTAGACTCTAAACATGGTTAGGAACTGTGTAGTGCTGATTAGTTGATTACAATTAAAATTTGTCTTTGTGTTAGTAGCGCTAAAATGTTTGAAAATTCAGACGTTTCGGGACTACTGTCCCTTTATCAGTGGAAGATGCCGTTACAACGTTTTAAATTTTTAAGGTGACTCGACCCAGTTTTTTTGGGGGGATACCATCCCTCTTTGAAGCTCTCTGGTATCCCCACCTTTACTTTTATCGTAAGTCTAACACATAGAATGGATAACATATAGATCAATCTACAATATAACATAAAATTTTTGGCGATCGGAGTAAATGTCACGTGGTAAAAATGCCACGCCCCTTTGAGGTCTGAGTCGAAAATCTGCTGTTGCCGGCATTTTTTCGTGAAAATCTCTCGGCTACATATAGTGCGCATTAGTGCCTTGCGCTGAACAGAGTTTCACCAAAATCGCAAAGACCCAATTCAAGAAATTCAGTGGTTTCCAAATTTAGGTCATAATTTATGCGAAAATGATAAGCAAACTTTACACGGATTATATCTAATAAACTATGAGATTCATCTCTGTATTTTGGGCATCCTTATAACAGATGGGTCCTTGCAAGTCAGCAAAACAATTTAGGGCCTTGTAAATGCGCGATTTCGAGCAAAGCAAACATTTAGAAATTATAGTTTTCGCTATTTGTTGACGTTTTTCAGCGTTTAAGAGTCAATCTCACGAAAAAAGCATTTTCTTAAAAATTCGTAGTTTTTTTTCCTTCAAATTTTTTCAGGGCCACAATTGATTAACTAACAACCCGGACTCTGAATTTCATGGTCATTGAAAAACTGTGACATTATCTTCTATAAGCCCAAACTTGAGTAAACATTGAAGATTTTTAACGTTTTGGCTGAGTTTGTGCTTTGGGAGTTGTCTATTGTTTCTAGTCTGTCATTATACAGCATTCTTGTTTAGCACGCGTGCAATGACCGCGCTTGGCTGACTCTATATGTTTGCTTTGCTCGAAATTGCGTGCATATACAAGGCCCTAAATTGTTTTGCTGACTTGCAAGGACCCATCTGTTATAAGGATGCCCAAAATACAGAGATGAATCTCATAGTTTATTAGATATAATCCGTGTAAAGTTTGCTTATCATTTTCGCATAAATTATGACCTAAATTTGGAAACTGCTGAATTTCTCAAATTGGGTCTTTGCAATTTTGGTGAAACTCTGTTCAGCACAAGGCACTAATGCGCACTATGTGTAGCCGAGAGATTTTCACGAAAAAATGCTGGCGACAGCAGATTTTCGACTCAGACCTCAAAGGGGCGTGGCATTATAACCACGTGACATTTACTCCAATCGCCAAAAATTTTATGTTATATTGTAGATTGATCTATATGTTATCCATTCTATGTGTTATACTTACGATAAAAGTAAAGGTGGGGATACCAGAGAGCTTCAAAGTAGGGTGGTACCCCCTAAAAAAAACTGGGTCGAGTCACCTTAAATGCAAAACTCTACAGCCGCGCGGCATAAACATTGACTTCAATTTTATTTGAGCGAACTCTTCCAGCGCGCTTCAAATGTTGCCACATTTGAATAAAATGACGCGCGCTCAGTGTAACGGCATCTTCCACTGATGAAGGGATAGTAGTCCCGAAACGTCTGGATTTTCAAACATTTTAGCGCTACGAACACAAAGACAAATTTTAATTGTAAACAACTAGACTCTGACTGCTTCGCTCATGTCGCATTGATTTTATACAAGTTTCTGGTGTGGTAGAGTCACCTTTCCTGCGAGTAGTCTGCATGTGGGAAAACAAACGCTAACTGCATCTCCTTCAGCTAGCTATCCAGCATCCTACCTTCTCTAGGTGTTGGCACTGTCTTATTCCCTGCACCATTTGACTTCCTTTAGGATGTATTTTCTCAACATGATGCCACATCCTTTCCCATGTTTTCTTTTTGATAGGGAAACCATCCTTATTTACGTAAAACAGTACACCACTTTCATCTTCATTTGGCAAGTCGTTAGTTTGCTCGTCATCTCGACTATAAAGGTTGTCAAATCCGTCACATTGGACAGTAGCTGGTTGATCCATGGTTTGCAAACTTAAGATTCAACCATGTCTTTGCTCATTTCAGGGGCTGATTTAATGATGCGGTGGCACAATATCAAACGCAATGATCCTTAATGTCAACGACGTGGCTGACTCCATCTATCCAGCGAATTTCTAGGGAAATTTTGATAAAAACGCGTACTGCAGCACCCATCTTCCACCTTCAAACGTTAATGCCTCAGGTTGCTATGCGACCTAGCCCTGTCCATGGGGATGTACGCTGCCTAATAGCGGTCTCAAGTCAAGTAGAACCCAACATGGCGGATCAAATTGGCCAATCAGAGAAGACGTAATAGACTGCCACATCACCCATCTTTTCTTTGCAGACATAAACTTGCACAAACTTTTCCCATTGCATTTTAGCACCAAAATGTCTTCCTGGTTAAGCAGTAATCTGACAGGCAGTTTATCTAGTATTTCTAATTTAACTGGACAGATTTCGTCATTTACCCGCGAAATCTTGACGGAGGGAGCAGAAGAAGTATCTGGTAAGATTTATCATTAACCTTCCCTGTAGTTAGGTTTACTGTGTTTTATTTTTGATTACAGAGCTTGTTTGGTACTGTTGTGTTTAGCAAATGAACCTGAAATTCATCAAAGCAAGAAATCTGATGATATTCCCGTTCAAATTAAATAATACAAGCTGAAGATAAAATTATTGTCATTGTAAATACATTACTATTGTCCTTCGTAGATTTTAGTTACATAGCAGGGAAACAGCTGATTGCTCACTCTCATATAGGTTAAGATTAATAACAGCTGTAAGCTTTTTGTGTGTTTTTCTATACAGACCCCTCAGCAGAACTTCAAGTTGCACAAGCCCGGATTAAAGAACTTGAAGCACATCTATTAACACAAAAGGCTGAGGTAATACTTGAACCCAAGGGGTGTCACCCAAGTGCTTAAAGAGAGTATTTGTTCCTTTCAATAAAGGCTACTACTTTTCTTCATGTGCCATGGCCAGTGTAAATTAATGATTCCTTGTGCATATTTTTGTCAAAATTTTGTGCTGCATGATCACATAGCAAGGCAGAAACACGAGTTAACTCTATTTCTATATATCTGTTGATGTCTGCAATGACATCATCAACCGACAAACTTGGTCTGTTGTTTTTGTGGCCTTTGTGATAATCAAGAATGCTTTTGCTGATCAATTTCCACGACAGAAGTTATTTGCAGAGAAAATTGACACATTAAACCATCTTTGAAGTAGGAGCAATAATCAAGATTAAAGAACCTGGGTGATTTCAGAAAATATCCATACCATACCATGGACGGCCTCCACATTTTAACTCCCCCCTGCTTTTGTACTTTCCAAAAAGCATTCTTCTCCCATGTCCTCAGATAATCGTTACCCCCCTCTCCTGTTCAGATTTTCCGCCTTTTTGTCAAACCCTTTGGAATTACCAGCAGTTTTTTGTAAATAAGGCTCCTACAATTTGGCTTATTTTGCACCAAATTATTTCTAAAGACTATTTTTGTTCAGTATGGCTGATTACAGAGGGAGATTACATGTATGTCTCCAGAAATTCTGGTAAGAATGAAAATGAAGTCGTTAATGCTGTTCAACAGATGAAACCTACTACTTTAACTTTAAATTGCCCCAAACTGTTACAGAACATTGAGATAGGAATGTCTTGTGTAAAATGTGTTTTCACTCTGAAGATATTGCGATTGAGTGTATTTTCATTTCTACCATCTTGAATTTGAGTCTTAAGGGTCAGCAGTCACTCCCAATCCTACGAGAGCTTCAAAAACGGCATCCTCAGTCAAAAGGCCATGTTCGCTCTGAATGGAGATTTTTAATGGAGCTTGACGTACAACGCATGTTTTTTGCTTTGCAATACACATTTAAGAATAAAACAGGACAATATAAAAAGAAAAAGAAGGCGGAGAAAATAAAGAAAGTGGTAGGGTCTTTATGGCAGGATTGTGGTATCACCCATCCAGTGCCTAAACTTATCTAACACGGCATAGCTTGAGTGGGGCTATTAAAACTGGGTTTTATGAGACACATACATTGTCCATGTATTTCTAATTTAATTTACTGACGTTATTTCCAGAGTTGAAGGTACATCGCTGTACATGTACATGTGCTGCTCTATGCTCAAGGAAGGTGTTGAGAACCTGGAAGTTGTAGTGACCAGATTTATTTTCACTTTCTTTTAGGTGGTCAAAATTATATTACACTGTGTTTCATTATTATAAGTGTCACTAGCTGTACTATAAACAGGGTTCGTACAGGTCATGGAAGACCTGGAAAGTCATAGAATTTAAGCATAGTATTTCCCAGGCCTAGAAAATCATGGAATTTAATAATTAAATTCCATGTTGCCCCTGGAAAGTCATGGAAAATTGAAGTTTTGTTTGATAGATAAGTGAAGCAGATGACGAGGCAAGGACATTGTAGGATAAAGGGAGGTAATCAGCCAGCACAAACGGCTCACATTTTAGTGGACACCAACGTTTGTGTCTGTTGAACTGTTCAAGGTCCAAAAATACCTTACAACATGGAAAGTTTTTAAAATTTTTGTAAGTGAGAGCTAAACCTAAGGTCTTGGAAAACTTAAAAAGCTCATGGAATTTGAAGAGCTTAAAAGAGTATGAACCTTGTATAAAGATTTATTTGTGTAAGTGGCACTCTTACATCTACAGTGTACATTCAAGCCAAACTTCAAACTGTGCGCTACGCGTAATATGACTCTTCCTGTTCTGTATGAAAGTTACATATATTTAGCAAAATGTTGACAAATTGTAGTATTTGTAAATTCCTTTTACATGTGCGATGTCAACATTTTCATTATGGTACTGGGTCTGGTCATATTCATGTAGGATGTTAAGAAAACAGTTGCTGTTAACTCAAAGCAGTGGTATGCCTTTTCCTTTTGGTTCTAATAATAAAGCTTGTTCTTAATTTCTTAGTATGAAAGAGTGAGGCAAAATAGTGAGGAGCTCCATGTGAGACTAGAAGCTTCAGAACTTCAGGTCAATAATTTATCCAAAGAGTACAGGACACAACTCCACAACAAAGAGGTAACCTTTGAAGCCAAGTGTCATCATTGGTGCAGCATGGTACAGCTGCACATGCCATAACTAATATGATATAACTGAGATAATAATATTTGTTTTTAGTTTGTCGGGTTTACATTTGTACATATTTATGTATTACCGGTATGTAGACATCAGAGAGTCAAAGTTCATGTAGAAAAACTTGATATCAACCTTCTATATGTACTGTGCACAGTATGTGTCATTATTTTCAAAGAAAAATTGATTCTATCATTGTTATGAAATTTAGAATTGTAACATATTATTTAAATTGTCACATATATAAGCAGAAGGAAATGGAACATTGAATTAAGTTGGTGAAGACATGAGAGTCATGCTGAAATATGTCTTTAAAAAGTGGGATGGTGTGTTTTAAAGTTATTTCTAGATTATCATCTTTTTTCTCTGATATTTATTTTTTTGTTATTTGAGTAGCAGGAACTGGTAAAACTGCGGGAGCTCAGCAAAAGTCAAGAGGAACATGCCCATAGTTTTGGAAGAAGAGAACGACATGATTCTAGTGAAAGTATTGAAGACTCCTTGGAGGCTAAACGGCTGCGCAGTGAAATTTCAAAACTTCAAGCTGAATGTCAGCATTGGAAATCCATAGCACATGGGGCAGTGAGTATACTAGTTTGCAGGGCACATAGCTCAATATCAGTGTACGGTCAAACCCTGCTTTATCGACACCCGCTTACATGGACAGTTTACCTTGTCCTAGCCTTTACATTTTCTCTAAATTCAACCCACTTAATACCGACACCCAGTTAATACGAAGACTTTCTGTGGCCCCCTTAGTGTCCCTGTTAATGGGGTTTGACTGTAGCTTTACACACACTTGAATCTACACTGACACATAATGGGGACTGTCAGGACAGCATTTAGTGCAGGCTTATATGCAGAGGTTGTCAGTGTGTCATTTGATCTTTTCACAAAAGAATAAGATGTTAATGTTTTTAGCTACCAAATAATGATTCCTATTGTCCAGAGCACCTAATATTGCATTTTCTATAAAGACATCATCCTTTGTTAGAGGTTATTTTAAGTGGATGTTTTGTGGGGTTTTGAAAGTGAAGTGTTTGTGTTTGTTATTGTGTGCAGGTGGCCATTACATGCTACTACAGCAAAATTAATGTACACTCTATGTTTACATTGTATATCATTGTGGTGGCCATTTTGTACTATATGTAGTATCTGCAAGAAAATGGAATTTCCGGCATTTGAGTGGATACGAATTAGCTGGAAATGAAATATTTCTGCAGCACGGGAGCATTGGGGACTGGGGCGGTTTCAGTTGAAGTACAGTATGGATAGAATGGAGTGCTATAAAAGGGATGCTTATCACGTGGGAAAGAGTCCTAGGCCTGCACCCAGGGTTTTCATTAAGAATTCTTGTTGTAGGAGAAAGATGTAACATTACAGGAGAATATTTTGAAAGAGGCTCCATGTCTGAATAAAAAATAGTCATAAGCTACGGAACATTAGCCGGAGAATTCAGTGTAATAACCGGAGAACTCTCCAATCTCCAATGTCTAACGAACACCCTGGACACCTTGTGGAGCCCAAGTTTTTTATTTATTTATTTATTTATTATATATTTGGTTTATTAAGTGACAGATTGAGTTTCGTGACTATTTTAGCTTGTTTTCATTTTTTTTGTTTGTTTTCAAATAATTATTTTGTATTTAATGTGCTTTTTGGGAATACATGCCCGGTTAATATGGGCAGAGACCTTTGAGCTATGTAGCCTTCGTAGGATAGGCTTTTTGGAGCATGAGCCATGGATCATACCCAGATATCCTGCCATGTTTTTTCTCCATTGGGTTTTTTTCCAGCAGGTTTTTCTGGCCTCTGTTCTGACAGTATTCTTTGTAAACTGTCGCTCAGCTCTGTTCTAAATGTAGTTTATATACCGCGTGTTTGGTTGTAATAGAAGTTGTAGCATAACATATCTCTCAGTGCTTGGCTGAAACAACCAAAATAAACCTAATAGTTTTTTATTAGGTTGTACTGTGTAGTGGAGTTGAAATAGTGCTGTACATGCACATCACTTTCTTGTTTTTTTTTTTTTTAACACTAGAATAAATTATTAATTCTTGTAGGACAATCAGGATAAACTGCACAGAGAAACTGACCAGTATCAGCATGAATTGACTGCTTTACAGAGCAGCTACTCGCAAAAGATCTCAGCTCTTAACAAGAAACATAAACAGGAATTGCAGAAATGGCAGGCTGAGAAAGAGGAATATGTTCAGAAAATTGAAGAGTTAGAGGAACAGCTCCTTAATCCTCAGCAAAAAGGTACATTATCTTTTTATCTTGTCACGTTCACCTAAAATTGCCAATGCATTTTTTATTCCACTGTCACAGAAACCTTTTTGATATTTGTAATCTGCATGGCTGCCATAAAGTGCTAAATGTATGTGAACACATCGGTCGTAATAAAATAAATATAGCACCTATAGTTTTCAGTGCTAAGCAGTTGTACATATGTACTTGAGACAAACAAAATTAAATAAATAATCAGTCTATTGTGTGTGGCACAAAATTTTTGCTTTTTTGCAATTTTTCCAGTGATCTGCCAAAATAAGTTCCCACAAAGAAAAATTACCACAAACATTTTCCCACAATAATTTACTCCGGAGTAAATATCCTCTGACTTAAATTCGCTAACCAAAAATACAGAAATCGTGTCTGTTCAATTACAACCTGTCTCTTTCGTTCAGAAACAAAGAGGTATACAAGGAAACAAATACTGATTTTACATAGGGTATACATACTGTAGTATTGTTTGAAAATATCTATCAATGCTGGATACTGAGTACTGGGTACTTTCTCAAAATCACAAAAATTAATTCCCAGCAGGAAAAAGTCAATCTGTCCTAATCGCAAAAATTAGTTTTTGCAGTTGTGAAAAGAAAAGCCTGAAAAAGCCTGAATTTTTTCAGGCTTTTTTTTTCGCAACTGTAAATGTTGTGTCTATAACTGGGATGATCTTCTTTTATATAATTCTTCACCCCGCAGCTCTCATATATAATTTTCATATATTCAAAACTTCATAAATACATCTTTCAACAAGTCATTGTGAAATGAAATCATTTTTGTCTTCTCTACCTCTTCCTAAATGTTATGATCCAATCTGATTTTAAAAGGATTTGTATGGAGTCATATGAGAATAACAGTGCTTATATCTCCCACCAATTATCCATAACAGGCTGATTTTTGGCAAGGGGTCTTTTTTCATCTAGTTCTTTCTGAATACGCCAACCAATCCCATGATTTCCCAAATTTGAATGTTTGTGATGTCACACTTGTCCTCTCCATTAAGGAGGGGGATTGACTGGAAGTGAACTGGCAATTATTGTGGACAAATTAAATATTTTCCTTGAGCTCTGTAATCATGTCCATGTGTACTACATTTTGGCCCAACAATGAAATGTTCCATTATTCACCTGTGACCCATGAGTGACCAACAGAAATTAGTTCAGTGCAGTACTTGCAACTCGAATCTTAAATCTTGGTGCTGGGCAACCTTGACTCTGTGATTATGGTTTGTTGACATAAGTTTGCCTTTAGATGACATGATCAAAGGCTTGAAGAATGGGCTTGTAATTTTTTTTCCCTACCTATAGATGAAGATGTTGTAAACCATGTTGAGATGAATGCTGGCCAAACTCATGAGTCCACTGCTGTTACAACATCTTTGAAGAACCAGTTAGCAGCTGCAGAGAAATCCATGGCACAGCTGAAGAAACAGGCAGATATTCAGGAGGACAAAATAAATGCATTGAATGCTGAGCTTCAAGAAAAGAATGCAGTTATCACTGCAATGCAAAAGGATTTAGAGAATGCCCAAGCAAATCTTGAGGAATCAACCAAAACACATAAACAAGTTGTGTCTGCTTCTGAAAGTAAGTTGAATGAAAGCACAAGACAGCTGGAAATACTTCAAAGTCAGCTAGAGGATCAAAACAAAGAACTGAGTGTGCTGAAGACTGACTATGAGTGCTTAAGCACTTTAGAGGAACAGTTTCACATAGTAGCTACAGAAAATGCTGAGTTAAAGGAACATCTAAGTTGTGCCCAATCAGAGGAAAGAAGGTTGCATCGCTGTGTTGAGGAAGTAAAGTCTGAACTTGAACAGTTGAGCTGTTCAACCATGGATTTAATGGAAGAGTTACAAATATCACAGGGTCTCCAAAAAGAGCAGAAAATTGAAATGGAGAGTTTAAAGAAGGTGAAATACATCAAAGGAGAAGCAAAGGAGGAGATGAGCAAGCTTAGGGGTGCTTTGGCAGGTTGGTGAATGATCAAATGATCACCTCTTATTTACTGCTATCCTTAGATTAATAATTATTATCAAAGTAGTTGTTATTTTATGTTAATTTCTCATGAACACTGGCAGAGATCCATATTCGCAGTCATCCCAGATGACTACAACCCCACTCGGACGATTAAGATAACTCCGTAAGTCGTCCTTTGGACGTGTGAGGTTTGGCTCAACCACAAAATCTTTCAAAAAATTAATTCTTATATGATTTTATCATGTACATTTTACCTACGTTCTGATTACTTCTCATCCACTTAAGACTTTTAAAATAATGGGCCATGTGCAGAAAACATGACAGTACTCATCAAGGTGTGGTGTTTTTTAAAAGGTGTTTCACTGCCTCCAGCAAAAAAACAAACAATCAGACAAAACAAACAAAAAAGTGAAGCAGGTGCCTCTGCCTTTTACGAGGAAAAACGCAAGACCTAGCTCCTTCTTGCCTTCATAGCAAACTAACAGACAGTGGCTTGTCTTGGTGCCCAAACAGAATGCATCCTAGTCATCAACTGACATCACTGGGAGTCTCAGTCTACATCCTTAACAGCTATATCAGCTGGCAAAATGCTTAGCGAGTTCAGTCAAAAAGCTTCCAGAACAATGTTTGCAACGTTTGCAGAGGGCTGCATTCTTTTTATAATCCTGCACTTTTCTGGGCAAACCAAATTGTAACCAGGCAAGTATGCCATTATGCTTACTTGTCTGGCTGACAACGCTGATAAAAAATGAATATGGATCCTTGACATTGGGGACTTTTAAAAAAGTTTATGACAAATGCATTAAAAACTCACAGTGAAATACTTTTGCTTTTCAGCTTTGTGGGAACGTCATTTATGCCTGGTTCAGCTATACCAGCAGGTCAGACAAGAGTTGCACAACAGTAACGCCAGGCTTGTAGCCATGTTCCAGTCTCGACATGTAATGCATTTCGTGACAGGTTGCTGTGCAGGGTGACATGGCAAAGGAAGCTTAGCTGCTGCCATGCTCATCTGTTGTGGGAATTGTGTAATAATAACATTTTTAATAGCTAATGGATAAGTGCAGTCATAATCTCAAAGATTGCTATTTCTGCCTTTTATACATACAAACAGTGTTATAAGTGTCCTGTCACAAAATAAATAGCACCATATTGTATGGTTCTTCAGATCTTATGAAAACTTTATCAAATGGAAATTTAATTATTCATTTGAAGCAATTCACACTTCAAAATGTCCTTAGCTCAACCAATGTTAATTTCCTTTTTCTTCATTTATCTTTTCCTTAGCAAATTCAGGGTATAAAGGGATGTTTTGTCTAGCAAATAGCACTTGTCCTCTGTCGAGTTGTATTTTGCTATTCTTGCTATGTTTTTAGGCAGACGTTTGGCAATTTTTTTCTTTGCAAAACGTGAAATTTTCTACAATTTTCCCCAGCTCTACAAAATACAGCCTCGTCCCCAGAGCTTCTTGGTTGCTATTACTTTTTCTGGCAATAGCCTGTACTAATTGATGTCATCTTATCAGATATTGAAATGACTGCTAAATTTGGCAAACACTAGCTAGTTATCAAGAATTAGCTGGGGGATTTGAGCCAATCAGAAATGGAGAAATATGTTAAGTGAATTATACTCATCTTTATTTTTTTGAATGGTTAAGTTTTATAATACGGAACCCATCAAAGATGTTGAAAAAATGTGAAACCTGTCCAAGTCGTATGACAACAGAAGCAAAAATTAATCTTTCCTGTTATTTTGATTCAAGCTAGGGAGATCTGCACATTTACGGAAGGAATAAGATGTAATCATAAGCCATCAAAAGCAGTTTGAAGCCATTATACTTAGGCACAGAATTTAACAATGTTTTGTCCAAGTTGGCTTTAGCTAACATGTACAAGTTAGTAATGCTAGCGGGCTATTTCACCAGGCTTCCCATGGCTAATGTTACCTTGCACAGCTACCTAAACTGGTCATACGTGTTTTTAAACTTGTTGTGTGTTACAAACTTTAAATTTGCAATTTGTACTAGTGTTTTATGTATGTAGTCTAAATATGCACATGCCACTTGCATTTAGTAAAGTTAAGTTAAAGTTAAAAACCCACTCAAAAACTCATGCTTTAGTCGGGACACCTTTGGGAGTCTCAAAATTTGACTTTTCCGGCAATTTTGTGTCCAGGAATTCAGCACAGATACAAAACTTCACGAGGTGGCACTGCAGAGGGGTAAACTTGGTAGACTGTAGTGTGTTATGTATTGAGCGGAATTCTAAAAGAGCGCTTTTGTGAAAAGATATGAGGTTATTTCAGGGATGGCAGATTTTGCTCATTTAAACGATTATATCTTGCTGGCACTCCTTAAATTGCAAAATCTGCTCAATACATAACAAACTAGAGTTTTTGACCGATCATTTATTAGTAAAATCACAGAGTGCTGTCTTCCATTATTTCCGCAAACTTGGACACAAAATCACGATTTCCCCTTTTTGGTACAACTGTGGCTTAAAGCATCGCTGTAAAGCACAGTCTACCAAATAATAACCAACGCTCCTAAACTTCTATCATTTCACAGTGTCTCTGTAAAATTTTATCTAAATCGCCTCTAAAACAGCCGAGATATAAGCGTTTTTTAAAAGATGTAACCCAAGCAAAATTTTGCCTTATAAATTTATTCATAGATGGGTGTTCCCCGCGGCCGTAAAATCCCGGTTTTAAGCTTCCCTCCTTAGTTATAGGCTCATCTGTATAAATCTATCTACATGTTCCGGTTACAGTTAAGTTAGTTTTTAAACTGTTTCCTTATCAGCTTGTGTATTCCGTTTATAAGCCGTCCCCCTGATATAATCCCCACCCCCGCCCCCCTCGATGTAAGCCCATCAATCCCCTTGTTATGCAAGCCCAGGGCTTATGACCAGAAATTTGTGTCGAATTCTGGTAGATATGTTGGAGCACTGTAAACTTACGTCTTTCGTCACAGCCCATTTGTCTTTTGTGTCTCAGATAATTTCAATGGTTTCCTTTGATTTTCACAGCTTAGTACCAGTGCGGCACGTGAAGACTTACAAGAACTTCAGCAACGACTGAGTAAACGAAGTCAGGCGAAATTAGATCATGTGATGGAAGAAAAAGATGCCTTGATTGGAAGATCTGCAGAGCTACGGGTGACTGTAGAGGACTTAGAGGGTGCTGTGATGGACTTACAATCAGACAATGAACAAGTGGGACAAGAAACAAAGTATTGTGTGACAGAGATTGGAAGACAGCAAGGTATTGATGAGGAGGAAGGTAGTGATATTGTTGGTGCGCTGCATGCAGAAAAAGCCGTCCTAGAAAGTACTATTGTTGGGCTGGAACATAAGGTGCAGGATCTACAGGAGCTCGTCAATACACTACAGAGTCAGAGAGAATGGGGCGAGAATATGGAGTCTACTGAGGAACAACCCAGTCCATCAGAATCAGCAGAGAGCTTAACAGAGAGCGCAGTTAACGAAGCTGAACCTGAAATAACACCGGATACTGAAGTGTCGTTAGAAGGAGCAACAAACACGATTAGTCAAGAACTTCTTCAGCAGCACCTACAAGATTACCAGCAACAGGTCGAGGAGCTGGAATTAGCGCAAAGAGACTGGGAAGGAGAAAAAGAAGCTCTTGAAGGCGTGGTGCTGAGTCTTAGGCGGCAAGTAAAAGAAATGCAAAGCCTGCTGGGAAATACCTCTTCTGAACAGCAAGAAGAGATAACAAGAATACAAAAAGAAAATTCTCAGATTATGTCGGAGAAAGAGCGTATTCTTGAAGCATGGAAATCTATAGAGGAAGATTTAGTTTCTTTTGAAATAAGTAGTCCCCGCCTAGAAAATGATACCAAGATCAATGAAGAACGAATGGATGAACTGCGGTCTGATCTTTGTAAATGGGCAGTTAGCAAAACAAGAGTAAACTCGCTTAACAGGAACGATATGGAGCAAGTCAGCACCGAAGACAGTATGAACCAAGGCTCCCAGACCGATGAAGGCTTTCAACTCTATTTAAATAAGCTTCAAGAACTAGAGAAAGATAATTCTCTGTTACGAGAGGAAACCGAACGACTTATTCAAGAAATTGAGGCGAAAACTTCAACCGTCTCTGACGTCCAAAATGAACTGCAAATAAAAAGTGTGGAAATTGAAGGCATCTTGAATGAAAAACATGACTTAGTGGTAATGATTAACGAACGAGATGAAAGAATATGTGAATTGGAAGAGAGTTTTAATGCTCATCTACTGGAGTTAACCACTTCTAAGGATAATGAGATAAGTTTGCTTCAAAGCGGCCAAGAAGATGTGGTCAAACTTCTGGAGGAAAACAGACAGGAGTGTAGTTTGTTGAAAACAAAAAACAATGAGTTGCTGGATGTGATGGGAAAGAATCAACGAACCTGTGACGAACTTGACGAAAAGAACCAGAATTTGGTAACCCAGTTATCTGAAATTGAAAAACATCTTGAAAGGTTGAAGGGAGAAAAGGTCAAATTGGAAACAACGATTCAAGATAAGGAACAAGCGAACGCAAGACTTACCGCTGAAAACAACAGTTTGTTGATGGAAAAAGAAGTGCTGCAAAGTTTGGTTGAAGAGTACGAAAACAAAGTGAAAGTCTTGCGTAACCAAACCACTGAAATGTCCAGGCTGGAAGGACAAATTGAGCTACTGAACCAACAAGTTCAAATTAACGAGAAACGATGCAAGGATCTAGAGACACAGAACCTAACCCTGTCACAAGAAAAGACCAATCTTGAGCTCGAGCTGCAACAGAGAAGTTCTGAGTTGGATAATTCTGTTTTTGAACTCAAAGAAAAGTTTTCTGAGATTGAAATACTAAAGGTGGAAAAGACCAAGCTTAGCGATACTGTTCAGAATCATTTATCGGTATGTAATGACTTGGAACAAAAACTCACCGAAAGCGGGAGGGAAAAAGAAGAGGTGAGCAACTTATTAGGTATGAAGGACTTGCAGGTTGATAAACTAGAGCTTGACCTGAGAGAGAAAGGAGCTGAGATAGATCTGCTAAGGCTGGAAATGGCAAAAGTGACAAAAGCATTGAAGGAGAAGGAACAATTGATTCACGCTCAAGTTGTGAATGCTTCTAGTTCGGATGATGTTCAGTATCATCAAGCACAATTATTGAGATTGTTAGACGAAAAGGATCAAGAAATAGCAGCTCTTAAACAGAAAGATGCTTCATTGGTAGAGCTTGTGAGTAGGACTGACCAGTCTACACATAGAGCGCAGGAAGCTTATGAAGGCAAATTACAACAACTGAGGGAGGAGAGGGATAGGCTGTTAGCGGATTTGAGCCTGCGGGATGAGGAGTTATTGAATGCAGAGGACAGATTAGAGGCCATGAGAGAGAAGGTGCAAGGGAAGGACCAAGCCTCTCATTTACTTCATACTGAGCATGCGCGACTGCTTGCTTTGAACGAGTCTCAAGCTAATGAGATGGGAAAACTGAGAGAAAAACACTCTTCATTACAGAAACTACTTGAGGAACGCAACAAGAGCAAAAGTACCGAAGAACAAAAATTACAGCAAGAAAATTCCCAGTTGAGACGACAAATAAATTCTCTTCAAGTTGAGCACGAAACTTTAACTACGCTTATACACGAGAAGGACAAACAAATTGCTACCCTTGCTCAGCTGGGAAGTTTTAGCACTCCCGACCCCTCCCTGCATGAGGTAGATGTGCAGGTTAAAATACTTAGAGAGGAAAGAGATGTGTTACTGAAGGAAAGAAACTCAGTCATGAGAGACAAGGAGATGAAAGATAAAGAAATTTACCAATTGCAGGAGGAAATCGGGTCTCTTAGACAAATGATTCAAGAGAAAAGTGATTTAACTGCCAAATTATCGGCTGAAAATGAAGAGCTCTGTAAACAGCTCGGCAGTCTTAAGTCACAAGTGAACACATTGTCTTCGGACAAAGCTAATATAGTTAGAAATGACAACAGAATCAAAGAGTTAGAAGATGAAATCACTTCTTTCAAGCGCACTATAGAGAGCAAGGACAATGAACTGAAGCAGCTTTTAGAAAATAGTCGAAATGAAAAAAGTATAATATTGGTAGAACTTGACAATATCAAAACTGAAAGAGACGATATTTTAGAAGAAAAAGATATCGAAACTAGAGAGCTAAAGAAGAAAATTTCACAGCTGGTGAATTTAATGACGGACTCAGAGTCCGGGGAAAGTGAAAATGTCGATGATATTGACAGGAACTTTCAAAAATTGTTTCAGTCAGTTAAAAACCGGAGAAATAATGTTCTTCGACAGCGAGACAACGAAATTCAGACTTTACGTGAACAGCTGTCAAATGTAACGCTACTAAATAAAGCTGTTGAAGATCGAGACTCCGGTTTAGAAGAAGTGCTCCGTGAAAAAGAAGAGCTAAATCGCTTGTTATTTCAAGCACGCCATGAAAAGGAAGACGTCTTACTCGAGAAGGAGTCCATAGTCGCAGATTTGCAAGATCAGATTGTTAGCCTCAGTAAGGCAGTCAGTGAAAAAGAGCGCTCCTCGTATCAGGATTTGCAGCGTGTTATCCAGGAAAAGGAGCGAATTGTAAAGGAACTTGATCAAGCACAGCTACGCACAGAGGAAATAAACATTGCCAGCTCTCAATGGCAGGCTGAGGTAAGCAGGCTACAAGCGGAGCTACAGGAGATGACAGGAACTGTGTCCCAGCAACGTGAAAGCATCAGCAGTCTATACAACGATGTTGAACAGCACAAGTTGGCAATACAGGAAAAAGAAAGGATTGTTAAGGAGCTAGTGATGGAAAGAGAACAGCTGGTCAGAACATCAGAGCAGCTTCGTAGCCGGGTACAGCAGCTGCAGGAGGAACTGTCTGCTGCAAACAGTGGGCAGAAAGTGGCGGAGACTAAGATGGAACAGGAATTAGAGAGGCTTAGGAATCACCTTGTACAGGTATCAAATCTGAAATCAATTTACGGTTGCCAAATTACTGAATTAGATAACATCGAATTGTTTGTTTAAGAGTTCTGTATGCCTCCCGTCGAAAAACTCCTTTTTATGAAAACAACTTCTACTAGTGATCAATATTACTGTTCTGTTCCATGAGCTTAGGCGTGAAAATCATGCGTTTGGAGAGAATCTAAAACTAGTAACAGCTGATGCTTTTCAAATGGATTAAGTATATTGCCAAGCATGAGGAAAATTCGGAATTGCTGAACATATTAATATGGCGTCTCTAGGTTGAAGAAAGCTACACGCGTGAGGCCCTCGAGGCAGAGGAACGAGAAAAAGAACTAAGGATGAAACTAGCGCGCGCAGAAGAACAACTGCTGTCCAGTTCCTACTCTATGCAGGACAGAGAGTAAGTGATTCTTTGCTTTTTTTTTTTCAATAATCAACGACCTAATTATATGGAAGGGCCTTCAAACCCTTGAACTCAAGACAAATAAAGTACATAACTAGTGCTTTCAGCTGAATGCCGTATCTATATGCTAAGAGGTTGTTGTGATGTCAATTGTAGTCGTCAAGCCTCAGCGCAGATTGAAAACCTTCAGGAACAACTCCAGAGCATCGCAGCTCAACGTGACCGAGCAGTCCTGGATTTAGCTTCATCCCAAGAGCAGGCGGACCAGTACCAGACTTCTCTCAACAATCTGCAGCTTGTTCTCGAGCAGTTTCAGCGAGGTGGGTTTGATAAAAAACTCTCTTTGCTGACGTTATTATGTTTACCATTGATCAGTCACATACTTCGCTGGTGTTGATCTGGATGATGTTAATTTCAGAGCGTGAATCACAGCTGAAAGTCGCTCAGGAACAAGCACAGAGAGAAGTAATCAAGGCCTGGGACCAAGTTAGAGAACTACAACGGAGGGAAAATCAGCTGAAGGTTAGTGAAGTGAACGCGATATAAACAAAGCTTGAAACATTTACTTAATAGTTGTGCCTTGTGGTTTTACCTTTAGAGCCAACTTGAAATGGCTGCTCGTGTAACACAAGAGTTAGTGAACATGCGAGGCCAGCTTCAGGGTAAAGAAGAAGAACTACTTAAACATAAACAAGAAGGTAGGGCCACTAATTTAATTAATTATACATTGTACTCAAGATCTGTCTTCTCATTGGCTAAGAGAGTACAGTTAATTTTGGAAATCAGTGCAACTTACAGATTAGTTAGTTATCTGCCAGCAGATTACTGACTTATCTGTAGGTTGTGCGCAATGCATGATTACCAAGAATATGTCAATCTGTTTTCCGTGCAAACATACTCATAAGCAGTCTCCTCTATTAACTATTGTGCGAAGGCGTGTTGGTCGTTATTTTCTAACAAACAATGTATAATATAACAATTATTGCATTCGGTTTTTGTGATATCCGGAGCCATCAAAGTCTCGGTAATTGTTACTAGCCACGGCCATAAATTTCCGTAAATCACAAAAACCGAATCGTTATTGTTTATCATTTTTGATTGTTCAAGTACATCATACCGGTTTTGTTCGTCAGTAGCTTCGTAGTTTTGTTGTCTTTTAGTAACACAAGCCATTTTCCTCCTCAGGAAAAATCCTGCAAAGTGTAGAACAGTTAACAGATAAAGCCCTTTTAGCGGCTCGAAAATCATAAGATTCGGCTGGGGCTGCGATATTCTCCTACAACGACGAGTTAAGGAAAGTGTCTCCACATGAGACTTGTCTGGAATTAAGAAAACCATCTTTTGCCCTTTTATGGAGTTTTGGAGGGAAATGGCTTCATTGTTAGATGTCATGTCATCATTTTTTGTCGCGGCATCATTAAAATGAGTTTTTTATTTAGAAACATTTATGTGACTTATTTATCGGATGTAAGTATGTGTTGGGATAAGTAAAAGTAACATGGTGGTTGCGTTCTTGTTAGTTGCCCGGCTAGACGAAGAGTTACGAATCAGTCAGGAGCGAATCAAGAACCTCAACAGCATATCAGACAGCAAAGTTGAAAAGTAAGTCCATCTAAATGGTTAATTGAAGTCACTTTGATGTCCACGAAAGGTTGTCAACTTAAACTTCATGTTAGGCCAAAATTTACAAATAGCTTCTCTTCTAGGAATATATTCCTCGAGCTGAGGAAATCTTCTAGGCCTTTGCTCAGGGACCCAGTGTTTTGAACCCTAAAAAAGGTCTTAAAGAAAACATTCTCAAACGTGGGTGAAAATTCTCAGCCTGGGATAAGGCGCGCTAACCTGTTTGGTAAGCGGGACCCAGAGCTCCATGGTTCTATTTACAATTTACGTCACGCGTAGGTGTGGTAATGGACTTAAATTATAGGGTCAGATCGCGGTGTTTTAGTTAATTACAATCCTTACACCTCAGACTGAGAAACAATTCTTATTGCCAAAATCATAGTCCAGAAACAAACGAAAAAGAAAGGGAAAAAAACCAAGTGGTGGGCAAAAGAGAGTATTGAATACAGAACTTGGTAATAAACGGAAGAATCGGCCGTGACCTGCCAAGATTGGACACTCCCAAATTATACTCATGCCCAGGGTGAGTTAGTCTGTGGGGACTCTGTTTCATGAATGTTGATATTGTGTAGCCTCACTCGTTTGGTTTGCTTTTGTTTTAAGATCTCTTGTGAAAAACATGTTGATAACATATTTCAATACAACTGAAAGCAAACGAGCTGATGTAGTTCGAGTTATTGGAAGTTTGCTTGGCTTCACCCATGAAGAACTGGAGAAGGTATGTCTATAAACAAAACGATTTAAGTAGTGAAGTGAGGGCTGGATATGTGTCACGTTGGTCCTTGAATAACCCCTTACGGGTCTTGAACATTTTATCGTTTGGAATTTCCATGTATAAATCCTTCTGTTAGAACTCTGATGTGTTTCAAGCCGTAAGCTCAGTAGATTCCCATTTTTGAGAAGCAAAATAATCTGCAGGGTTGAATGATTACTTATAACCTTGCATTTAGCACCATTTAATTGGCTTATTTGTAAACGCGTTAAGGCGAATAACTCACGTGATAATGTTGCTGTCAGGTGGGTACAGGATCGTCTGCTCCTAAAGGATCATGGATCTCCAGTTTAAACCCGTTTGGTGCACCCAAGACTCCCACGAGAACTACAGCGGCAATAGAGAAGGTAATCTTGACTTAGACAAGGCAGTCTTCAAGACAATTTTTTTAATCCCTGATTGAAATTCTTGTCTTTTTTATTTTAGTCGTTTTCAGAGCTGTTTGTAAGTTTCCTTGAGAGCGAATCGGAAGCGATGCTGCCCGTGGGTCAAGGAAGCAGACTGAGTAACATAAACAATCCTCTTCTGTCAGGCTTGTCACCACAACAATCTGCTGCTACTCACCATAGACTACCGTCGGGTCCCACAGGGCAGCCTATAGCTACTTCAACTCCTGTGGGTACCCCTGCTAGGAGTAACATGCCTTCCTTGCCTCCGTCTTCTATTTCACGACCTCTGTCCGGATCAACGTTAAGTGCAACAGATGGATCAACTAGGTACGTTTAACAGACAGTGCCCCAAAACGTCCAATCTAGTGTACCTCATTATTCACCTTCATGCCTTTTTTGAGTTTACATCGTTCACACTGCACGACTTGTGTTACAGTGGCATTGTTTTGCTTAGAACCCACAATCAACAGTTGTTAGGTCTATGTAAACGTGGCGGAAAGAGAAATAATTGGCAATGAACCAATCGTTTATATTTACGTTGCATATCACGAAGTGTGACATAGCTTGTAGTTTTTACTTGTATCTTGATCGTTTAGTCTTTTTGAGATCGTCGTAACTTTTTTATTATTTTATCAGTTTAGTGAGTGAAGACCTCTGTGAAAACCAAGTAATGTGACTGGAGCTTCCTCAGGCTATAAAGATTATCATTATTGTAATACTGAGATGCAATCCGCTGCGTTAAGCAATGCATGTGCTCTGAGATTCATTTAACTGTAGTTTTTTATAAGCCTGAAAATCAAAGTTTTGTTTAACTCGCTGATAATCGTTTCCCAGCAGAGCCAATATTCCCAGCACCAATGGTAACCCTTTATTGGTGGGTTCACTCACTCCAGTACAACAACTACCAGCTATAACCAGCTCCAATTCATTACGGACATTACTTGAAGGACATACATGACGGTGCTTGCCTAGGATGGCTGCAACCGCTGGACTCCGGATACGGATCTTCTAAAGTTCGTCATAATAGTTGGCTGCGTAACACAGTGAAGTTCATTCCCGGTTTAACGAAGAATCTCCACATGACATACGTGCAGTGTATTTAACATTTGACTCGTTTATGGGTTTTAATTCGTGAATTGTCGGTGACTCGCAAGGTTGCAAAAACTTTCAACTTTTAACTGCAACTTGAAAGGTGTAGTGCGAATCAGAATTTCAAAACAATTGTATATTTTTATTTATGGGAACTAATAAATGAACCCCAATCTTAAAAATAATCTATAATTTTAAAAACTTGTTGCGTTTTGTAGAACTCTGATTGTATTTGTGTATATTAGTGATAGCGGACTTGATAACTGAATACCTCGTTATCTGTTTATCATAATGCATGTTCACGTCAAAATTACTATGACAACCGATGACAACCCTCTCAGGGCGACTCCTCTTCGCGTCTTCTGGAAATCTCTCTTTTTATTTGTCTACAGGAGACTGTAAAGAGAGAGACTGGGAAAAAGGTTGACCATGCGAGTTCGAAATCGAGTTTTAAAAATATCCAATGTTTCAGGCAAATAAACAAAAAGCTTTCTTCAACATGCAGTCTATTTGTTTGTCTAGGTATTTACCACGCGCATTTTGTGTTTGTTCATAATGGAATCGTAATAACTCTCGTGTACTCTGTTATTTGGCGATTCAATAGACTGCAAAACGCTCGCCTTTTTTTTCAAGGCGTGAAGTGCGCGATCCTCACACACCCATAAGGCGGCGTATGAGCCGAGAAAAAAAAAACGCCTGTCAGTCTTCCATGCAACGAATGAAAAAGCAGGTAAAAAAGGAGGAGGAGGTCCCAAAATTTCGTCGAGCTGCCAC
This sequence comes from Porites lutea, assembly GCF_958299795.1. Classification (NCBI taxonomy): domain Eukaryota; kingdom Metazoa; phylum Cnidaria; class Anthozoa; order Scleractinia; family Poritidae; genus Porites; species Porites lutea. Next base: position 10,734,394 of record NC_133207.1, on the reverse strand, counting down.
AAGCCTGTTGACAGCTTAACCTTTTTAGTGGAATTGATATATTCTATGGCGCGTGTAGGTAGCTTCAGATATTTTAAAATACGGGGGCGTTTAATAGATTAATTGATTGATCGATTTATTTGTTTTTGTCACATTACAGGTTAAATATACTGAAACAATATAGAAAAAGATGGTGACGGGGAAGCCTGGGGCTTTTACAGGGTCCAGGATCCCCCCTGGGTTAGTTTAAGTTGACATATTAACAGAGGAAAGACGACGCTATTTTACAAAATAAACCACAATATCAACAGGAATGCATACAGGAATGCATACAGGAAAAAAGAGGAATAATACAACCTAATTACATACAAAAATTACTTACAAAATAGGAGGGTAAGGGTGATGACATATTTAAACTAGAATATTTCGATAAAAGTTCAAATTTAAGGGAAAATTTAACATTAGCTAGACTAGTCATGGTCGTTAAATGTTTGTTTAGAGGGTTCCAAAAGAGTGGGCCTTGGTAGGAAATACTTAACGGTTCAGTTTAAGGTTGTGGGAGACTTATGCGGTCGAAGGTTCTGAGCTAATCGATTATTGTAATTATGTCATGAGCAAGAGAAAAGATGTGAAAAGATTGTCGAAGGCCAAAGGCAGTAGATGGTTACAATACGAAAACATAAAAATATCGGTTGGTAAAGAATTGATCTGGAAGACCTTTAATACTCATATTTATTCTCATAACTGTAACAAGCTCAACAAAACTAATATACTTAAAGAAAAAATGTAAAGAGAGCCAGTTTAAAGATAGCGGAATCTCCACTCCATCAATTGATACTTCTAGGCTGTCTAGAGATCCATATCGCTCTTTCAAATCCCAACATCAATGTCAGAATCCTCGCTTAGGGTTATTGTGTTACCATCGTTAGTCTATTCTTACTTTAAACTTGACATTGAGCAAGGTGAAATACGCAAAGGCTTGTTGATCAAGCAAGAAACTGAATGAATTGAATAATTTTGCTCCTTTTTTCTTATTCCTAGTATTTTAGAGTAATTCCCATAGGGTCGTCTATTAGACAGAGGGCATTTAATAGTGAGGGGCGTCTAATACAATTTTAGCAGCGTAGAGGGGGCGTTTATCAGATAAGAGGCGTTTATTTGGAAGTGGGCGTTTATTGGGTCATTTACGGTATTTAAATTCCCCTGCAAATGCATCTGGTTTCTTGTGCGTGATGTTACGTGGTGTGTAGGCCAAGGTAAGAGTTGAATGAGCGCTTACAAGAAAACACTTATCTTACAGGGTTTAAAAGGAAATTGAACACACTCATAAAAATTTCAATTGGATGCTTGGTTACGAGTGAGAAATAGGAATTTGCTTACAAGAACATCAATGCATGCAATTCTTTCATGCACTCAATTATCATTGGATGACGAGAAAGTCCGTCAGTATCAGAAGGTGTTTTTAGGGTACGTGTAATCGCACTGATGCGGCTTGCGAAGGAAGACATGTCTCCGTTAACCTTTTGAGTTAGCATTACTGTAACAGCAAGTCCAGCCATAGCTCTGTAAAAAAGACTAAAACAATTCCTATTCGAAATCAACTTCGTCAATAAAAGACTCTCGAGGAAACAAATGCACCTTTCTAATTCCTTTGTGAGTAATTCAATTAATCCTGTCTTGTGTTCTTTGTTCGTGAGAACAGCTAATACGTTATTCATCTCAATCCCTTGTTCTACAGTCTTCCAAGCTGCACGTGTTATAATACAATCTTCTGCGTAGAGGTTTAGAGGGCCTTTTTCAAACAATCGATCCACATCTGAAAGTTCATCTGTCTGGTCATGCGTCTGGCGACTGAGGTCCCCCCGGATCCACTCCAGCATCCATGACACACAAGCCAGTGGTGATCGGTCAATAAAGATGCTCCAAACACAAAGCAAGGCAGATTCTAATGACAGGGGGGCCACCATAGCAAAGCCTTCCAAAGATAAACCAGCAACTACAAAAGCAAATGAAAGACAAATACAGATATGTGTTATTCCTAGTCACATAAACTAATCTCCCAAGAAGCCATAATTTGTGTCGTCTCGTCTCGTTCTTTATCGAGATCACATAACTTCGGAGAAGAGCGTTGCCTCACATTCCGAATAACAGCCCAAGTGATAGACTAGCCATTAACGGCAGAACCTAAGCCAAGACTTTCTGAATGTCCAAAGGAATTTAATTACCCGCTCGGGCAATTACCAGCTTTCACGGGCCTGATGACACGGCGGCCATGCTGGTGGGCAAGACAAGAGTGTTTCCCTAAGCCGGGAACTTAAACTCTTTTTTTCATTCAAATTCCGTGAAAAATGCTTTGTATTGTTTAGCACCTTGTCGCGTGGTAACATACCAAGAAAAGATCTGCAAGCGCAGTATAACACATGTGAAAGAATTTGAATACAACTCATCCGCAGCTGGGGTAATGAGATGCAAGTGAACATGACTCTTTTGAATTATCGGAGAAAACTGAAATGTCTGGCAAAAGTCCGACTGAAAAGCATCCAGCAAATCATGACCAAACTAGGTAATTAACGGTCGATAAATCATGAATAAGTATACTTACCAAGCCATGACGACTGAATGCGCTTTAACAATGAAGCAAATCCAAGCGCCATTCGCTCTCTCACCACAGGTTCATCATCGTAAAGAAGCTTAACCAGTACAGACCATAGAACAAAGGGAACATCACCTAAAATAAACCAGGAGGAATACCTCATCTTAGGCTACACTACAATAACACTAGTTTGGTATATGCCGTGATAGCTAGACTCCGCTGATTCGCAGGTTTTAAGAGGCAGTAGTATGAATGGGATGAAATTAACCCTTTTTTGAGTGGGAATCTCATTGTCCATAAGCGAAGGGCTTTGCAAATGATTCCACCAACTAAAATAGTAAATCACCCACACAACTCACAGTATCAATGTAAAATTATCTAAAAACCTGTCAAAGCGGTTATACTGGCCACAATATAAAAGTAGGTAACATTACCCATGCCTTATGAAGTGCTAATTCATGACGTCATCAACGTTGATTTGCTGCGAAAATTGACCAAATATACTACCCATAAAAGGTAAAATTCATCCCGATTATACTACTCTGGTTATTGAACCATTTGCCTCGCAAGTCATTTCTTAGATGCTTGCAATAATAATGCCGACGTCATGGTCTTAACGGTTGCTTTTTAAGTGGCACTTCTAAAAGTCAAATGTTATTTACCTACTCGTGAGTGAGTTTGTTAAGATCACTTTGGAGGTCAATTTATTTCCTTTGACTTGCAATTAGAAAAAAAATTAAGCAAGGGACTCTCATATTTCTAAACTCCATGGGATGTAATTGCCAGGTTGTTTTCTTAACTAATTGAATATTATCATTGTCGTTTGAAGTCTACGTCCAAAAGTGTAATACAGAATCTTAATATAGAATAAATGTAATGTACAGAATATGCTATGTCCTCCTGGCTGAGGACTGATTTCGTGAGAGTCGTTTGTCCCCGTAAACGAAATAAGGCCTCAGCCGTTTTCGAACACTAAAAAAAAGAACGGGCACTATTCACTTATCAGGGACGAGTTTATACTTATTGATCGAGACCAACACTGGTACTTTGGTCTGGTACAGTAAAGAACAATTGTCACATCCAAGGTCACCCAAACTACATATTAAAGGAAGGAAAGGAACTGAGACATCAAAAGCCTGGATACCACAGAGGACCGCTACGGGAACCGAGTTAACGTAAGGCGGTAGGGTCTGTGTAAGAAAATTTTGTACGTACCTAATGTTCCTTGTCTATCAACCATCAGACCAGTAACATGAGTAGAACCCAAGACTTGTGCAGTACAAAGCCTTAGCTCCTCACTTTCACTTGGTGAACTGGTTTCAAGGGTTATTCGAGAGAAATCCGATAGCGCTTCCATGGCTTGTGTAGCAGTGGAAGTGTCCTGAAAATATATACATACAAGGAGCCAATCAACATTGCTAGAAATCACGCTCTGCTCTGATTAGCTGAATTTCTGTGCCTGACAGTTTATTCAATGAGAGAGAGAGAGGAACGATTCAGCGCTTTAAAAGGGCTGCTTGGGGCATTACTTTGTCAGCAAAAGTTGCAATGAGCGTCACCTCAAGTTAAAGACTAAAAGCCTGCCGGGATTATGTTCAGAGGTGATGAATGCTGCTTCACTACGTCAGAATGCCCTGCTTTCTTTTGGGAGATTGTAAATGGTGGTTCAACAATACGTAAGTACAGTTTAAGATACAGCTTGTAGCTTTAGCGTTTGGCCAGTGCGTTAAACTACAGCACTAAGTCTCCCCGGGGCCTCTGCCAAAACAACTGACAGTTATAGTTACGGCTATATGACAAAGAAATAATTTTCAAAAAGTGATTGATAATTCATGAAGAAAAAATAAAAAAAAAATTAATGTTTAATGAGTGTCTTTATATTTGATAAAGACACGGCTTAACTTAACGTCGAATTGTTTAGACCAAAATAACCTCAAATCTAAATATTAGTGCAAGAATGAGTTGATTTATATCAGAGATTTTGAAGCCGTTCAAAAAACTCGCAGTCGTGCATACAATACACAATACACTATGCAATACACTCCTGCTCGTTTTTTAAACAGTACCTGTGGAATATCAAGCATATAGTACTATGATTAAATTTTTTTACCGACAATATTGCTCCAGCTTTTTCTTCACTATTCAAGTTCGCGGCACCGCTTTGAGTTAGTATTGGTATAGATTAGAAATGATCAATTTTGTGCTTGGCTATCAAAACCTTTCCAACTCGAGAACTAAAATCCCGTATTATATAATGTAGATGCATGGCAGAGATTAACCTAGAGTTGGTTCGAGCAAGTTTACGGCAGACTTTACCTGGCCATTGCTGTTGATGATGCCGTACATTACAAAAGCTACACGTGATAGAAAGCTCAGCGATGCAGCCTTGAGTGAATCTCTGCATGAGAGATAAAGATTATATGCAATTCAGAACAATCCTTTTCAATAGCATACTAACAAACTCAACAGCACCAACTCTAAGGGTGATGGATTTCGCGACACCAACAAATATTCATTTTGTACACTTGGTTAAGGTGCGGGAAAACGGGAGTGCACATAAATTTGTACCTACGACTTTTACAAACAATTGGCAACAAAATTAGTGGTAACACTTAGTCCTGAACGTCGTCTCGTGTCCACATCATCTACTTCAGGAAGGAAAAAGCAAGCTTTCCCTACCCTTATTCCTCCTAAATAAGGTTGCGCCTCTGCTCTAGCTACCTGCAGGGTGGAGAGGCTTCGATTGTTTTGTTTTCCTAATATAACAAATTGACGACAGTGTCTTAACAATTTTGTTGCCGACTGAAGCTTCTACTAGAACAAGTTTCTCTTGGAATTTTCTTACCTTTGACTAGGGGCAGAGACAAGGTCTGCTACAAACGTCCAGCACTATAGAACGAGAAAATATTGTTTGTGTTAAGGTTTGACGGCTAAACTGTGGAATTAAGTAAAGACAATCAAACGAGTGCAAACTATATGAAGTGGGTCAGTATGATACCTTGTTCGTACCCCTGGTAAAGGAGTTGTGTGTCTGAGATCAATATAATATCACTCGAATAGTCTAAGTGCAATATCGTATTGGCTCTGTCAATTTCACCCCGCCCCCCTTCCTTTTGACTTTTGTCGGGCATTTGTCATCTTGTTGGTCCCGGCAGTGGGGAATTTGTCAGAAATCCACTACCCGTGGTGGGCATTCAAAATATGCCTATTTTGATAACTACAGATTTTCTGTAAAGATTATTTTTAATCCGTATGCTTTAAAAATATTCGTCTGGTTTTCGCTCCATTACCACCCTTCTCCACAGTATTTTTTGCATCCATCTAAGAAATTGCTTCCCGCCATCGTGATCAGTTCGCACATGGAGGAAAACGATCAGTACATCGTTTGAGGAGTTTAAGGGAAAAGACACTGTCTTTGTGAGCGAATGGTTGAGACACAAAGGACTAGGAAAAATTTAAGAGATATTTGAAAGCTAATATAAACTTCGTATATTGTACGATCAATGTGACAATTAATACGTTGACGGAAAGGTTCCATCGTGATGAAAAAATACTCATAATTATAACTAGCGACTAGAAGCGATTTTCGTAAGGTGCTTGAGACGGGTTTTGATCAGATTATTTCACAGATTTCCTATGAAATGGCATTTGTAGCTTGATGACTGGAAAATGCAGTTTTGGTGTTGCCCCGGGGTAGGGTATTTGCAGCCTTGTTTTAAGCTCCACATTGGGGTTTTGTACGAACCGCCCGGCCCCCACCGTGGGACATTTGCAGCTTTTCCAAAACAAAATGAAAAAAGCCCGGGGGTCTAGGCATTCTTGGAATTGACTGAACCATAAAATTCCGAAACTAAGCTCCTGGTATATACTTTACACATATCATTAATATTGAAAAGAAATAAGTGACAATGAACCATAAAGTGACTCATCTTTAAGAATATCGGCAAACATGTTCCAAATTTGGGCAACTGTAGCTGCTCATGACGAAATAGCCGGGGGAATTAAGCCAATAAGAACAGGAAAAATATTTTGAATGCATAATAAAAGTATAAATGTACACACCTGGAATGCGGAAATTTGATTTCCCGATGAAAGTATCCAAGGGAAGGATAAAGCATCTGAAAGTAGGTATAAGGCTTGAAAAACCTGCAGGGAAGGGACAGTAGAAAAAATACAAGACAAAAAATATATTCAAAATATAAATTAGTTCAAAAATTTGTATAATAGGGGATGGGGAGAAGACAACTAAATAGAAATCGTCTTAGACTACTGCAGCTTCATTATCATCGGCATCAAAGCCCTGGACTGAACGCCAGTATGACCTGGGTGCGGTGGGATTTCGTTACAAATATGCACCTAACGCGAACGTAAGCTACCTCGTGGCAATAAGAGGGAGTATAGGGATATCGCGACGGCGCCAGCAGCGAGAGCGTCAAACGAGCAACAGGTGCGCTTAAACTAGAACTTTTCCCCAAAACTCCACTTGGGGAAATCACTTGGGTTGGGTTGGCTCTGGGTTTTGATCACTTTCATTTTTGCGAATACACGCCAAAAAATTACGCGAAAGGGAGAAAATCCCGAACACGTTTTCACATTACACCGCAAATGTTTTCGACCATTTTCACCCTTTGAACATCCTCGGAGACCCAGGGGCAGTTAGTCGGGTCGATAAAATGTTCGTGGTGAAAGTTTTCTGTAAGATCGAGACGAGCTAAACTTTCACCACGAACATTTTATCGACCCGACTAACTGCCCCTGGGTCTCCGAGGATGCCCTTTGAATAAAACCTACACATCAGTTACGCTTAGTAATAGCAGCGCTTAAAAACTGAGACAAACTGCTGTTTGAAAGTCAAAGTACGGGTCCACAAAATCGGTTCTTAAGGAATGTATTATTGACTACTGATGTAAAGGAAGCTTCCCAGTGTTCCAAGATGCTTTTGAATTTATTCAACGTAAAAGCATTGGCAGCAGCGACTAGAACATGAAAATGCCTAATTCTACGTTTTATGGAGGACGTAAACAACCGAAGACAACATTTTCTATCTCTTTCTGAACTTGGATATGGCTTTTAGGGATTTGTCTCCAGGTGAGTTTGCTTACATTTGACAAAGAGAGTTGGGTTAATCGCGATGAAGATTGAGAGAACGTAAATTCATTTTTAAGTGACGTTTTCGCTGTCGTCGCCGTCCTGGTATCTTATACTCTCTGCTGTCACTGCTAAGAGACCGTAAAAGCTGCACGTTGAGCCAATGAGAAATCATAGCACCTAGGAGTACTGCTCTCTCCCTCCCCCTCCCCAGCCCCCCGGATGGAATGCTAGTCAATCGTAGGGTTACCCCCAGCAGTATGTTGCTGGTACTTATTTATACACCTGGATGCAAAGGGACAATGTGGAGCAAAGCTTCCCTTGTCTAAGGAAACAGGTGGCGATAACAACACCACAGCTCAAACCTGGAAAGTCAGACAAGGCGAACTTCGACGCGCACAACACTGGAAACCACGCCTTTACCAACAGAAAAAAAACCCCAACTACAATCGAAAGTATAATTGTGTTGGATTGTCAGTTACTACTCGCCTTAATTTCTTCTTTGCTGTCCCTACGCCTTTAGAGCTTTAAGTGGAACAAACCTTTGTCAAATCATTTAATACCTCAAAAGTTTTAAACTTGTTCCACATATTGTGTGGAGTTTTGTATCCTTGTTATTAACAGTAAACATAGGAAACTAAGAGTTACCTTGACTAAGCACTCTGCATGGTGCTCCTCTTCCATTGCCATTGTAAATAGCTCGCTCTTTACGCGTGAGTCCAGTTTGCCGAATACCCAAGAATCAGTTCTGCTGTATTCTGTACTCTGCCGAAGATCAACTTCATAGTCACGACTAATGTTCGTATCAGAGGGTAAGTGAAAGATGATAAATTCGAGAACAGCCAATCGAACTTCATATTCTGAAGACCGCAACAGAGTTAATATGACGTCAGAGCAACTGGTAGTTTTTTCTGCTTCGTCTGGAGGTGTCAAGCACGTGACATCTACTGGTGGAAATTCTTCACACACTTTTAGACACATTTCAGCTAATGCCTTTCTCACAAATACCTCTCCAATGAGAGCAGGGCAAGACTGTCCGTTTGTGGTTTCTTCAATTGCCATTTTTTCAAAGCTTTGTTTAAGAGACTGCAAATTGCGTTCTGCTAACACAATCAACTCTGAATTATCTGAAAAAAAAAAACACAAACACAGAAAACATAACTCACATTTCAAACAACATGATCTTCGTAATTAAGAGAACACTGAGCTATGAATGAAAATGTCCAAAACTTTAGGTAAAAATGTTGCGATGTATGAATTTTTACAACAAAACTAACAAGTCTCCATTTACGTTTAATTCCTCGAGAGTAGCAAGTTAATTGACTTAAAAAATGGACAATCGCATATTTTGATACACAAATCCCTTCTCATAAAAACGTTTTGCAGATTTGTAGGCTTTAGCCAAACGACCGGACAAGACTGGCGCCAGACAACCATAATTCCAACACTGAGAAACAGAGTTTTTGAAAACGTTTGTTTGCATCTGAAAAAAAAGTTGATTGGAATGACCTTTATCCTGCCTGGCACAATGAATATGCAAGGGAGAGAAGCAAGACGAAGGGATAGTTGATGAACACTGGTATGAATTAATTTTTCAAACCGCGACCTTTCTCCTACAATCCATTGGATCTCTCGTATTCAAACGAGAATTAAACTATATACTGTACTAGGAAATAAAACGACTCTCACAGCCAAGATATAACAAGATACAATGAAAATTTAACACAGGAAATATATGGAAATACCTGTATGTCCGAGCCAAGACTGATCCACAACAAAATTTAGGACAATGTTTAGGAACACTGATCGAGAGAGCGCACACGGATTGGACCTAATTAGTAACATAGAACAAACATTGTACTCTTTACATGATTTTCAGTTGCGTTTAATGGGGCACGGGGGACTATCATTGAAAATATTTACAATTAAAAAGTATTCCCCACATCATACTACGTTCAGTTCATTTCTGAAGAAAACAAATATGGTCTGTAGCTGCTGACCGTCCACATCAAATATGAGTTAATCTCTCACGCGATTGTTTTCATCCGGGTACTCTTTTGCTTCAAAATGCATAATTTTCCGTATCCTGCAGACAAGCTCTATATTTGGCATTATAACTGAGGAGGTGCGCACTCAGACGTTTTCCATGTTAACTTTTCAGAAACTTTACCAGCAATCAGATGACGGCCAACTTATGTCAGAAAGGCAGGACCGATCAAAAAACAGGGGAAGGGGGATCGGAGGTAACGTGTATGGAAAACCGTGGTGTGCTACATAGCTATCAGCGACTAAAAAGTAAAATGGCCATCTCTAAACTAAAATTTTCAATGTGAAAATAAGTGTTGGCTTTGGAGCTTGAACATGGCGTTTGCAACAAGAGCTACAACTAAACTCGTACTGAGAACGGCACGGGAATTGAGAGTGCATAACTTTAGTTATAGCGACTTCTGAAACAATCAATCTTCAAACATAAACAAAATGTTTTCTTCGAATGATGTATAAATATGAATCATACCTGGTGCCAATCCATGCTGATTGGCTGAGCAGTGGAATCACCTCGGTTACAATCTGTTTGATGACAGTACTTGACATAGTTGTGTCATGCACATGGCCATTCAGCAAATGATAAATCTGTAACAATAATTACACATCTCCTTAGCCTCCCAAATAAATAAATAAGATCGCATTTCTTATCAGTCATTTGGAGATCTAAAAAGTAATTGATTTCCTCTATTACTTAGAAAGTTACGGCACATAATGTCATGCCATTTATCATGTCTTGCATAGATTCATCTCTACTAGATAATAAATCTCTCATCAACGGAAGTAACCATTCCATCATCCAACTAGTACTCACCATAATAACAAGAAATAAACCCTCTCGGGAAAAGATTTCTACCTCTATTTTATTGAAATTGCTGTAATCGTGTATACTTACATGAAGTAGAGTCCCGTGGATCTCATTTTGTCTTACTTCATTTGATGAGCTGCAAGTTTGACAAAACTAAAATCAGTGATACCATACATAAGGTGTCACGTTAAAAAAAAAGGCCTAGCGGATAACGGAGGCTACGTTTAGTCTAGCAGGCTCACTTGCGGGAGTCTAGACTAGATGGGGATATCACATTGCAGATGGCAGCTCAAAAATCATTTACGGTTAAATGAAAGGAATGTGTGTCCTAGAAGGTTCTTCCATTACTATAGGATTTACATGTGTAATAAAGCCGAAACAAATTCTGAAAATGACGACAGTTTAGGCATCTCGCTGCTCAACAGGTACAACTTATAGATATTTCCAGCAACCTGAACAACCTTCCGTCTGTCCCATTCGAATTAAATGAATATAGAAGGGGAATCTCAAAGTTTGCACATTCATACGTGCATATAACACATGCGTGCTACATCATAGCATGGTCATTTGACTCACCAGACGGGCAGAGACTGCAGTAACTTCTGAAGTGTTTTAATAAGAGAATCACCCGTCACAAGAGGAACAACAGCTCGTGCAGACATCATTCGAGTTTTCATCACCATGCTTTTTCTACAGCTGAAAATTAAACAAGGAAAAAAGGAACAGCTGTAAAACAGGATTTGCTCTTTTTTTTGTACCACGGACTATAAAACACAGTTCATCTGTTTTTTGTTTTTTTTTTCGAAAAAAAGAGTATTTGAGGAGGATAATTAAACAATGCGAAGTGAACTGCGTAAGGAGTTAAGGAACACCCACAAAAATTTGATATAGTTTTCCAAAAGTACAAATAACTAAATGTACACATCAAATGGTAAAAACGTTACCTGATAACAAATGGCACAAACGTTGCAATATTGAGTGCTGAGTCAACTCCGTCCATTGTTGAAGGGTAGAGACGGCATAGTATTACTAACACAGGGTACAGACTAGGGTCAGGGGTGGTATTGTCTCTGTAAAGATATGAATAATCATCGGGAAAATTCAAATAATCTTAACTGACAGACATGTATGTCATGGGTTATTCACTCGAAAGGCGTGTTAAGATAAAACTAGCGGCACTGGCGTAAGAAAGTTAAAAAAAAGAAAAAAAAAAAACAGGGTATACAACACCAGAGCAGTGTGTGATGGTAGACCACTGCCATTAAACAAGAAAATTAAAAATTAATGGCCTGCAGAAGCAGAGTTGAAAGATATATAAGTCGAAGTCTAAGGAAGGTACTTGGTTACAGTTGCCAGAGAAGCACATCTATTAGGGATCTAACGATTACGTGAGGAAATACACAAAAAAAAAAGGTGAACATTCCAAAAATCAGATTAACCTGTCAATTCCTTGACATGCAGCCTGCAGTTGACTTAAGAGGAATGAGTGAAGTTCCGGAAATCTGGAGAAGAATTCTCTTCCTGTCATGCTGCGAGAAAAATTACAGAGGAAAATGAGTTGGGCGGAAACAAAAAAATCGACTGTGTTGTCACTGTGTTGTATTCGGAACGGTTATAAATGCAATAATTTGCTTAAAATAACTCACAGAGACATGGTTTCAGCATTTTCAATTTGTTATTTTGAGAACATATTTTTGTCATGGGGAATGAAAACAATAATAGCAAATTTTCCACTGTCAGTAAAGCAAGACGAACTGAATGACCGTTTTAAGCCTACGTGTTACCATAACACGTGAATATTCGGAAGATCGCCGCAGATGACTGCAGTACTGTTCGGCAGTAACAAAGCTAACAGAAGTTGTTACCAGTTGCTCTTGGAATGTTCGTCCTTTGTTCGCTTGACTCCAAAGACTCTTGTTACCAATGCACTGAACAGCAACGTAGACGAGTTGCGCATCTGATGTACAGCCACAAACAACAATCATTTACCATGGAATTTTCATTATAAATGAATTTAAATATTAGCGGGAAAACTGGCTTATGATGCAACAATAAGGGAAAGCTCTGTCCCATAAAGGTGCATTTTTTTCCCAGAGAATCTCAGGCTGACCTAACATAAGAAGTTTATTAAGAAAATTAAAAAAACGCATTATTAATGCATAAAGAGAAAACAAGAGACATTAATGTTTAATGAATGTCTTTTTATCTGATAAAGACACGGCTAAACTTTACGTCTATTTTTTTAGATCAAAATAGCCCCAAATCTAAATATTAGTGCAAGAATGAGTTGATCTACATCAAAGATTTTGAAGCCGTTCAAAAAACTCAGTCGTGTATTATCATCTTTAAAAACTCTCGGCTGACAATACACACGCTTGTTTTTTACAGCACAACTTTCTCACACTTACGTAAAGAGGACTGGGGGTAGCCGACACCTTCTATAATTGCCCACTAAAGAAAATATCATATCACATGCCATAAGGCTCTTTGTTTATCACCCCAAAATTTTGTGGCCCCACGAGAAACTGAAAACGATGCTTTGTGACAAACAAAGAGCATTATGGTATGTTATGGTATTTTCTGTAGTGGCCAATAGGACTAATTGGGGAGTGAGCTGAACAGAGAGTTAAGACTAAAAAAATTAATTCTTGGTAGAAATAATATTGAGGTAGTTGATGAGTTTGTAGAATGGCTGAATATATAGTTTACCCAGGAACTGGCTACTTACTGCCCAGCTGTTGGAATGGAATCCAGTAATAGCCACAACTACTCCATCAGAAACAAAAGGAAAGACATCTTCACCAAGTTTGGTTTCACGGTACAAGGCACGAAGAATATTACACGCATGAACCTGTACAAGACCAAAACATAGTTTTATTATAACTCTTAGTCCGCCCACGCTCAACATCCGATTCGTTAATTTAATGATTCGTACTTTAGTGGAGAGTCTAGCTGTGTTATTTTCGCCTAATTCAAACGAAGAAATAACCTTCATAAATATTTGAAAGAATATTTATACCCCTTATAAACCTGGATTTTTCAGTCAGACCGTAAGTTATGGAAACTAATTTTCTCCTTCTGATTTACGGCCTTTTGGCCTTTGTGACTGAATTACACGATCAAAGGGAGAAACCTCGGCCCGTAATTTACAATGTGGATCAAAAAAACTTGATAGGTAAGAGGTGAAGTTATACTTCACAGCTCATGAACAAGTCTATCACTTGAAGGCGAAAAGTTCGCTATTCCCGCTCATGAAGAGCAGTCATCTGCCTGCAGTGATGCTGATGATCAGGCTGCAGCTGATGGTGGTCCATTGTTTCTATTGTTTATTGTTTTCTCACCTAATCCTCTTAGCTGTTTTAGGGGCTTTCAGGAGGCCCGATTGAGGATACTGTCCTGTCTCCCAATGGAGACAGGACCGCCACTCCTACTTACCATGTACAGGCCAATCCCTTTGCAGGGTAAAGACAAAATATATTCTTCCTCTTCAGTTATTATAAGGCCCTGAGGATTGGTCTGGTCCCGGAAATCAAACCTATGACTCTAGAGTGGCTCTAGAGGCCAGTGCTGTACCTAATAACCTAACCCTGCCATTTTGTGTCCTACTTGACCTTATTCTACAAATTCATACCTGAGGTAGAGTCGAATCACGGAGCCTGGTTTCCTCGATAGGTTGAGAAGCAATTTCCAGTAGCTCTAATAGATAATAACAAAAACAAACTTCATCTACCCTCTTCCATTTTATCCTCCTTTTTATGGGCTTATTTGGCCGAGCAAATAAACCAAACAAAACAGGTCTAAATATCCCAACTGGTATTATATAGGAAGCAAGTCATTTTGCTATTTACAAGTGACGCCGAGGGGCTGAACTAGGAACTACCAAGAAACAAAGTCAGAGTGGTCAGAGCGGATTTTGAATTTGGGTACTCCGGGTCACAAAATCCAGCACTTTGACCCACTGTTCTACACCCAAGAAAGGTTACAAAATATTGTCCCCTTTGATGATAATAAAACGTAAATATGTTTACCACTACCAAAAATATATATATTCAATTTGCTTTCCCTTTATTCCTTATATCTTAACTAATTTCATTTACAACAGGCTTCACGGTGACAGGCTTTGGTTTACCAGTGGATATTGTAAAATGTAAAATTTCATCTTCGTTAACATTTGGTCTGGGCACTTTTTTGAAGGGAATTCCTACTATGGAACTGAAACTTGAGTTGGTATATAGCTCACACAGGGGTTTCTTACTTTTCATGACTTGTTTAAAAGACGCTCTTCCAGCAGCAGGCGGTTCAGTTGTAACAATAGCCTATGGAAGAATTACAGAGCAGTCTCGATTAATTTTAGAACGCTCTGTTGCGCTTCGCTTGAGTCCTCAGGACACTGTTTGCCCCACAATTACGTGGTCAATTTTGCAAGACCAATTTGCAGGGCAAAAAATCGCAAACTTAAAACCGCAAATATTTTGTGCAAACATGGGAATTTATAAGGCTTCAGGAGCAATATAGAGCCTGGATGCAATCAACAATTTGGTTACCCTAAACGAAAAAATTGTTTCTGAGAATAAGACGAAGCTAATTTTTTATTGTAAATGGTACAAAAGACAGAGTGGAAAGTTTTTTCAGCAAAACCAAGGCAACACTCTTCTTAAAGCTGTGTTTTTTCCCTGAATAAATTGACAGTTTAAGTTAACCTGAATGAAGAAAGGAACACCAGCGCTCCTTCTTGTGCCGCACAATTGCTCTGATGGGGTGTCACTTGTGAGGTCATCTAACAGAGAATGCAGCCACTTCTCTGGTAACTGACGGAAATCTTTATCTACACTTCTGAAAGAGAAAAAAGAAGAACTCAAGCAATGATGACTTTTAACGTTTTCTAATCGGAAATTTCAAGTAACACCAAAAGCTGCTGCCTAATCATCAGTATCACTGCTAAATGTAGCAATCTCCACATTATACGTCTCATCATCAGCATCATTACCATAACCATCAAATCATCAGTCTTATAATCAGCCTTATTTCTAACCGTTGATAACTTGTTCCCGCCACAACGACATCTAAACCGTAGTAGAATGACGACAGCACGTTTCCCCGCCAACCTTAAGCTGGTTCCTGTGCGCGCACTACTTAGTACAGTTAAACCCCGTTAATACGGACAATGAGGGGGCCATAAAAAGCGTCCATATTAACGGGGTGTCCGTTTAAAGCGGGTCATGTTATTAAAGTAAAAAGAAAAACACTATTTATTAGACCAAAATACTAAAGAAATATAACAGGACATAAGCATCGTCAAATTATTCATCTCCATCCCACACAAAGCCGTCATTCGGCGGACTGGCGAACTAAATCCTTTAGAAACACTCAAAAAGCACCACCGCCCTGTTAGCTCAATTGGATGAGCGCCGGTCTGCCGACCGGGAGGTCGCGGGATCAAACCCTGGCCGGACCAACACTCAGGGTCTTAAAATAACTGAGGGTTAAGCGGGTTAAATTTAGAAAAAATATCAGGGCTTTCCTCAGGGACAAAGAAAACTGTCAGTATAAAGCGGGTGCCCGTAAAGCGGGGTTTAAACTGTATTGAAAAACCTCGTCTTAGAATTTAAAGGTCTCTTATATCATCAATATCACCATCAGTGGCTTCATCATCAGCATCACTGGCCGTCATTGGCATGATGATCACCAGAGCAGCCTCATCATCGCCATCATGCATTATTATAAGCATCACCATCAACACAACACCGTCCCTAACAGCAGTTTTGCCATTGCCATCATTTTATTACTAGGAATTCGTTTCTCGCAAAAACCTCGCGAAGGTGTAATGAACATCATCACTATCGGCAGCAGCATTGTCTTAATTATTGCTCGTACTTTTCACAGTAATTAAGTGCAATGGTCGAGTGCTATTAGTAGACAGTAAGTGAACCACCTGAGTACTAATGCTTTTGAGTAAACATCCCAACCTAAAAAAGACAAATGGGCCATTGGCGTCGTACCTCCACATAACAGCACAAAGTTTAGCAAATCCAGTGTATGCTAGCTCGAAAGCACCTCTATGTTTCGAATTAAGCAGTACTTTGATGAAGAATGCACCGATGTTATGTAACTGAAAACAAAAATATAAAAAAGGGCATTTAACAAAAACAGCCAGCTACGAGTTTGAATTATAAGAGGTAATTTACACTTTTTAAAGGTGTTTACATGTAGATTAAATGTTTAACCTAAGGAAAAATCATCAAACTTTGTCAGTAGAAAATGAGTTAATGTAATCTACCTACACGTCGCTCTTTACACTCAAAACATAGATGATGTTTAATTAAACAGTTGAAGGTTGTGGCCACTTTTATTGTTTTATTTATTTGCATTTACAGTACCTCCAGGTAATTATTACTCCCCTTACTAAGTGGCCATTAAATACTTTCAGTCCAACTCTGCACAACTTTAATTTGTTGTGAACATTTATGATTCAAACTATTTGCCGACACAGAGGTATTTAAGCCTCAATTTTCGGACAATATGGCTCAAGATAGATTAGATCATTCGGCCATAACACGCCAACAACTGACTGATTAAGGGTGCAGTTTAAGGTGAAAACGTTTCTTTATTGTTCATCATATCGCCAGAAAATAAGCATTTATCTTCCCAACACTGTTTATAACGGGAAGGGAGAATTTGTACTGTAACGTTACCTGTTTGGCAGTTAACAAACCATGTTTGCTGTTGCCAACTTGCAATGGAGCGTTCTCAGATAGCTCTCCTAACAACAGTGCCACCTCTTTCATAGTCCTCCAACAACAAACTAGCAGCAGCTGAGAGGCAGGCGCCTTGATGACATCATCTAAAGTATCAGGGATCTCAACAATGTCTTCGTCTGCTCCTACAATTTATAAAGGTGTCTGTTGTAAACAACACATGATATTAATGATATTTTTGCGCCTTGAAAAGTCAACTACTGGGCAACCTTAGTCATTTAGGTTACCTGGAATATCATCTGCCATACAGCCTTCAGGAGAATCACTAGTTATCACCGGAGCTACAATGTCTGCTGTGCAAAGACACTCACTCACAAGAATCGACATAAGATTCTGCCAATGTTCATCATCAGCGACAGAGCTAAGGATTAAGAAACACACCATGAGAATTGCACGCTACGGTTATGACGATTATTGAAGGGGTCTAAGCATTTAATATATCCATTTTGAAATCACTGGCCGAATTTATACTAGAGACGAATTATCCGTTTAGACGGATTATCCGTCTGAGACGGATAATGGCTGTAATGAGTGGAGTGCAATTTTGGTCTGAAATCATACTTGTGATTTCAAATCGAACTCGCTTAAATTGCGCATATGATTTCAGACCAAATTGCACTCCCCTCAGTTCAATTACCATTATAAAAAGAATCATTAGACAAGGCCAGCATTTAATACATAGGCAGTATAGCACGACGATTAGTATCTCAGGTGCCTATAATTGCGAGACTTTCACTGCTCCACTTCTCCTGTAGTGGTGTGCTAATCATCGTTTATAATCGATTATTGATCGAAAACGATCCGATCCGATGCGATAATCGATTGTGGAAAATGTTCGATCGATTATCACGGAAAAATAAAATATAAACATATCGTTAACAATGATGAAGCCGACTTTGGTATTTTCTTTTAAATGGACTCAACATGCGGCTATAATCCATTGATAACCCTTTTCTGAAATAGCAGTATGCTTTTGTCTTGTTCTTATCATGGCAATATCACTAGTAAACAACACCAAACCGATCAGTGAACTAGAAAACGGTACCGGTAAGGGTAATGATTTAGGCCAGTTTAGGCAACAAAAATCCAAACCATTGAGGTGAGTAAAGCGTATTTCTACGTTATACATGTATGTCTACGTTCAGAGCTTTAAGTCTGACTGTAGTGACCGTAATGAATTTCCCACAGTACCACAAGCCTCAACGTTCTGTCTGTCAGTCAGTATGTCTGTCTGCCTGTCTGT
The DNA here is from genome assembly GCF_958299795.1 of Porites lutea. NCBI lineage: Eukaryota > Metazoa > Cnidaria > Anthozoa > Scleractinia > Poritidae > Porites > Porites lutea. Next base: position 10,715,885 of record NC_133207.1, on the reverse strand, counting down.
CCGTTTGTTTGCCTGTCTGTCTGTCAGTCAGTCAGTCTGTCTGTCTGCCTGTCTGTCTATAAATCGTTCGTTTCGTAGCCCAACTGCGTCACAAACATAATCTAACCTTGCAAGTAACGTTAAACCAGAGCCCGGTTTAGTTTCGTCTGAGTCGCAAGCAAAAGTTTCGTGACGCGGTTATAAAAACTACCGTAATGTAGGCTAAGCGTGCTGATACCAAGCTTGGGCCGCCTGTGTGTAGTAGCGGCGTCAGTAGAGACCTTAAGAAACTTCGACGGCGATGCCGCAACGGCAACTTCAAGAGCAATAGCGCTTTCTACTATTACTAAAAATAGGTTTTGTCAGCTTAGACCACCCGCGTGACTCTGACAAACTTTGCATTTTACTCCGAGGCTTTGTATGGGAAACATACGTTTCCGACACGAAAATTGTTCATAAAATTCGCAGTGAGCGTTTTTAAAATGTTTTTTGAGCATAATTCCAATATGTAAAAGGCACTACTGCTATTGGGAGCAAAACCTGGTCCAGTAACTCAAATAATGGTTAAAATCAGAAAATAAAGCGACTCGATCGAAGAAGGCTACTGAAATCGGATCCCTAGCTCTGTGTCTTGGGCAGAAAGCACCGCTATGCACTGAAACATGACATAACATTATTGGCTGTGCAATACTCCAAAACCGAAATTGCTAAAGAGAAAATCGAGTTTGGATGTGCTTCTCGCAAGCCTGTGACAGAATATCTAAGGTGAAAAGCACACCAACATTAGCACAAGCCGGAAATTGTATAAGTTTGTTCTGTTGTAAGTGCGGCCAGGTAGACCTTATGAATCCGGGACGAATACTTTAGTACTTTATATCCTGTAGTACTAAGTACACTCGACAAAAAATTGCGCAACCTTTGCCTATAAATTTAACCAAATGCACCGTTTCACACACAGCTATGAAGCCTTGCTCTCCACACATTTTAACATAATTTTACCCACAGCATTATGACGCCGCATAAGAAATAAAACCACTCATCTGTACAGTTTTTTCCACGTTTAACGCTGTCTTGGCACACGTTTATTATCTTCAAGATATTTATTATCGAAACCAAGCTGGATTTTGTTTCCTTTACCGATAAACGTCTTCAAAGACGACGAAAATTTGTTGCCGAACGTGACTTTCCCATACTAAACTCTTACACTGGTCAGGTTTAAAGTCTGAGTCACAGCAGGGACCAGAAATTTGTGACGTCATTAGTAGAAAGCGCTTTAGCGAAACATCAACCCTGCAAGTGCATCACGCTTTTTTGTGCATTTCTTTGCCGTCCCTGCACGACTACGACGTGAAATGACCAAATTTTAAGTTTGTTTGAGGACGTGAGCGGCAAGGCGATAAATTCTACCGTCTCTGTCTGAACTTGGGCGCGGCCCCCTCTCTTCAGCTCCAACATAGATTCCCTTCTTTTAAGTAACTAGGCGTCTTTGGATAATCTCGAAATGGTTTGAAAGGAAGCGGAGCCTATTTTTCAGGGAATTTTTCATGGACGTCGCCGTTTTCGGATCGTATGATCCCTAGTATCAACCCCGCGCCACACATCTACAATTTTTACTTAAAAAATGGGAAAGAAATGTCGTGAAATAATGTTAAGAGTTTTGATGGTACCTGAGAGAAGTGTGGCCGATGATAGATCGCAGACAATACAGGACACCATGCATTGGGGCTTGGATACCAATCAAGGATAAATTCCTTGAAGCAGTTGAGGAATGTGTCTTGAGTAAATCAACTAAGTGACTTAAAACTCTGAAGGACTGGGGACAAGGTATATGATCCAACTTGAACGAATTGCACTCTGGTTCACTTTCTTGAACGTCACTTGCTGGTATAGCACCATTAGGCTTTTGAAATGTCAGTGGCAAGCGGCATCGCTCCACAAACAATCTAAGAAACATGGAAGCACTTGACGAATCAACTGCTCGAGGGCTTGAAACTAATCTCTCAATCATGTTGAGCCAATGTAGACAGCTAGCCTCTTCCTATGCCACATAAGTTACAAAATTACAAAAGCTTCTAAATAAAACAAATTGTTGTAGAATCTTGAGCACATAAAAGCCACGTGTCATCCACATTGAAACACATTGAAAATTCAGGGACACTTCATCATCAACGGTAGGGGAAAATAAAAAGTTACACCAATTAACAAAATCTTTAGCCTAAAGCAACAATGGCCGTTTTTAAACTAGAGGACGCATTACCCGTCTGGAAGAACTTGGGCAAACATATGTAGTTCATCTGGTTATGCGTCTCAAGTATAAAGACGGGCAAAAGACGCATTATGCGTCTGGACGAACATTCCTTCGAAATACGTCTTGGACGACGCACTACGAAAGGTAGTTCGTCTGGACGCATAATGCGTCTCGTACCCGTCTTTATACTTGAGACGCATAACCCAGACAAACTACAATGTTTGCTCAAGTACGTCCAGACGGATAATGCGTCCTTAGAATAAAAATGGCCAATGCGATGGTCGTGGATGGCTTTAATGGACAAAGACACCGTCTTATCTTTTTTGGGCCAAGTCTTTTAAGTTCTTTCAAGTTCAGGTTTCCTTGTACCTGACATGAACTCAGATAGTAATTTATTCCACCTCAATATTTCTTTCAAAAATTCATTAATAATTCATAAAGAAAAAAACAAAAGAAATAAATGTTTAATGAGTGTCTTTATGTCTGATAAAGGCACGGCTTAACTTCATGTCCAATTTTTTAGACCAAAATAACCCTGAATCTAAATATAAGTGCAAGAATGAGTTGATCTATATCAGAGATTTTGAAGCCGTTCAAAAAACTCGCAGTCGTGTATTTATCAGGTGTAAAAACTCTCGGCTTCGCATCTATCTTCAAAATCTTTCAAAATTGACGGATAGACAGATGGATAAAGTCAGGCGGATTGTTCATCCGAAATTAAAACCGCTCCATTTTCAAATTAAGACGTATTATTTGTCTGACATTAATTATCCAACCGATAATCCGTCTCTTGTGTGAATACAGCCATTGTTGCACATACGAGGCAGCTGTATCTGACGGATGCACATTAGTGTAAACACGGAGGTTACTTTACCTGGAATGGAAGCTGTTCAGAAGGCAGAGCCAATATTATGTCATATGCCATTGTCTTGTTAACATCATATGAATCACTCAAACAATCCAAAAGAATAAACACGTTATCTGTTGTTATGGCTTCATTGCAATTAAACCTGTCCACGTCAGGAATAGCAGCTAGAAAAGTAATTTTTATTGGTATTAAATTTCAGCCTAACCTGTTAAAAGAGGTTCCTATTGACCAGTTTCTTACTGTGTTGGAAGATAATTTAAGGCAGGGGACAAGTTAATAAAACTTTTAAAGTGTGAGCTTCTCTCATCAGAGAATATCACCTTATCTAATGAAAAACAAAAGACCAATGGGCATTGTTGAGAACGCACATACCACTGTTTGAATCAAAGCCAAAAACCTGCCTCATCAACATCAGATTGCACAGAGCTGTTGTGCGACGGGTAATTGATGCACCAGGAAACAATGAGTCAAACTGAGACGAACAAAACCATCGCAGAAATTCCTGAAAGAAACAGATTAATTACTGGCACAACTATACCGAAACTAATTAAGTATAAAGTACTCAAGTATACCATAATTAACTACGATATAAAAGATTTTCCGACATCGAAATGAAATATTCATTCCACATCCTTTTTTGAATGACTTGACACCATTTAAAAGGAGGGCTACCTCATTGGTTTGCAGGAAACAATGGAGAAAGGATCTAACACTACGTTCCTATTAACAACAGGAGATGCAGGTGAAAAAGGGACCAACTAGAAAAGCGATCATCCCCATCTTCGTTTAATTCGCGCAGACGTTGAAAACTTCGTTTTAATTATGCAATTTCGTTGGGTAATCAATAAACGTTATGGGTTGTATCGAGAAGCAAAAGCTGTCAGGCCATCGGTCGGTACATAACGACAAAATCAGGCCTTTGGTGGATATTCGAAGACTGAAACATTGGTAGAAAACTTGAGTTTCTCACGCCTGCAAACCCAAGGTGTCTCAAAAGAGTTGAAATATGCACAGTTAATAATGACCTGTTTCGTTATTTTCTACTGAAACATGGATGTTAGAAAAAAAAACAGATATGAAGTACTCTTGATGCCACAATAGCGGTAAAAAGTGATGACTTACCCTATAAAGAGTAAGTTGGTGTTGATAAAACGGAATGTCTGTATTCCTTTTGTCTTGTTTGAGATTTTTGATGGATATCCGAAGGCATTCCTTTAATCTTAATAAGAACTATAAAAAAACTTAAAATATTAGTAAAACCTTGGGTGGCGCGATAAGACAGTCATTAACTAATATAGTCCTAAAGGTATATAAAACAACTTTTCCTTCGTATTGTCGCTCTTAAAATCAATGATGATTTTGTTACAAACAGTTATGTTGAATCCTGGGCCTCATCTTGAACAAATCCGTCGTAAATGGATGATGTAACCAGACAGTTTTTAACAACAACACTCGGAATTACAGTATTCTGGAATCAAAATACAGTCCTTCTTTTCTAACATTTTCAGATCAATCGCTCAATCTTTGCGTCGCACATGACGCATGTCACGGACTATTTTGCATCTTTGGGGATTTTTGTACGTCAGGGATGCAGGAATTAGAGATAACAGAAATGTTGGTTAAATTCTACTTAACTCAATTTGGAAGCAAAAGTGCATCTTTACAAAAATTAACAAAACAACGAACACCACATTTCCAAGTGCAAGCTAAAAATAGTTTTCTAAATTCGAAATCCTAATATCTGATATCTTGAACAGAGGCCGAAGAATCACCAGTATTTATAACAGGAGCATCTAAAAGTTGTTATAAGCTAACAAGTGCCCTAAGTAAACCTATCGCATACCTGTGCTGCATTTCCCACACATTCTCAACAGGGAAGCCCTAAAATAAAAGTCAGTCGGAAAGGGCTTTTTTTATGCAATACCTTTTTAAAATGTGCTCCCGCTTGCTGTCGAAACGAGGGAGACTGATTATTCATATTTAAAGGCCAAAATAATTGTAACAGTTGTAAATCCACTTCGGTGACTGATTCAGTAGTTTTTGTAGAATCACAAAGTAACCCAAAGGCAGCGAGTCGAATCTGCAAATCATAGCAAAGTTACGTATTAAAAGAGAGGACAAAAGTTAACTTAACATTCGGAAGGAAATAACAAAGATGGTTCACCCATGTTGTCTCATCTTTCACGACATTAGTTTGGAAAAAAAGAAATTAGCAGTATTTTAAGGTAAAAGTCAAGCTAGTTTTCAAGTTGTTTGATATTAAGGAAAAAAAGGCCAATTTTGTTTTCCAAGAGGAAACTTTTTCCCGAAGGATCGCACACTAGATTTTCTGGGACAGAAGACAACTTCAACACACTGTGTTACGTTTCAGCAACAGTTGCAGAATCGTATACCTGAAATGCAGGATACAATTCAATCAAGCTGCCACAATGTGTACACCACTCAGCCTTGACAGTCGTAGTTAGGATCTAAGGACCATGCAAGTGTATAAACCTGCAAATGATAATAACGGTTTGTCGGAGTCCCTATCGAGATTCCAGAACCCGCTCGAGCGCTTAGAAGCCAATGCGCTTGTCGGGACACATTCAGGGGCAACTAGGCCATTGACTACGTTTAAGTGTGATACGCGTCCCGCACGTCTTTAGGATCCGCAATGTTCAGAGCGTACTGTGTAGAGATGAATATTCTAAAACAATAAAATTTACCTGATCATCCAAATGACACAGTGCTTTCTTCATCAGTTCCACAGGCACCACTCCACACCACATACACACATTTTCTCCAGGGCTAAGAGTGTTCTTATTCAAGCTCATTAATCCTGCGGAACGAGCTGTCTTCAAACATGTAATTAATGTTCCAAGGTCTCTTGAATTTGGTACTGTAACACCATCAATGCAAACCAAAAAAGAACAATTAAAACTTGCCAGGAAGGAAAATAGAACATTCCTACTCTTTTCCTTATCTACACAGGGCGGAGGTCACAAGGCTGTTTGGAGGGCGCTATCCCCTTTCTTCCACTTAAACAATTATGTTCAGATAAACACTGTTGACTATCTTGAGTTACAATCCAAGTAATCTACAGGCCCAAACAAGTTTCTATTTAGTCTGCTAACAGTCCCCTGGGTTCTGAAAGAGAAACACCTTAATAAACACCTTATGATTAATGTCATCTCACATCCTATATCCCCCCGCACCTCTAGAATGATACTGTAACAGTACGGAGGGGATTTTCTCAGACAAAAATTCTGCTATGTCTAATTGATGTGAATGGTTCAATGAGGCAAACACAAAACTAGCAAAAACAACGCTCACCATTGCTGCCTTGAAGATTCTTTATAAGATACTGAAGGCTTTTGGGACAACATTTAAGAAGCTTTGGAAGGCAATACTGTAAAAACAACAAGGATAAAAGGTTTGCATTAAATGGGAATTGGCATGGGATTTTTTGCAATAAGTTTTTTATGGCTACAAACACGTTAAGAAGCACATTTTAGGTTTATAATTGGAATGGAGGCAAACAAGTGTTGTTTTAGCGAGTTTCAGGGCGCTGCTTGCCCTCTCAGTCATTGATATGATCGCTATTTGCACATAAAAAATAAGTAATTCGGAAACAGAACAATTATTTATCTGCAAAGGACAATGAAAGCAGAAAGAAACAAAACAGGCGACGTTACATTAAACCATGTCAAACCGTTAACACCAGGCACAACCTAAACCTGTCATAAGATACCTCTTTATGACGTTAACTTTTTCCCCCAAAAAATTTTTGAGATTTCCCCGCCACAACGGTTAATGCTGTCCCTATTATACTACTAGTGTAGTCAGCTGGAAATTCTTTGTTCAAATTGTTACAATAACAGCTTGAGTTTTGTAAACTTAGGTTACAATAACCCTTCAAATGAAACTTTGGTCAATTATTCTTTACGAAGGATGAGCTAATTGCAAAAATGGACAGAAGCAGTTTATGATATTATAATTAGTACAAACAAACAACACAATGCATAATGTCAGAAATAATTCAATCTCATTGCCTAACGTTCTCAGTATGCATTGGGCGATAGAAAGTGTGTAGCAAGCCGGTGTTCGGAGAAATAACATTTAAGACAATTCCAGCTTCTTCAACAAATCCTTTTTGCAGTACTTCTGGGGAAGAATTATATAACCCAGTTAATGATGCTATCCCAGAGAAAAACTAAGACTGTCATAAACATGGTATTAAAGAGGTAAAAATTTAGTTGTTTGTTTGCGACAAACAACATTCTCGTGAATTCGAGTTGTGCAAACAAGATCTAAAACGTGCTAGAAATAAATCATCACTGCCTGGAAACAATAACAAGATCATATTCATTTAGTCGATTTATCAGTAAGGTATGTCTCATGTACTATCGTAAGTTAGTGTCCAATTTGGATGAAATGAATAATAATTACGATATTACTGCTAAAAACAAACGACGTTTTGGAGTCGTCAGTAGTATATTGATCGTCTATCCAGCACTCAAAGGATGCCGCCGCCTGTGAATCAAAGAATCCAAGATGGCGGCCGGAGGCCGCCAGTCCTCAAAGGAAGTCGCTTGTCAATCATGTTACGTCACCATCCAAGATGGCGACCATCCAAGACTCAAAGGAGGCCGCTTGTCAATCATGTGACATCACCATCCACGATGGCGGATTCAAAATGGCGGACGATCTCAGTTGCTAAGGTGAGAACAGATACTAAGAGACTAGTAGAAGGTGTCGACTTTATATAGGAGAACAACAAAACGTTTAAAAACGTTTTCTAAGGGTTTATCGAGTGTGTAGAATGTATACAAAGTATAATCATACCATAGTTATAATAAAACAACTGTTTTTTTTTCATTGTAATATAAATGTTTAAAAATTCTCTCGCGTCACTTCATTGTACTGGAAGAAAGGAGAGCAGTCTCACTATACCTGGGTGAAAAATCTCAACCGACTACTTTCCAGAAGCAAGTCTCATCAAAGTCAAACTTATTTCTGCGAACGCTGTTTCCAAGGATTAATCTCTGACTCGAGCTCACAAAGCCACTGACTAAGAAAAGCAAAGAAAGATGTTGAAATTACAGTCACCTAACGTTTTAAACTAAAAGAAAATGTTTTAGACAGATCTTTTACTTCTTCACAGTTTGCTTGAGGCAGGTTTAAACTCCGTTTAAAAGTCTCTTGCAATTCCAGTAAAGCATCAGGGTAATCATAAATGTTCCTTACACCCACAACAGAAGTTCGCGGGACAAGGATTGGTACAGCAATCTGTTCCTCAGTCATTTGATCACATGCGTAAAACACAAAATGCTCAGGATGTCTGCTTGTTTCACCACATGATAGTTGCGATGAATATACTGTAAACTGATAGGATTTTCCAATTGCTTGTTCAGGCGAGCAGCGGCTTGCTTGGTAATAGGAATCGCTTCTCCCAGTTGTTGATGTGTTAATGGCTTAACAGTAGTGCTTCTTGGATGACAAGGAGGAATCAGTACTTCCATATTCAAACAATAATGTCTTGCTAACTTTTCTGCTTCTAAATCAACGCCAAGCGCACCGCCTGAAATCACAGTCAAGGTTGTGGACCGAAGCATCTTGATGTGTGTTCACTTGCAGAGTGCAGCGTTTGTTAAATAGAGAACCAATGACGTCATTCCCCCCACATGTTTAAATCCCATAGGACCTGATCTTTGAACTTGCATGCATCTCATAGTAAGAAATCACGTTCTGACAAAACGTGTCAAACAATTCTTTGTTAAAGTCCAATAAATAATTCTTCACTGTGTTAAAATTAAGATGGTAATGACAGATGCCTTGGATAATCACTTCTTGCATAAACGTTTTGTAACCTTGCAAAGTGGAAGGATCCACATGTTCTAAAAGTTGATCTAGACTGTTGCAGGGTTCCTTCATGAATGAGTTAGTTCCTGCCCATGCTTGCTTTTAACCTCATGAATTAGGTCCATCCAGTATTACATCAGGTCGCCTGTTAGTCAATAACTTAAAAACGGCGGTGGTTTCTCGGTTCAGTTAAGTAAATATTTCTTTGTTCAAAGCATACAAGTCGTAATTCAATACATCAAAGGTAAAGTTCGTGTTGGCCAGCGCTTCAATCAGTAATGCACGCATAAATTCTTCGTAGGAAGAAAATTTGCCAGGATCCATGCATCGTAACAGCAATTCCAATTTAGTGGACTGTGTCGTAGCCATGTTGTTCCTGCAGTTCTTTTACCACTGTCTTGAGTCAAGTGACTTCCTCTTGTGTCTTTTGCAAGGTTTCCTTGAGATCTTTGAGCTGCTGTAACAATTGAGCGCAATAGCCCAAGGATTTACTAGCAGCGTTGATCTACTCAATCTCACTCATTGCGATGTGACATCAACAGAGTCCGTGCTTATATGGGCAGGTCATGGTCTACTGACTCTTCAATCCTAATGTATTTCCTCTGGGACTTTTCCAGTTTCTTTTTAAAAAACAGGGTCACAATAACGGGACTATCTTGATTGAAGTCCGGTATACTTTTCTTCCATTCTGTCAAGGTTACTTCCGAAATGTCCACCAAATGACTTCGCCGAGAATAAAATTGAAGTGGGTTACATTCAATCAAGGCTTTTTCGTTATTATAAGCGACAGTCTTCATGATAGTGTTGTTGCCATATACACTTTTGGTTAAATTAAAAGACAGAAACAGAGGTCGTGTGTTGACTTGTCCGTGATTTTTGGGGGTGGTGGAAGCTTTCTTGTCTCCTGTACTGGTAGTAACGGTCTCTGTCGTTGTGTGGGTGGTGTGTATCACTGGGTGATCATCGTACACATCGGGTACGTGTTCCACATGACCTTCCACCCCATACAGAACTAAAAAAGTGTTGTCTTGCAATTCATCCGGGTATTTAGCAAGCAGTGGATACCCAATTTCAAACTTGATATTCAGTGTAGCATTGTCACGGACAGATTTGGTGAATTGAATTGTAAGGGTGTGATAATAAATCAAATGAGTCTTGTTCTGCTCATGAGTATGTTTTTGAACCGTCAAATAATTGACTTCCAAACCCGTTCCTTCAGCCGAAAAGTTGGAAGGATCAAACAACCACGCATCGTTTTGGTACCATTCTAAGGCCATGGTATAGGTTTTGTTTTGGGTTAAGGAGCTCATATCAATCTCCAGTTCACCATTGTATTCGCCTTTGGACACACCACCCACAATTTTGACCCCTTCCAATAAAGATACACTGAGAGTCGTGGGTTTCCAATAATGGGGAGACACAGGGAGGTCCACAAAGGAGTCATCCAAGTCCAGTCCGGAGGCTGTTTTCCATAACTTGAGATTGGTCATCCAGGGTTTAAAGACATTGCTTTCTGTTTTAGGGGTTTCATAGGGTTGACATCCAGAAGTGTGTGACAAATGGGGATAGTTAAAATGTCATTGCTTGCTGATTCCTAAAATGCGATTCAGTAAAACCGCCAGAAACCTGAACAAAGTCTTCTTAACCTGTGGAGCTTCTGCTACAGCAGATTCTCGCTGCAAGTATTTTCAGTGGATCCACACATCACATTGCGGGCTGTTTCTTTGATCCAACACATCCGTTGAGCTAGCAGAAGATTGATGGCGAAATAGGGTACACTTTTTTGGTTAGTGGAGTCAATATTCGTAAAACGTAACAACCAGGTCGTGTAATTGTCTTCAGCGATAATCGTCATTCGCCAACAGTCAGGAGGACCTGTATAAGCAAACCCCGTGGGTAATTGTTGGTTTAAATCCTGCTCCATCCAGCGAAAGACTTTGCCCATAAATTCAAAACCATTGGGGGCATCTTGCACATCTGATTTTCTGAGTTTGGGCAAAATCTCTTTCCACTGGTTGTTGCTGAACGCTTTGGCATATTGTTGAAATAAAATATCGGTATTGCTACCTTTGAAGAGATGAAGTAAAGATCGGTAAGAAAAAGGTTTGGTGGGTCGTTGTTCTGCTTCATGGTGTAGGGTGAGAGAGGGACTCGTATGAGACGTAACGACATGAGGAATAGGATTGAGAGCCCCAGGTAAAAACACATTAGCTAACCCCACTTTCCATTTGCCTGGTAACCACTGTGGAGCTTCTGCTACAGCTTCTGCTACAGCAGATTCTCGCTGCAAGTATTTTCAGTGGATCCACACACCACTCTTTTATGAGAGGAGACCCATCCAGCAGCTCAAGTTTGCTACGAAACAGACCCAGACAGAGTGGTTACAACAAGCGGAAAAGAATGTGGAAAAGTGGAAACGCCAACAAGAATGGCTGGATCAGTTTGCTGAATCCACCCAAAAGCAAAACGAACAATGGGAAGCTCAGACAAAACCAAGCAATCCGTGGAAGAAAACTCTACCAAGTACCTTTTATTGGAGTTCAGAAATTACCCAAACCTACAAGAAAACCGAAGGGTGGAAAGTAGTTCAGAGTATTGCCAAAAGCGAGTTTGAAGCCACCCTCAATCGTACCAAGCAGAAATGGGGCAAAGTACCAGCCAGTGGTATGAGTTAAGCGGTTTATTTACAAAAGCAGGGAGCCAAAGGCAAGCCCCTATCTCCCGCTGATGAAAAGTTTTTAAATGCCTGTCAGCCCAACAAACCTAAACAGGACAAGTGGAAACTTCCCCCAGCGGCAGAAAAGAATGAAGAAGCCAACAAGAAACAAGAGCGGTGGAACGAGGTCAACAACATTGCCAACCACCAATTTCAAGCAGCTATTAAAGGTCTGAAACATGACGAGTGGAAACCTCCCCCAGGCGCGGAAACGTATGAGAAGAACGAAGCAGCTATCGCTAAATCTGTCTATGGTCCTTGGCCTTTTGACGACTTGCCTGAAAAAGTCTGCAGTTTAGCCTCCTATTGCCGTAAAAGAAAACAGAAGGGATTGCCTTTAACCGCAGCTCAGGAACGATTTGTTGCCCAATTAGTGAATGTGTATCATGAACCTGAACTGCCTAAGTGTCATGAACAATTTCTAGAAGGACTCAAACAAGGAGCTACCATAAGATCTGTTCATTTTTAATGGAAATAAAAACGTTTTACAAATCGCAAATTGGTTATATTTCTTGGTTTAGGGTTAGGGGTTAGGTCTATTTTTAGATGTTGACGTCATCGTATTCATGTATAAAGGGGTGATTTGTTTTAAAGTCAGTCATACAACCATGGGTAATCTACAGTATAGAAGCCATGTGTGGATCTCCCCGCAATTGTGTCAAGACTCTGTCATCTCTCAAAACATTTTACATGCATGATGAACCGACAAGCGTGGTGATTTACATGACCTGGTGGGACCAACAGTTTCCTTCCCAAGGTTGTATCGTGTTTCGCTATTTAAAGACTCACTATCCCGTCTGGATGTATTCATTTCCATACTTAGTCGGGCAATATCTATTGTATCATGTCGCAAAAACAATCAACAGCCTATGTCGATCCCTCAGAGCCAGGATCGTTGGGAGGCGTGAATGCGTTTGCCAAAGCCCACAAGATACCCCAAGCCCAAGCGAAACAAGAACTGGAACAGCTTCTGAGTTATACGCTGCATAAGCCTCGACGTTGACGTTTTCCTACTTTACCCACCAAGGTGTTTAGTATCAACGAACAATTTGTCATGGATTTGGTGGATCTTCAAACATTAACCAAATACAACAAGGGCTACAAATATTTACTCACCGTGATTGATGTGTTCTCCAAATACGCGTGGGTTGAACCGTTAAAGAGTAAACGTGCCACCGCCTTGGTCGAAGCCTTAGAAAGACTATGGACAAGGTTAGGTCCTCGCCAACCTCAGAAAGTACAGACGGATTCTGGCGGTGAATTTTATAACGCGAAAGTGAAAGCGTTTTTCAAGAAACAGGGTGTGAATCATTTTTCTACACATGGTGACCCACATGGCTCAGTGGTTGAACGTTGGAATCGAACGTTGAAAACGAAAATGTTTCGCTATTTTACGGCGAAAAACACGTTGAACTATATCGATGTGTCACCCGCTCTCGTCAAAACCTACAATCATTCGTTTCATCGTAGTATTCAAGAGAAACCGGTCAATGTCACTGCTAAAAACGAACATGAGATTTGGTATCGTTTGTATGGTACAAAAAAGGGTACGCAAGTGAAAAAACCCAAATGTAAAGTAGCGGATAAAGAGTAAGATTGAATAAAAAATTTCGTCCGTTTAAGAAAGGCTATTTACCTGGGTGGACCGAAGAAGTGTTTTTAGTGCAACAGATTTATACCACTCAACCTGTGGTCACGTATAAACTGACGGAATGGAACGGGACCCCTATAAAAGGCACATTTTACGAAGAGGATGTTCAAAATGTCTCGGTGCCAGATGATGCGTTATTTCGCACTGATCAAGTGTTAAAACGCAAAGGCAAACGAGTATTTGTCTCTTGGAAAGGGTGGCCTAAAGAGTACAATAGTTGGGTGTGGAAAAAAGATTTGCAAGTGCCATGAAGGAATTTCGTATCACGTTGATCAGTGATCCCACGGATGAATACCCCCACAATAAAAAACAACAATTTTAAAGTACGTTTACCCGTTCGACTCAATTTAGAAGGCAACCAATGCTAAGCCAGTTTGTGGAGTATGTCTGTCGCGGATGTGGGTCATAGTCCCGCCGTCATTAACACCAATAACGACGCCACGTTACTCAAATACCGTTTACCTTCACCTCACGTTATCAAGACAGTTCGAATGATTGGTTGATTGGTTTTCAAGCCAGACAAAACCATGACTCTCAAAGAAGTCATGGGAACCTCGTATCCTGTCACCTCAGGCATTCAATTATGGCACAATATTGTGACTCATATGGAACAAACCATGATGGAAGATTTAAATGCTTCGTCGGCGGCCTGGAAAGCCTCCAAAAATAATGCAGCCACCATCTCCTTGAAATCCACTTGGAAACCGACCTTTGAATGGAAAGAAGACACGCTTATTTTGAAAGGGGTGCCTCATGAAGATGTGTATGCCCATGATGCTCAGTTAAATGTCCAACCTTTATCCTCTGTAGGTATTCATGTGGATTTGGCCGAAAAGTTTGGACTCTTATTCAAAGACAAAAAGAACCAATACCAATTAGGACCGAATTTTGACTTTGTCTTACCCACAGTCACTTATAACGCATCCACCCCACCGACCAGAAGCAATCAACGGGTTTCAATGGTTAGGAGAGCATTTTGTCGGTATTAAACCGCGCGATTTATTAGGAGGGAACGCGTTATTCAAAGTCAAAATAGAGAATGGGCAATCCTATCTCTATCTCACCCGTTATGTGGATTGGCATTTTCAAAACCTCAATGCCTTGTTTAATACCCATGTAGGTGCTGTCAAACAAACCATGATGGTGTATTGCGATGCAGTGGAATGCACGATTGTTGGAGCTCAAAAACATTCTTTGTTAAGAAAAGTGGAATTAGAACGGAAAGGGGAAGGAACAGCGACCATAGAACCCCTTCATCTTGAATAGATTCGAGTGAGAAATCAACATATTGAAAGCATTGAAGTGTCCTTGGCTACCCCACATGGTAATTTGTTGGTGTTACCACCCGGCAAAACACTGATCGCGCTGGGGTTTCGACAAATATAAAAGACTGTTTTTCTGTTTGACCTACACACAAAAACAATCACCATGTTGGGAGGTTCACTCACACGGTATCATACCCCTACGTTGACAGGAAAAGGGTTTACCCAAGAGTTAGTTAAATTAGCAGGACCTTTCTTATTACGCTCGATTGGTCATGGTCTACAGGCCTATGAAAAAGGGGCCTCAGCCTCAGATGCATTAAAAAATTCTGGGGAAGTCTTAAAACGAGGTCTCAAACGCAAATTACCGGCTGTGGTAAGGCTTGCGGTGAAAACAAAAGCCAAACGAAGCTATAAAAAGAAACGACAGCGTGTCAAAGACATTTAAGGGGTTTAATCCTGCGGCGTGGACAGAAATCACAATCCCGTGTAAGACATCAGCGATCTATTGGTCGTTACCACTCACCCTATCAGCATGGAGGCACCATTTTTACCCTAGGAATCCCTGGGCTGTGACCTCCTATCAACCTTATGGGGTAGATCCTGATACTTCGTTCCCTTAGACAAAGAGCGAAACAAAAAGGAGGGAAATTGCATAAAGTGACCTATCCTTGGATGATTAAAGGCCGAAAACCTATAAAAAGTCAACGCAAACGACTTTAAGCTACCAGTCTGTCAATATGTCGCTGAATCTGTTTGACGTTCCTGACATTGACTATAGGTATGAAGCCAAACAGTGGATTCCTTTCAAACCTGCCAATACCGCAAGACGCCCTATTCTCTTTACAGTTCCCTCCAGTGATGATTATTATGATCTCAATGAAACCAAGCTAGAAGTGAAAGTACGAATGAACACCACAGGGACCAATGGTCTTTCCGCTGATGAAACAGGACCCTCTGATGCCAATAACACCAAATACGTGTTTTGTGTCAACAGTTTTGGTCATTCTCTCTTCAATCAAATGAACGTGTCCTTCAATGGGGTCTTAATGACAGAACAAAGCAATGCGTATCACCTTTGTATTATTAGTCTTCGTCTTCTAAGACTTCTGAGACTTTGACTTGTTTCTTCTTCTTCTCTTCTACTATGGGCTGAATATAGCAGTCATGATTCACATCGGTGACTTTTTGGCAGTTGGGACATCTGGATTGATAGCAGCGATGTTTCTTCTTGCCTGGTAGACATTACAACATTCCAAACAGTTACGGAACCGTTCACAAACACTTTTCCCACCTCGCGGTTTTTGCCGATGTGCCTCAAAACATTCTGGCCCATAAAACATAACATGACACCTGTCACAACACACTTCCGGGGTGAACCATGTCGCAAAATTAGGACAAGCCTTACTACCTCTACGACAAGCTCTGCAGTTCTGCCCCATACAGTTATGCTGTTTCGAGGTCTCATGATTGTAGCCTTTCTCGCAGTGTCGGCAGAAATAGCTTCAGTTTGGAAGTGCTGGTATGCTGGTCACTGCATGGTAGTGTTTCTCTACTTTCAGCGGGTAAGGACGTTCGTAGCCTGATCATACTGCTTGTCTTTGAACACAATCGTTCCTCTAGGCCCTTCAAATACAATCACTTGATACTCGGCTCCAAGGAACTCTTGAAATTTCTTTAACTTGGACCTTCCACAACACCTGCTTCGCGATGTAATTTTCCAGATAAAAACCCTTGCACACCACGACCTTGCGTGATGTTTCGATACTCAGGGTGCTTATCCACTGTGGCTTTGAGGGTCACTATTGCACGAGCACAACACAGTTCATCCTTGTTCTTGATCTGAATAATGCAACCTCTTTTCTTCAGCAACTTTTCATACGACATCCACCCAGGATTATCCTTCTTCCCACCATTCTTTCCACCACATCCAGAACTTTTAATAAATGTCACCTCTACATAAAATTCACCCTCGGTGGCATCCAAATCCTCAGCTGAATTCACCTGTTTCGCCAGCTTCTCCAACCATTATCGAGACCTCTGGTTATTATCAAGCCAATCTGTCAGTGGAATATTGGGACTTCGAGTCCACAAATGATTACCACTGCTGTGATGAACCGCAAATTGCATCGAATAATCAGCAGGCACATAACCCCGTTCACGTACCACATCATGGTAACCTTGTCTAAACGCCTCAGCAATGGCCTCCCCCAACAAATCGTCCTCGGGCACTCTCAGTTGCCGAAGTGTCAACCGCATTCGTTCCTGCTCCACAGTTCCATCACCCCACCGTCGTGGAGCCCCAACCCTCTCTACATCTACACCAAATAAGGGGTTTCCTCCTTGTTGTTCCGACCTACGCGCCTCGATTAAACAGCGCCTCTTCTTGGCTACTTGTCATGAGCTCATCGCCCTGGCTAGCGGACCACTCGGTCATATCATCTAAAAGAAATTTACCCCCAAATTATAAGTTTGTTTTTGTTTTCTCAGAGGTCCGTATATTATAATTTTTCCTTCGTTGCAGTAAAACACTGCAAGTTACATTTCTTAAATGCAGACTTTTTATGCACATTCCCATACATTTGTTTGTAAATGCAAGTAAAACCGCTTCATCGTAAACGATTCCATTATAGTTCAATTACCGTTACTTCCAATAGTTTGTTCGAATAACGCTTCATCTATAGAGTCATTCATCAAGTCATTTCCATCCATTGACAACCAAGGACTTTCTTCCATAGAGCCCGAAGACTCCATCGCGGACAAACAGTAAAGACTGAATGAATCTCAAACGCTAATATGCTATACTAAGTCACGTTGAACCCGGTTGAAACCGCTTGAAACCGGTTCACCACGTGTACAGCATGACTAAATATAGCTTTAGATCAAGGTCAGTGAAGGTCATCACGTGCGCAGATAAAATCATACGTGCTTGGGTTAAGGTTGTTCAAGGTTGCCTGACCTTGTTTTTCTGACTCAGCAAAATTTGCATGTGTTTTCTAGTGAACGTTATTAGCATACAAAACCACTGACTAGAACAATTAATTTTAGTCTGAGTGTTCATTCGATTACTAAACTAATTTCCCACCCCTGTCTGAGTGTTCATTTGACAACACAGCCCATAAAATTATTTCCCAGGACACAATAAATATAACACGCAACGTTTCTTTATTAATAAACCTAGAACAGCCGCTAGGGACGTATTAGATTTTCTAATAAAATCTGCCCTTTTCATCTGCTTTTTCAAAAACCTAATTTACAAAGTAGGACATGTGAGAATCATTATTCGATCTCGCCTAACCAGTCAAACATATCAAAAAATTCCACATACATTTCTCTACATTGTTCTCTCGCTTGCAGTCGATATCTTGGTGTGGCATGCAAAAAGTAAAAATAACCTGAATTGTGATAATGGTCAATAATGAGTTCAGTTGAGGCTAATCTCAAACAGCGCGAGCATAAAAATTCATTGTAATAGGTATTGACCCACTTTACAAAGTTACAGATTGATCTTTGCTGTAATTCAGCCAAACAAGATCTGAAACATAAACAATAAAAAATCTAATCATCGGCTATCCAAAATTTAAGATCGACATAGCGGGTAAACGCATTTCCATGACCACGCCAAAAATATAACAAGTCTTCAATCCAACGTATCTCAAATCCTAGAACTTTTCCGATTTCTTTTATCACACCAAGACAGCATCTACAATAAAAAATCATAGAAACAGAAACGGCATGTCTTCTCTTAAATGTGCGTATGTACTTTCAAAACGATCAAGTACTTCCTCAATGTTTTCAATAAACGGTTGTTGTAATAAACATAAATCATCAATCATTACATGAAGTAAACCAATTCATGTCCTACAGGTACACTGTTCCTCAGAATATATCCATTCTGTGAACCCACAGATAGGTAAAGATCGAATATCTTGCAGACATTTTCTAAAATTGAAAAGAAATTTTACGTAACACACTTTTACCCGCAAACAAATCAAAAATTCACTGTCTTTCAAGTTCAAAATCTACTTCGAGATATCTCTCTAACCAGGATTGTCCCTCAACGGTAACCCCTTCCACCGTGAGTCTCATGCAATGGGTACATACAGTATGAACCCAGAAAGCAGAACGGCACACCTTGCGAATTTTCATCGCTCGTAAGGTTTTTCTATAAGAAAGTAATAATAAAAACAAGTGGGTCTACGTTTTAACTAAAACTGTAAATGACAGCGGGATTGGCTAAAATATAATTGCCTCATCTTCGCTTCCTCTTGATTTTTATCAACAAACTGTCGCTTCATTTTTAACCTAATTCCGTCGAGAGTCGAATTTGTACGAATTCTTGGACACTGAAGACAGGAATACTTTTCATACTGAACATGCACCCATTTGGTTTTTCGGCAATACGATAATTCTTTTAGCTGCTTGATTTGGTTTCCAACATTTCTAAAAGCAAGAAAAGATATGTCTAAGACTAACATTCAACAAGCGTGTCTAAAAACACGTTTACAACAACATAAGATAAACTTTGGTCTTAACACTCAACCACTCTAGATCTTTGATCCAAAACAGCGTGTCCAATACTTGTCTAAAAACGAAACATTGCTTGGGTAAATGTTTTGGTCAGAATACCATGCTTGAATAAAACGAAATCCTTCACAAACATACCTGAAGTGGACGCGATGTTGTTCGCGAAACTTGTTTCGTTGTTCTTCGTAATTGCGAGCTTCCAGCTTCTGAGCAAGTGGGTACCACGGAACTAAGAAGGTTCGTGCCATCAGTGCGGGATCGGGAAAGGCTTGTAGCGCAAGGTCTTGTAGAGTCTTCATTGTAAAATCGGCTGGCTAGAAAGTGCTTCTGCTTCGTTCGAAGGTTGTCGAATGACTGGTGAAAAAGCACGTGTAAAGTCTTACCTTAAACATGACGCAATAAGCGGTGATTGGTGCGGTTCGAGGTAGGATTAATCTAATTGCAAATAAGCCGCTTTTCGCTCCCTCATTGCTGACTTCCAATTAATTTCTTCGCTCCCTCATTGTCGGCTTCAAATTAATTACTTCACTGCCTTTTGACTTTGATGAAACATGGTCGCACGTTTCATGTTTTGCGAAAGCACGGTTTTAAAAATGTTGAAAAAATTTTTTCCATTTTCAACGATGGCTACCCCGTTTGAAACAGAGGATATGATTCTCACTCAAGTGCAAGCTGATCATATTAACGAGAGACATGTTTACATTACCGAACATCCGCGATCGTCAAAATTTTGGTTAACATTTAACTTATTGTCAACTTTGGCCGATTTATCGCAGCGAACCTGGGAAGAAGACGATGAAGATGTCCAACTGTTAGAATAAGGTTGGAAAGAAGGTCACCGAAATTATTACCTATACGTGTTTGCTGTCCACGAGATTGGTAGGGACGCTCAAGGTTTTCCCGCAAAACATATCGCGATATATTACTCCGAAAAACGCGAGGGTAATAAATGGGAAATTATAAGTGCTTATCCCTTTACGCGAGCGTACCACACTTATCTTTTAAGTAAACGGAAACCATGGTTATGTTAGTTCTTCATTGTGAGAACTCAAAACCAAACAACAAACGGCTCTTTTAGGAGCGCACACCTGAATAAAAGTCATGACCAATACTCAGAAAGTCTCGGTAGTATAGTGGCTTAGTATCTCTGCTTGTCGAGCAGAAGACCGGGGTTTGATTCCCCATCGCGACGTTTTAGTCGAAGTTGTGTATGTTATTCAATATCATACACTTCTTTGACTTTTTTAATTTTCCTTCTTTCGGTATGTCGAATTTACATCCGCTTTGTCTTTTTCTAGTGAACATCATTAGCATACAAAAACATTGACTGGAACGGTGAGCGTATAAAAGTTGAACGCTTCTAACGCACTTTATTTTATTGTACAGATACAAACTGAATATGTCTCAAGTTCTTTACACCTCTAAAGGAAAAGCTTTCAACCACTGATGATGCCTGAAGAGTCTAACACTAATTAGTGACAATGTCCAAGTCGATTCTGGGGCAAAGTATTTCCAATGACAAAAGCAATGATAATCAGGTTATACCTGGATTCTGACATAGACATTAGAGAAATTCTACAAGACGGTATGGTTCTACCCTCGGTTCCAATGACAGTCGTCAAAGCCTTTAAACAGGTACACATTCAAACCGAAGGATTTTGTTACCGCTACAAACACTATAGTGTACATCCAGAGTTATATTACGAAAGAGCCTTCGAACCAAGTGGTTTGATACATCCGCTGTATGCCTGCTGCTGCCGATTTTGCACTCAGAAAGAGTTCTTTTAAGAACCCACAGAAACCAAACGGCTCTTTTAGGAGCCACCACCTGAATAAAAGTCATGACCATTATTACCGTTTAGTCGAGGATTCTTCCTCGATCATTTTTTAATTTTATTTTTCCCTTCTTCTTTCGCCGTAAACATGTTTAGCACAAAGGGCTGACATAGTAGTGTCGCAATTTATTTAAATTCGAAGCTAACTGGCTCAAATCCTCTCGTTTCTCTTTCAGGTAAAAATTTTTATTTTCTTTTTAATATCACGGCACGGTAGCGAAGTGGATATCGCGTCGGTCTCATAAACCGAAGGCCCGAGGATCAAAACCTCGCTATGCCTTCTTTTTAACATGACAATGACTCTATGGCCGAATGGATATTAAAGGTGCCTGACTACGAATCAGGAGATTTCAGGTTCAAGTCTTGATAGAGTCGATTCTTTTTTTTTCTTTTCTTCGTCCACCATTTTGAACCCACCATCTTGGATGGTGACGTAACATGATTGACAAGCGACTTGCTTTGAGGACTGGCGGCCTCCGGCCGCCATCTTGGATTCTTTGATTGACAGATGGAGGCATCCTTTGAGTGCTGGATACTAATGTCGTCATCACACCTTTTATCAGGTCCAAAATAATTATAGTAAATTGTGAGATTATGAAATAGTTCGCTGAAGATTTACATAATAATTCTGGAATATTTCATAATCTCACAGTTATTGTAATCATTTTGAACTTGATGAGTAAGTCAAGACGATTCTGAAACGTCGTTCGTTTTTAGCGTAAATTTTTTCTTGCTAATGTATTAGTAAACCTCTGGGCCGGGTTGTTCAAAGCTGGGTTAAGATATCCCAGGGTTAATGTGCAATTTGAATTCAGTTTAATTATTTTTGTCTACACACTGATGATCACATACTCTAAAAAGAATAGACAAAAATTATCTGAGAAATGCGTTTGAAAAAAAAAGAAACCCAGATGAAAATTTAACCCCGAGTTTGCGTTGATCAGCCTTCGAACAACTGGGCCATGCTTATAATTATTGATAATTAGCTGACCTGAGCTAGGTGTTCTCTCATCAGTTTACAGCCATGATGAACATGGTAAAGCAGTGGAGCCATCCAAGTCTACCCAAAGCACGAGAAACAAGGCAATATTAAAACAAAACAAAGTTCACAGAAGTAGAAAAAAAATTAAATAACACGATGACAAACCTTTTCCCATGATTCAATATCTTCTCCAGCGTCTTTTAGCTCCTGTTTGTGGCAATTTGCCATTTTCTCCACCAAGTCCATCACCTAAAATTTGCATCAATCAAACAGAATAACCTATAATTATCTGGTAATTACAATCTTTATTTTCAATGGAAAATACCATCAAGAATAACCCCAATTTATCCTCAGGTACATGTAAATCAAGGAGGGTTCTTGAAGGTGCAGGTACCAGACTTGACTATGATCTACCCCCCCCCCCCCCCCCCCTCCGTAGTCTTCAATATCAAATTTCAAATGCTCCTTGTTCAGCAATGTAGCTTTTTAATAAAAACAACAACAGCTAACTTACAAAGTCTCTCACAAGAAAGATGCAACCAACCCTCCTCCACTCTTGGTCTTTAGGTTAAAACAGATTTTGTTGTTTCAAAGGGTCCAATATCAATAGTTGGTGCAATTCTACTTCAGGGAATTTACCTAATATTCTATTTCTCATCAAGATTTTAGGACCTTAGTGAAACTACTACTAAACAAGACTGATTACTTCAAAAGAAAAACGGCGGGGTCCAAGACGACTGACTGACTGTAATTTATGTGTTGCCACAGTTTTTTCTCCTGGATTTGGTGTCTAGCGAATGATCTTACACGATCTGATAGAATTCCTTTCACGGGTGCAGGTAAAGTGACAGTCATACCTCACAAAGAACTTGATCATGCATAAACTATAGTAAACAGTTTTGGCTTACATGTGGTACAAGGCATCTATCTCTCATCAAAGGATAAATTTCCTGAGAAACTGTTGGAAACCAAAGCAGTATCTTTTTAGCTCCCACAACTGACGCTATGCAGCACAATGCAGCATACTTTCCCCTCACATGCCAGCCAACTTTGAGAAGAGACTCGGTCAGATCCTTCAAAAATGCTTCTTTATGGGAATCTAGAAGATGTGGACACAGTTTACACTTTACGGTGTTTCACAATTTTGTCAGTAGTTATTCTTATAAGTTTGCTGGGTGTTACACTGATAAGAGATTACCAAAATACATCAGTTTCCCCTAAAGCGATTAATCAGTGGGCACAAAAGTAGAGATGTGTGTTGAGGTCATTTTCTTAGCATCTAGACTTGAAGTTAATGAGAGAGGTTGTCAAGCCAAAGCTACATGGACAGTCCATAGTTTTGCTGTACACAATACTGAAAAAATGGAATGCACACAACTAGCCCCAAACCATCAAAGTCTTAATTACAATACGTATGTTTAGTTATACATTATTAACACTTCTACAAACCATTTTGGGAAACTATTAAGTGGAGGTTGACAACATGCTCACAAATGACTTTGGTTTGGTATCGTACTCCCTGAAAATAGTAATACGCATAAATTGAGTAACTCACAGCTTACTCAGACAAGTACATCAATGAAGTAATGTTCCAAAGACAAGAATTGTTGTGTAATGGGAAACGCAAAGTAGCATGGGGAAAGAGTTGTACTAATGGAAAAGCAGAAGCCTGTGAACAAATATAAACTATGAAAATGTCAATATCTGATAAATGAACATAAACGGACAAATACTGGTGGAAATAGCAAAGAAGACCGTTTGGCTTCGTACGGCAAGTAACAATCACAATCACCTCTATGGGATGGTCCCAGTGACTCCACACATAGCTTAGAAGTTTGGTTGAAATAGGTGAGGTTCCATTCAATTTATCTTTCAACCAAGAACTATCATAACGGCCAGTTGAAGCAATTTGCCTGAAAGGAAACACAACAAGCTGTACACCATTCGGCAAACATATTTGTTTGCTGTGGAAGGCAATAACAAAATCAAAAATTCCTCTTATCAACAGCAATGAAAAAAAAAACTAGCAACAGTGAATTCCAAATTTTTTGACGGCAAATGTCCTTCTCGTTGACAGAATCTCCTTGGCTTCAAGGGACATGACCAAGAAAACAAAGTGACCTTGACCTTGGAAACAGTGGTCTAGGTGAAAATAAAGCGATTCCATTATTGAAGATCCTCAAACAAAGGACAAGACAGGTACTTAGTGAACGTGGTGACCTCAGATGGTCCTTCACTGAGTGTGAAACCACAGACAAGGCGGATAGGCGATGACATGCAAGGCAAGGAAAAAAATTAACCGTCCCTCCCAAAGCTGTGAGGCACCACCCTATTTGCAGGGGCTTACAGAAGAAATTAAAGAGAACATTTGCAAAACACAATGTCTAGGTCCAAGGTACACCATTTGCAATGCCTCAATAGACTCAATAAGACCCAAAGACCCTTTGGATCCAAGTGAAAAATACGGTGTGGTCTATGAAGTGGCCTGCAAGCAATGTGACCAAGCATATGTAGCAGAAACGAAACGATCGTTAAGGAAAAGGGTTGAACAGGGCCGTAGCAAAGTATTTTTTTTAACGGGGGTGGGGGGGGGGGGGGGGGGCGTTATTGAGAGTGCAGGCGTTATCGAGAGTGCCAAGGACAGGAAGCTTGTAGGGGGGTCTGGGGGTAGAAAATTTTCAGATTTGGAGGCTCCGAAACATTATTTACAATTAAGCACTTGCCATGACATATATCTCCGAAAATCGACCTAGAAGCAAGCAGGTGTTCTTCTAAGAAGAGCATCAGATTGCTTTGTGGCAATATCATCCACAATCGGGCTGTGTGGAAACAAGGACTACATTGGACACCGTCCAGTAATTTATGAAGAGCCCAATAAGATTCAAGGAAAGAAGAAACAAGGATGAATTTATAGACAGTTAATCAACGCTGGTTTGAACTGTATTGAGGGATGGGGCATAACTGACATGCTTTTCCCCTAATCAGACGGGAGGCAAGAATGATGACATGTAGCCTTGTCTTCACCTTGGCTCCAGTTCCCAAGGTCGAGATCACTTTGCGATCACTGAGGTGATCCTATGAACAAGACGGGCAGTTGCCGACGAAAAATTTGGGATTACGGTCAAACCCCGTTTTACAGAGACTGGCTTAATATGGACACCTCATGAACAGTTTTCCTTGCCCCTGGAGAAAGCCCTCCCACTTCCTCTGAATTCAACCCACTTAATACGGACACCCATTAATGCAAACAACAGACAGTTGTTTCTTGACCAATCAACAGATTCTCAGAGAAAGTCAACCTCACTAATGCAGACTGCTGTAGTAGCAGTAGTATTTATTTATTTCTCCATAGATTAAACAAGTTTACAGAAACGAATAATTAATTAAGAAATAACTTAAGAGAAAAAGGGCAAAAATGGTAAAACTAATACATCAAGAGTGATACAACGAAAAAATGCTTATAGAGAAAAACAAAAAAGATAACATACAATAAGCAAATAAGATATAACTGGTCAGAACATAAGCACACACATACACACACGTGAAAGTAATCTATACATTAAGTATGAATTGATAAAGCAACCAAGTCAATCTAGCATTTATTTGGTATTGGGATAAGTAATGACGGACGAGGGAATTCTTAAATAGTGCTGTGATAAGCCTTTCCTTTTTGAAGGTGAAAAAAACTTTGGGTGAGAACATGTCGATATTTCCAACCCTACAGTACACCGGAAAGGATGAGTTGTAGACGTCAATTTCAGACCATTCTGGCATCAAACGAGTTATGCAGGTAACGGTTATTGATTGAGTAACAAAAAAATGGGTGGCTTTGAAGTGCTTCCGCGGAATGACAGCTTTTATGACGGTTATATTTGTTCAATTGGACGATGCTAATGTCCTGATTTATTTACTATTTGCCCCCACAGTGTCCGCATCAACAGGGTGTGGCTGTCACTACTATGCTGAACTATTACGCTCCATTATAATGACACATAAAACTACACTTTTTGCAATATTTTTCACACATGACTGTTGAATAAGGAGGAAGTTGATAATGTTGTAGAACTGGAGCTGCTGAAAGTATTGTATTTGTAACCAGGCGTTCTTAAAAGGTGGTACACTGGTCGGTAGGTTTTATAAGACACAAAGGTTCCAAGAAATGATGCACTATTATTCCAACACAATGCTCTATTCTTTTCCGTACTGTTATTCTCAAAATTATGCCTGACCCTAGTGAACATTACGAAAAATAGCTACAGACTAGACCTTGGCTTTTTTACTAGCAACATCATTGTCACGTCACTTAAACTATCATAGAATATCCATTTTCTATATAAATTTACCAATCCAAGATACCCAGCCATACCTTGCTTGACTTGCCCATAACGTCAGAGTGCGAAAGGCGAAAAGACATGAACTTGAATCCTTCAGGCTTAAAAAATAGAAAATATTGTCAAAGTACAATCAACTTATGAATACCTAATAAGATATAATAATTATGGCGAATTGCCAGGGTACCGCAAGGCATGCACAATCATAAGTTCACTTGTCTTACAAAATACTGACATGAGGATTCATGCAACACAGCAGGTTCTTGCTTGTATTGAAAAAATCACATAATAAAGTATAACCGATAATGGAATAATGTGACACGATGTGGTGCCAAGTTAAAATCTGAAACTTAGCAACCTCCTACTCATTGTAATAACAATGGTTTCAAGGGTAGCCAATAGGTGAGCTACATTTATGCTGCCGCAGACCTACCCATCACAAAGACAACACAAATCTGGAAACAATGCATCAAACATCAACGTGCCATTTGTTAGTTCGCCATTTACAATTATCTGTTGAGATACAACAGTAACAACCATTTCAAGGAAAAACATTTAACAGTGCTTTTTATGCCCTCTTTCTCTCTAATAAGGAAACAAGAAAACGTTAAGAAGGCATATAACTAAACTATATCAATGAACTAAATAGTCATATTTCTTCACTGGCAGAAGAGGAAACTTATGACCGAGCAGACGCATTAATGTTACAGTACAAAATTGCTACGTTCTTCGGCATTTGTGCAAAACCCATTCAACAGAAATGAAGCCTAGGAAAGCCCAAAGAAAACGGATCAAAACATGGGGATGAGCAGCATGCTAAAGTAAGTAAAGAAGGCAAGGGGAGTTTCAGAATGTAACAAAAGATTGGGATAAAATGTTTGAGCAACTTCAGACAGCTCTTTTCGGCAAAAAGGTTAAGGGAAATGAGTTAATGTATTATATTTCACTGCTTTCAAGTAGCTTAAAGAATCCATATGGTTTTAATGCTCAAATTGTTCACTAAAATACGAATGTCAGGCTAATGTGGAGACAAAATAACTCTGGATACTTCATTAATTTTAACCAGAAACCGATAAGGGGCTTGAAACGTGTAACTCGCGTTCAATGCTTGTGAATATTCATTTTGACCATATTTGGAAATCTTAGTCACAGATATCCATGTTCAACAAAATGGCTCGTGCGCGATCACCATGCAGCTGTTTTAAGACAAGAGTTCTGCATTTCAAGGTGAAAAATACACCGTTAAAAGACAAAAAATGGAAAGAGAAAGTTCAAAAGAATGCTCAGCTTTAGTTTTGTGGAGAAAGGGAAGCTTTTCATCAAGACATTGTCCTTCGAAGAATTCAACCTTGTTTTCTTCACGGCAGAGCCCATGGTCTGTTTTGAAATATAACCAAGTCAGCGAAGTTTTTGCTGAATTTTCAGGTACATTTTGCACTCTATGGCCAAGACAATGACGTTTTGGAAAGGGAATTCATGTATTTTTAAAAGTTTCATAGACGTTTTAAAAATTTTTCTCTTCGGCGCTAAAGAAAAATTACAAAATGTGCTCTGATTTGAAATGGGTTTTGTGTTGAATTTTGCCATGTGCTTAGCCGATGTCACTTGCGTGAACGGGTCCACGATCCAGGTAGTGTTTTCCGAATTGCTTTAAAGGATTAACTTTTTGGACTTTGAATAAAAATTTTCAAGAAACGGCTTCTCTGTCTATTGTTTTGAGTTTGTTCATTCATAAAATGAGCTCAAAACACGATCGTGACTACAACATCTAAGTTTAATTTAAGCTTTTAAAATACTTCTCACATTCATTACAAGCATCACTTTTTGCAAAGATGTCAGGTTCAGGTTTTGGACACTTTCGATACGCAGCTAATGAATTTTATTCGAGAATATTTTTCACTGTTTATTCTAGACTACATAAGAATTTTAAAAGCCTATTTGCAGTATAGGTTTACTGTGCAGAGGGTCCACGAGGCATCGTTTTTTGAAATGACAACTTCAAGAAGTTGTGAGGCCGTCAATGGGTTTCATAATGTTACGTTTGGCCCGGGTGGTAAAGCAATAATATCCTGCTCAGTGTTTCGGTAATATTCCTGGTTTCAACCTTTGAAAGCTTTCTCGGCTTTCGGCAGTTTTTTCCCCGTTTGTCGGCCATTTTTTAAGCGGGCGCGGGAACCTGAAGGAAAATTACGCCAAGTTGTTTACGAAGTTTGATTGGTCAGTTATCTCTTCTTCTCGTTCCAAATATGGTACTTTCGAAAATGAATAATCAGGAACTTCGGACAAAGCAAACATATGAGTTACACGTTTCAACCCCTTATGAGTTTCTGTTTTAACTCAAATAAGTCTTAAAGGGAACCTTCAGGTCCTTACTGTTTGTGTAATTTGCCTGAGGCCAGTGCATTAAGTTAAGTGATATTCAATGGTTATACCTCTGTTAATTGAACCAAAGCCTGTGGTGATACCATCGTCAACACGCCATTGCAAAGACACAAATGAGAAAAGCTCACTACGTCTGTAACAAAATGCAAGGATATAAAATAACCATTAATAAAACTTTTTGTCTATGCTTACCAAAGCTACGGAACTGACGGGAACATATGGGAGACTTTCCACACAACTGTTTGGTGGAGATGGTATTTGAATTTGGGAATGACGGTTTAAGTGACTTATTAAGACTGTCAGTCTGAGAGCAAAGGGCTCCATCAAAACCAGTGATTGGCACAATTTGCAATCATTAATATGGGTCAGGTTAAGTGGTGAATTAGTTACAAAATAGAACGTAGACAGGAAAATTTCCATAGAACATTTACATGCCAAGTCATTTAAAGACAAGGTATCAATTTAAATTTTATGTAACATTCAACATGGTTTTTGACACGCTAGTCTTAGTTTCAGTTTAGTTAGTTTCAGCTTCAAACAGTGCAGTTCAATGTTAAAAAACCGTCAAAGCTGATAAGGGTGGATTTACTAGCATTTGCAGC
The DNA here is from genome assembly GCF_958299795.1 of Porites lutea. NCBI lineage: Eukaryota > Metazoa > Cnidaria > Anthozoa > Scleractinia > Poritidae > Porites > Porites lutea. Next base: position 10,686,661 of record NC_133207.1, on the reverse strand, counting down.
AGTTTGCATTTTACTTCATATTCTGTTTCATATAAAATGCATTGCCAAAGCCCCAGAAACTACCCGTTTGAGATGCCCATTGTACTTTGACTTTGGTAACATGCACCATCATGGTGAGATGAGCAGCATTGAGTGGAGCAGCTTTCATCCTCTTGTTGTAGCATAAATATTTATGCTGGATGAAGTGAATATTGTAGTTATAACTTTTTTATTTCAGCTACTTTTTCTTTTTCTTTTGTTTTTGGGTATGGTAATGCTAATGAGGTTGAAACAAAAGAAAATTAAAATTACCTGAGATAAAAAAATAACTACAAACATAACCCAAGTCATATTTGTTTGTAGCCTCCCACCGAGCTCCCCTAAGAACGCCTGCGTGGGAGGCTAATTTGTTTGTATTGCATTTGGGTCATGGATTTAGGGTAAAATATTAGTCAACCGGGTATCGATTAATCACATTCAGTGACAGGATAATCAGTGACTTGCAGCAATCGCAAGATGTCACGTTTTCAAATTCTCTGACAGCAGACAAATGGCAAGCCATTTGTACAAACTTGACAAGTTCTCTCATCAACAAGATCCCGCAAAATAACCATGTACATGCACCGGCTTTTTCTTTGTAGTGAGGCTTCTATGAGACTTTGGTCTAAATGGCAGAGTTTTTGAGTCAAGACATCATAACGGCCTTTATAGAAATATTGCTGATAAGCTTTTCCTCCGGTCCTACAGAAGCTGGGTTAAGCTGATTGTCATGTGGGCTTTGGACCTGTGTGCTCCTTCATTTTATCTTTACCTTAAATAGATTGTCTGAGCCTTTTGGAGGTGGCTGTCATCTTTTAGTCGCTCATCACATCAGTTGAGGAGTTTTTTAATCATAACGGCTAAGCTTGAAAAACAGGATCTCTTAGGTTAAGTTCACTACGTTGGTACGAGTAGAAAAGGCTTGGGACTTGAAACCAATTCCATGAATCGAGAAGTCTTAAAGGAGGTAAACTAATTAACAAGTCAAGCGACACGTCTCGGATGGAAGAGTTGTTAAATTCAAAAGGTGTCTAATGGCTACACAGACAAGTGCACACTAAGAATTGTTTCATTGCTCCAACGGTAAACTACTACACTGAGCAAGCTAGATGAAGGGCCATGACTATTCTGTGCAGTGTTTTCAGTAGTGCAACTTGCCGGTAAAGCTGACTCCTTTCTACTGAGGCAGGCAATTTAAGGTTGTGGGAAGAATAGACAGAAGTAGACGGAAAGCTGTTCGGCTGGTTGAACAGATTGAAGAAAGAGAGAAATGGATATTGGTAGGTGGTGCAAAACTCAAGGAGAAGACGTAATTATATGGTTTACAATAGTAATGAATTCTCACTGGGAGCCCCCACTTCCAAACGCCCCAAGGTTGGGATGAGTTATGGGAAGAGGCGAGCCCTACGGCCGCCACTTCCCGAGAGCTTAGGGCAAAATATCAACTCCAAGCTACCACAATAAACCAAAAACACGCAACTCTCCCCAAAACTCAAAAGACATAAAACAGTCCCCCAAGACACCAGTAAGCGGGAAAAAACCCAAGTTTTCCTTTAAAACGGGGTCCAAGGGAAAGCGTTTATTACCCAAGACACCGCGAAAAACGTCCAGTGTTAAAAAGTCGTCTCCTCCTGTAACGGCTACCACCCGTTATTCCCGAATATTGATTCGTTTTTGATTTAATTTGTATTGTATTGCGTTAAACCGCAAGATGACGTTATTCCTTGTCCATTAGGGACGTGATTGCTTAAGTTCCGCTCAAACCGCATTTTTGTTAGTTGGCTTGTTTGGGCAAACGATAAGTCGTGTTCGTCGTTAGTACAGTTTTTCCAGTTTATCTTTGAAGTTGTTTGGTCAAGCTCTTACAAGCGAGACTGTTATGTAAGTGTTTAAGTTTCCTTTTTATACCTAACCTTTTCGATAAGACTCCTTTAGCTTACACCAGTTGTTTCATCGCATGTTTTCCTCAACTATGTTACCACGTGGCATAGGTTGGCTGATGTTACTTTTAAAAATGTTACTCACCTTTCACTTGGTTATTAGTACGTTTTAGAGTTTGTTTTTCAGAATCTTTTCAGTAGTTTGTCTCTTTTGCTTTTATATAGTTTCATTATTTGTTTGTATTTCGACCTTATGGTTCTACGGATCTTTATAGTACATCGAACTGTTTTCGCTTTGTTATTAGATGTATCTTTTTATAATCTCGAATTTTGTACTTCGAAGTCTTGATTCGTTCACCTTCTTCGGCTTGGACTTAGTGTAATTTGCAACTTTGCAATGGAATGATTGGAATGTAGTTTGTATGTTAGAAATTAGCTTAGCCTTTTTTTTTGTATTTCATGGTTCAGTTTACGATAAAGACTTGGATCCTATGATCACGTTGAATAAACGATTCAAGACTCCTGTCCGTAAAATATTTCCTCGCTTTATAGTGTGTCGTCGCTTGCGAACTAAAGGTTGTTGTCGTAAATTGCTTCGCTTGTGTTGGCCGCTACACCTCCATTCAAGACACCCGAAAAAAAACTCGGAAGAATTAGCGAGTGAACTTCCTTTTTCAGGTGCTTACGGGGTTGAACTCCAGCGTCTTCAGCATCTCCATTCGCCAGCGTCAACACCTTAACCTCACCCCCTTTGCGAACGTGTCTCACTCGACTAACACCTCCTAATTTCCAATCTTCATAATAAAGCCATTCTAACGCCACCTTACTCTGGTTTACTCTGTTTCCACGCCATCCATTCTGCGGCTTAATTGCAATCAAATCTTCTTCGAGTTTTTCATGCCTACAAAATAAATTACAGGCGCTGGCGATTGTGACCGATTCGATCAGGAGATTAAACCCGGCTATCTCCTCAAATTCTTCAATAAACTTCAGGCAGCCTTCTTTCAGCAATTGAACGTCACTCTCACAGTACCGCACCACCTCTTCATGGAAAACACACACGGCATTTTCTCTGATTTTTTCTGTGTGCCAGGCGAGGAATTTTTCTCTCTTCTTTTCCGGCATATCATCAGGGCTGTACTGGTCTGCTGGTGGGTACACTACCCGGTAACTGAAATTTTCCACTCGATTAAACGCGAGCGGGAAAAAACCTTGCAGATTAAATGTCTCTGGGAATTTATCCAGGCCCATATTGAAAAAGTTCATAGACTTTAAACACCAAGTTTCCGGTTTCAAAAGACATAATCTTGGCCCCCTGCGTCAGCGGTTTTTCCACAGCACGCCCCTGATCGTACAACTTTTCAAGAATAAAATTTCCGTCAAACCCCCTCATGTTATGAAAGAACGATACCACTTTCCTTTCTCTCTCATCGCCCTCAACCCCCGTCAGTTCTTCCAAAGCTGCCAAAAAATCTTCAATCTTGTCGGAGTGATGAATTGTGTCCTCTTCGGCGCTAGACCAGCAGACCAGATTTGCATGAAACACCCGGTCTTCACCTTGACAACATTCAATGTCGGCAAAGACTGGAATCGGTGGAGGCGGGGGGGCCTTCTTGTCTTCCTCGTCTGAGTCATCATCAAGAGGCGCTTCTGGGTCTGCATTTCCGGTTTTGTTCTGTTTGGCCACGGGCTGAATAAAGCATCGACGGTCCACATGTTTAAATTCTCCACAATTCGGACAAATGGCGTGGAAACAGACATGCGGTTTCTTTGACCACTACAAACCAGACACTCTCTAAACCTTTTACACAGACTTATATACCCCTTTCTTGCCTTTTTGCCGGTGTGCCGCAAAACAGTCCGACCTATAAAATTTAATGTGACAGCGATCACATTCCACATCAGGCGTCAACCATGCGGCATAGTTCGGGCAACCGGGTTCAGTTCCTTTTCGCGTTCTGCAGCAGGCAGGACAGTTCTGCCCCATGCAATTACGATAAGCTGTGTGTTCTGTGTTGTATGCACTGTCGCAGTGCCGACAAAAGTAGGAACGGTAAATCAATGCAGGGACACTGGTCAACCCATCATAATACCTCTGATGTTTTACCAACTGTATTACGTGCGGTGCCTCATTGTACTTAGGATCTTTAACCAAGATAATGCATCTGGATGCCTCGACAACGATCACTTGGTAGCCCAATGGCCCCAGGAACGCTTGAAACTTTTGCAACTCTTCACACCTACATGCACCCTCAACCACCCCTGCCTGTCGATGCAACTACACCGCTAAAATTCCTTACTGTGGACGAACCTGTCTTAAATTGCTCCACTGATTTTTTGGCTCCTGACAGTGAGACCATTCTCTCATCACGATGATCGCGCGGGCACAGCAGAGCTCATCCTCTTGATTTTTTATGGGAATCACACATCGTTTCTTCTTGGCTATTTTTTCCCACACGATTCGACCTGGATTACCTTTCTTGCCACCGCCTTTACCACTGCGACCAACCCTTCTAACAAATGTCAAATCTACAAAAAACCCATCCTGCTCTACATTCATCGCCTACCCTGAATTCAATTTTTTCGCCAAATGATCCGTCCATGCTCTAGCCATTCGGCTAGGGAAATATTTTTGCGGGATTGATGCCATAGCTCCCGAAATGAATTGGAATGGACCGCTATGAGCAGGTTATAATCAGCAACCTCAATGCCTTCATTCACCACCACCTGCCTTAAACCCCGCATGACTGTCTCCGTCAGCACCTCACCGAGTACTTCGCCCTCCGCATCTTGCAGTTGCTCAAACGTTAAATGATAATTTTGCTGCATGACAAACACAGACGTAAATGAAATCTCCACACAGAGTACCGAGACTAATGCAGGTCATAAACACGCGAAAATGGAAAGTAAATTGGTCACACAGACCCCAACAGGACAAATTTGGCACACAGACGAAAGACATCCGTCACAAAGACCCGTAGCAAAGGCACTAGTGTTAAACTAGCACTACAAAATAGAAAAACGGTGGCTATGTCACACAGGCGAAGAACTTAATCCGCCATTATGAAATTATGACATGCGCAGCCAGTCACACAGATGTAAGCAAAACCGAAATTGAACAAACTACAGACCTGAGAGCGAAAACTGTCACAGAGACGCGTAGAACAAACTAACGTTCGGACTCGAAATAAATAAAAATTACCCCCGCGACCCAGAAACGAGCTAGGAAACTAACGAACACAAAATGTAGAAAACTACCCTAGGACTACCTCTATTAATAAGTGGCTCAATTTTGTGAAAGGGAAATAGACTCTGAAGCTTTATTGGAGTGTGCTAATACTAAACAAGAATTGTTCCCACTTTTGCTTAGATGACCAGGCTTTTGCTTCACCTTGCATGGGACAACAAGAACCGACACTCACAGATAGTGTCAAGGAGCATTTATAAAAATGGAATGGCATACTACTAATAAGCTTTGGTCCATCCAAAACACAGCAAGCCATTTGTTTTAAACACTGATCAAGTAAGAGGTGTTAACTTGATACTGGTATGACTCAACACTTGCAGGAATGTCAGACTGGTAATGAAAGTCATACCCAACCTACTTAAAGGGAAAGAAAACGCTTCACATATGTTCTCCTGAAAGTTGTACTAATAACAGTTTCAAATACAGTATCCATTCCTACTAATTCTATTCATGTCGTCCACGATGACACGTATTGAAACTGCAATGGGTGATCATTACACATTTATATGATTCCAGCTGATGCTTTTTTACCACAAAAATACCTTCACAAATATAATTACGGCTATTTAATGAACAGTGTCACACAGGCTAGTGTGTGATTACGAGAGTATGATTTGTTGTTCCTGGTATTCTTTAACTATGGGACAAATCACTTGTCCTTGTTTTTCAACCTTGTACTGCTTATGGGTATAGAATGGAAGCAACGTTTAATACAATGCCAGAATAAATTCTATGTATTTTGTTTAGTCATTTTCACAGTCAAGTGTGGCTGGTTTAGTACAAAGTGAGTGAGCATTCCTACCTTGAGAACATTGAAATGCAGGCAACTTTTTCAGGTTGCCCAAGATTGAAAAACGTATTTCTCCATGTGGAACATGTGAAGGGAAAATTAACTGCCCAACCTAAAAAGGAAATCAAATTAACACGTCTCAAACCTGCTGAATATTATCTTCTTTTTTCTTCATTTAGTTATAAGAATGTTATCAATGTGAAGAAACTCTAGCTTGCCAATGAATTTCGTTTCTTTATCAAGTTGTTATATCTAGGAGAAACCATTTTGCTAAGGAATAACAAACACTTAACCAAACCCGGCTAGGATTTATACATGTAATAATTTGTTGTAAGCTTGATAGATAGGGTCTTCTATGTATATTATAGTAGTATTACGCGCCCACTGGGCCTTCAAAGGATGCCGCCTTTGCCGCTATTGTTCTTAGTTGTCAATCAAAGTTAATGTTTCAATCAAAAATTCAAGATGGCGGACTCGCTCGGAGAGCGCTCGGGTAGTTGTTGTTATTCTAAGTATAGAATAACTTAACTATATGGGAAGGAAGAATGGAGGTTAAACATGTGGGACAGAATGTCTGTCCCTTACCAAATTGCGCAGAACGCATGCGCAGTAGCGAATCTTGTGTAAAACGTTCCGAAACGTTTTCTAAGTGTCCCAATTATTTTGTAAGCGATTGGAAGAGATACTAGTCATTATACTATCGAGACATCCACACAACAAAGTAGTCAGTTTAACAATGTTTATTATTTTCTTGTAATTAACAATAAAGGAAAAGTATTATTTTCTTGTTATTAACAACATGGAAAAATACATCTCTTTTCAGCTGGGAAATCTAAGAGTCCTCGATTCTCTTCAGTTCTTGGGTTCAGGAGCCAGTTTAGATGCTCGACATTAATTTCGAGGAAGGATAAAATGGTTGCTCACGTTAAAAATTTCACTCCGAAGGAGCCAAGCGGAAAGCAGAAGAGTCAGCAGAACTATCCAAGTTGGAATTATTGCATGCAAGCAAAGTAATCTTCCTCCTAAAGAAGTCTTCCGAAATGATCTAACAGGAGATAATATTTCAGATGAAAAGTTACTTTTATAAAATAGATAATAAACTAAATGTGTTACAAAGTTCCTTAACATTCTTGCATTCTTGTTTCGGTAGATTTAAACTTCGTTTAAAAGTCTCTTGCAATTCCAAGACAGTCTCGGAGTAATCGTACACATTCCCGACTCCTACAATAGCCGTTCTTGTCACGAGAGTGGGTAAAGCGTACTGCTCGTTTGACATCTGATCACACGCGTAAAACAAATCTTGGTTAGGGTTATACCAAAACCAAATGTTTCGCTGCACATCATACACATACAGGACTTTGTTGAGGACTTTACTCATTTCTACTGCCCATCCTGTTCCTCCAAAGCAAAGGTTACTTTCAGGTTGAAAGCATGTGAGCGCCAGCACCATATCAGCTTGTTTCACCACATGATAATTTCAGTGGATATATTGTAAACTGATAGGGTTCTCTAACTGCTTGTTGAGGCGTGCAGCGACTTGTCTTGTTGTAGGAATAGCTTCAGCTAATTGAAGATGTGTTAAGGGTTGAACGGAGGCTCTTCTGGGATGACAAGGAGGAATGAGAACTTCGACCTTTAAACCATAGTGTCTTGCTAACTTTTCTGCTTCTTAATCCACACCATTTGCACCACCAGAGATTACAGTCAAAGCCATCCTGTTGAGTGTTGACGAGTAGAGGCCAACGTGATTTTTTATACAAGAGCAATGACGTCATTGCCCACACATGTTCAATTCCCAAAGGACTTGATCTTGCCTGGTGCATGCATGTCGTAGTAAGAAATAGCTTTTGCACAAAGTTCGTCCATCACTTCTTTGTTTAAGTCAAATAAATAACGGTTCAATGTGTCCACATTAAGATTGTGATAACTGATGCCTTGAATAATGACTTGATACATAAACATTTTGTAACCTTCTAGTAGAGAAGGTTCCATATGCTGTAAAATGTCGTCTAGACTGTTTGATGGTTGCATAGTGAATGCTTTTAACCTGAGGGTGAGTCGGATATTATATCAGGTCGTTTGTTTGCCAAGAACTTGAAAAAGGCCGTGGTTTCTTTGTTCAGCTTATGAAATATCTCTCTGTTCAAAGCAAACAAGTCGTAATTCAATTGATCAAAGGTCATGTTGGCGTTGGCCAAGGTCTCAATCATCAAGGCTCGCATAAATTCTTGGTAGGATGCAAATTGACAAGGTTGAACTGTTCCAATTTAGTAGACGGTGTCGTAGCCATTTTCCTCCTCTAGTTTTTGTATTAAGGTTTTGAGTCGAGTTGCTTCTTCTTGTAGTTTTTCCAAGCTTTCCTTAAGATGTTTGATTTGTTGTAGCAAATGCACGCAATACCTCAAAGATTTACTAGCCACCTTAATCCACTCGATCTCACACATTATGATGAGACACACATTAGTGTGTCTGCTTATATGGGCAGGTCACGGTCCACTGATTCATCCAACCGAATGTATTTTCGTTGAGACTCTGTCAGTTTTTTCTTGAAAAACAGAGTGACAATGACTGGACTATCCTGATTGAAGTCGGGAATAATGTTATTCCATTCTGTCACAGTCACTTCTAAAATGTCCACCAAATAACTTCGCATGGAATAAAATTGAATGGGTTACATTCAATCAGTGTTTCTTTGTTTTTATAAGGCAGAGTTTTCATAATAGTATTGTTTCCATCAATGCTTTTGGTTAAATTGCAAGACAAAAACAGATGGCGTAAATTGTCTGTTCCATGAGATTTAGGAAGTGTAGAAGCTTTCTTGTCCCCCGTACTGGTAGTCGTTGTTTCCGTGGTTGTGTGAGAAGAGTGTATGACAGGGTGATCATCATACACATCGGGAACATGTTCTACCTGACCCTCTACTCCATACAATACCAAAAAAGTATTGTCCTTTAAAGGATTTGGGTAGGATGCAGGCAGAGGATACCCTATTTCAAACTTGATGTTTAATGTTGCATAGCTACTTGAAGTTTTAGTGAATTGAATGGTAAGAGTGTGGTAATAAATCAAATGGGCTTTGTTTTGCTCATGAGTATGTTTTTGAACCGACAAGTAATCGACTGGTAAACCTGAACCTTCTGCCAAAAAGTTGGAACGATTAAACAACCATGCATCTTTTTGATACCATTCTAAAGCCACAGTGTAAGTGTTGTTTTGCGTTAACGAGCTCATATCAATGTCCAGTTCCCCATTGTATTCACCTCTTGACACCCCATCCACAATTTTTACCCCTTCTAACAAAGTCACACTCAGAGTCGTGGGTTTCCAATAATGGAGAGACACAGGCAGGTCGACAAAGTAATCGTCCAAGTCGAGTCCAAGAACCGTTTTCCATAGTTTAAGGTTAGACATCAAGGGTTTGAACACATTCAAGACTGTTTTCGGGGTTTCATAGGGTTGATTAATGGCTTTGTCAAAGGCTTCATTTAAATTCACAAAGCGCCAACTAAACGTGGAGCAAAGATACAGCAATCCGTTTACTACATGAATGGGTTGAGTAAAAGTAAATTTTGCATTGAGACAGGTCGCGGGATCTGGTTTTACTCCAGAAATACCATCTGGAAGTTCCATGAGTAAATTCGGTCCCACCGCAAACACATTGTTAGCTGTTTCTACAACCCATCCCATTTGTTGAGCCAAGATCAAATTAATGGCTAAATAAGGCACCCTTTTTCTGTTAGTACTGTCAATATTGTAATGTCGAAGCAGCCAAGTCGTGTAATTATCTTGAGCAGAAACATCTATTCTCCACCGATCATTACTGTCTTCAAATTCATACCCCATGGGTAATTTTTTGTTTAAATCTTGTTCCATCCACCAAAAAACTTTGGACAAAAAATCAAATCCATTGGAGGCATCTTGCAAATCTGCTGTTTAAAGTTGGGACAAAAATTCTTGAGATTGACTAGATTTGAAAGCTTTGGCATATTGTTGAAATAAAATATCGGTATCGCTCCCTTGGTACAGGTTGTGAATCGAGCGAATACCGAAAGGTTTGGTAGGAATTGTGTCACGATGTTTCGTCAGAGAGGAACTGACATGGGATGTGACAACATGGGGAATGGGATTGGAAACACCAGGTAAAAACACACTTGCCAAACCCACTTTCCATTTGCCCGGTAACCATAAGGTTTGAGGCAAACGGTATTGAAACTGCGCGGGTAAATTGTCCAGAAATTCCTGCGTTTTTTGACTAGTCAACGTCACATAAAACGAGTTGTCATTTGGCTGAGTCATGTTGTTTAATAATGAAATGAGGTAATTTACCTCTTTTATAGCCTGCCCCAACATGCTCAAGTCCCAAGGGTGTGATTAGTGCCAGTTCGTGACATGAGTGACGTCATTGCCCAGACATGTCCAATTCCCAAAGGCATGTCAAGTGAGTATAAATCTGTGTGTTTGATGTGATTTTTCACTATGCGTTATCTGCAAGAACCACCGTTTAACATGGAGGCTCCCAAGAAAGAAAAGAAAACCAGAAAAGCCAAAAATAAGACGGGAGAAGAAGTGGTTCAAACAGTTCTAAAAACTCCAGAACCTCAAATGATTGAGAATGCAGAACCTCTTACAAAAGAATGGACAGCACCCCATTACACTACAGGTGATAAATTTAGGATGCAGAAATACCTGGACCCAGAACCTCAAATGATTGTCAATGAACAACTTCCTCCCTATGAGGAAATGCAGCAGGCCTGCCGAGATCTGTTCAATGGTCCAAGTTCAATGGAAACACAACCTGACCTAGCTCCCGTGCATATCATGGAAGAAGGAGTCGCTGTGTTACCAGATGGTCGACAAGTGGAATGGTGGCCTGTAGAGGGGGAATTCGATGTACCTAATTTAGAAGAACTGGCTTTGCAAGAATATCTGATGGATGCAAGCAAGCCTTTGCATACCAACTTTGTCCTGCCTGAACAAGGACTTGCCATTTGTTATACATGCCCAGTGTACTTTGGCAATGCAGACAGCAAGCAGTCAGTGTTGGATACCATTTGTAACAGCATTCATCCCAAAATCCATGAACAATGGGGAACCTTTGCCTGTCATTGTGGATTAGTGCCTAGACTCAAGCTGGGTCAAACAGCAAGAAATCCAAACAAAGTGTTCCTAAGCTGCCCTAAAGAGAGAGAAGCCAGATGTAATTACTTTCAGTGGATTCACCAAGCACCTAAACCTGTTAAGGTCCCTAAAGCTTCTACACCCTCAGCTCTCAAGAAACGAATACATAAGATGGTACAAGAAAGATTACAGTTAGAGAAACGATCAAAAGTAGAAGAAGGAGGATTTAAATTTCCTTAAAACTGTAAAAATGAAAGCATTAAACATTGTGATCCGATTAAAAACGTGTCTTTACTTGTCTAACACCCTTGGGGATTCTTGCCCATTCCTGCCCAATACCCTAGGGACCTTAGGAGTCTTATAAAATTGGGCCAATTTCTGTTCAAATCACATTCTCTGTGGCGATGGCTTGTGAAACGTGTAAAGAAGATCTTGAAATGATGAACGTAGATTTTGGCGGTCCTGACGGTCCTTTAAACACTCAATTTTTGCTTCCTTGTTTTGAAGAAAAGAAACTGCCCAAGATTTTATGGAAAAGAATTGGACAAGTCTTAAAAAGAGGACTCAAACGTAAAATACCAGCAGCGATTGGTCTGGCTGTGAAAACCAAAGCCAAACAAACCTATAAAAAGAAACGACAACATGTGAAAGACATTTTAGGGGTGTAAACCATGAGACAAGGACAAAAATCACAATCTCACATAAGACATCAACGATTTGTAGGTCGTTACCATTCACCTTATCAACGTGGAGGCACTATTTTTAGACAACCTCCCAACCCATGGGGATTCACTAATTATAAACCGTATGAAATAGATCCATGGATTGCAAGAAGAGTAAGAAAACAAAAAGGAGGGAAAGTGCATCCAGTCATCTACCCTTGGAAAAACAAAGGACGGAAACGTATAAATAGACGGCGCAAACGGCGTTAAGCTATCAGTCTGTCAACATGTCGCTGAATCTGTTTGACATTCCCAACATTGACTATCGGTATGAAGCCAAACGGTGGATTCCTTTCAAACCGGCTAATACTGGAACTCGTCCTATTCTTTTTTACTGTACCGGCAGGGGATGATTATTATGATTTGAATGAAACCAAGCTAGAAATCAAAGTGCATATGAACACCACAGGGACAGGAGGACTTTCCAATGATGAAACAGGGGCTTCGGATGGTAATGATACCAAATATGTCTATTGCGTCAACAATTTTGGTCATTCTCTCTTTAATCAAATGAATGTGACTTTCAGTGGAGTGTTGATGACAGAACAAAGCAATGCCTATCACCAGAAAGCTTACCTAGAAACCCTACAGAATTTTAATCGTCAAGAAGGAGAAACGACCTTGGCAGCTCAAGGATGGGTGAATGAACTCAATGACCTTAAGAATTAACCCCTACCAATGTAGACACTAATGATAAACCCAACCCCAACGACTGGAGTGGAAAAACAGGGTCGAAAGCACTCACCAGTCGCTTACTCGGCAAAGCGTATCATACCTTTATCATCAAACCCCACATCGCGGTGTTCAAAACCGGCAAATGTTTGGTTCCTAACGTGCAGATTGATTTGGAATTGTATTTGAATGACAGCAACATGTTTCTGTTTGGTACTCCAGACACGACTACGACTGTCAACAAAAAGATTCCAACTCTGGGAGACAATGATTTGTTTGTCACGCTCAATGCCTCTGTGTATTCCAGGCTACAAAAAGAAAGAAGTTTAAGTAAAACCAAAAAAGTCCGCTACCCTGTAGTTCGAAGTGAAATCCGAACGTATTCGTTCGATGGAAACAGCACTCGTTGGTCTCAGGACAATATCTTCTTGAACAAGGTTCCTGTCAAAGTCATTATCGGACTCATGAATTCCACTAATTACAATGGAAGTCTGAAGTATTACCCTTATGCCTATGAAAAGTTTGGCGTCACCAGAGTTCGACAGCGAATTGACGGAGAAGAATACCCGTACAGAGCCTTGGAACTAGCAGGCAATTCCAAAGCAGAAGATTTAGTAGGCTATGATCGCTTCCTCACAGCGTCAGGCGCTTACAAGCACCACAGGGTACCCATGCTGCTCCCAAGCGACTGGGGACAAGGCAACAATTGTACCTTGTTCATGTTTAACAATGCTCCAGGGGATGCCGATGATCCTAGCTATAGAAATCCTAAACTCACGGGGAATGTCAGTTATGAAATTGACTTCAGAGCCAATGTAGGTCACAATGTGACAGTGATAATTTGGAGTGAGTATGAAAATGTCTATGAAATAGACCATTGGGGAGGAATTCTTTATTCCATCAACACCTAGGATGGAGCTCGTACCTCTCAGTGATACAGTCCTCCGTTACTTGGCAGAAGACGATCGCGAATTACGACCCTATTTTCTTGGTGTGTTCCGGCAGACCAATTACCTTCCGTGTCTAAGAAACGAGTGAATGCTTTTATTGTCAACACCGATGCCGCAAGTCAACCCGGTGAACATTGGTTAGCACTTTGGACCGAAGGAAATAAATGTGAAGTCTTTGACAGTTATGGGTTACCACTATCTACCTACAAAAACCCTACCTTACAAGCTTGGTTGAACCAGTGGAAAGACATTATTCGTAGCAATCATCCCTTACAAGCCATGGATAGTTTTACCTGTGGGCATTATGCCCTTTTCTTTTTAAAAGCGAGAGTCAGACATGTGTCTTTTCAAGATTTTTTAGCTCAGTGGCATGCCAATAATTTAGTGTTAAATGATAGGCGAGTCGCAGACCAACTGCAACGTCTCATTAAAACAGAGCTGACAGAGTATGAGCAATCTAATGTAAACCGTTCTTCTTTTTCTCATTAATAAAAATGTGTAACGCATGTTGGTGTGGTTTTATTTCTATCATGATACTACGGGGTGATGTTCAAAACGTGTTGAACGCGTTGTTAGAACAAGAATGGTCTTATTGGAAAGATCACAAACAAGAATGGATCAGACTCTGTCTTGATCCAGCGGAACTGTGGGATGGGTATCATTGGCAATTTGTACGATGTTTAGTGCAAGCTAAGTTGTGGTCACAAATCACATAAAAGGAATAGGTGAAACACATTTAAAAGATCAGATACTAATACTCATTCAGTTGAACTCACCGCGATTGTATCAAACACTATGTGGCGAACACGAAGGCATCGTAGAGTCCTAAAAAAACGAAAAAGTCAAAAAGGGGGTGCACGATTTAGACGAAAACCACGTCTGGTGGATAAAATTGCAGAAGGTGTAACCATGGGGTTGTCTGGTCCTTCTCCTAGTTTTATCAAATTCGGGGCCTTTTTAGGGAAACAAGCTCTGAAAAGTATAAAAGATAACGTACAACATTACAGACGGCGAAAATGATTCGACAACCTGCTAGCGTGATTGTAGCGGGTCCCTCAGGTAGCGGGAAAAAGTGAATTAGTGGAAAAATTACTCCAAGAAAAAACATTGTTTGACCCTCCTCTGAAAAAAGTAGTGTATTGTTATGACCGATGGCAACCCCGATTTGATCGCATGAAAAAACGTTATTTTTTACAAAGGACTTCCTCCTGAAGGGGCTCTCGTGAAATGGTTTAAACCAGAGCATCATGGCATACTCATTTTGGATCATTTAATGGAAGAATCGGGGAGTGATAAGCGTGTGTTGGATTTATTTACGAAAGATTCTCACCATCGAGGCATTACCGCTCTTTATATTACACAAGATCTCTTTCCCCCGGGCAAGTTTGCGAAAACCATTAACCGCAATGCTCATTATGTGATTTGTTTTAAATCACCCAGGGATAAGACAGGCATTCGACATTTACTACTCCAGGTGTACCCTGAAAAATGGCGTCAAGTACTCAAATTGTTTTTAAAGCTGACCGCCCGTCCTTTTGGGTATTTTATGTTGGATTACATCCTGCTTCAGACGACTGTTTTCGCATTTGGAGTCATTTAACCAAAGAAGAGGGAGCCACGCGTGTTCATACCTTTGACGAAGATATAAATAGAGGTTCACTCTCAAACAAACGCAAATCCAAACATGAAACGAAAAGGACAACAAAAAAGAAGAAAAGGTAAACCGAGGGTAGGAAGACAACGAGGAGGGATTGCTCCCATGTTAGCCGCAGCGAATCCAGCTTTAGCAGCTGGAGGAAAAGCGGCAGCGTTAGGAGGTTTAAGTGCATTGACGAATTATGGTGCTAGGAAAGCGATCCAAGTGTTAGAGAAAAAGAAGTATAAAAGGAGGAGACGCCAACCAACACGAAGAAAGAAATAAACATGACGGGGCGAATGACCAGACAAAGTCATTTTTTAAACGATGTGTTAAAAGAAGCCAACCAAAATAAACGGCAACAAAAATTACCGTATCCGAATACAGATCAAATTTATACCGTGAGTGAATTAGTGATGAACACGTTGCATGGGAGTGTCAAACCTGGGAGAAAAACAGTGAGTTGTTTAAAACCGTATCGTCAATCTCTCCGAGTCATTGCTAACCCTCGTCAGAGTATAAAAAAGCGCAAACACTTGATGAGTACACAGATAGGTGCCGGTGCGTGGAAAGAATTACATCGCTGTTATCACTGTGCTAAAAGGCAATATCGCTATTAAGTCATGAATCGATAAGTTTTACAACGACTCCTGTGTCTATTAGACCACCTGCTTCTGCTCACACAATTTATCAAAGAGTTTCGACAAAAACTCAAAGACAGATGCAGACCCAAACAGATATAAAGACAATGCTTAACTCTTATTTTCATTAGCAAGCATGGACGGCATTTCATCCACACCGATTGAAAACTCAGTGCAATTTTTAGGTTTGCGAGATAAATACAAATCCGATCTTTTAGACGATAGTCGTTTAACAAAAGCAGCGGGTTTAGCCGCTCAAAAAGAACTTTTGTTGGAGAGTCCTGCGCCGGATAAATGGAAAGAACCCCGTTTAAAATCAGTCAACCGAGAATTACAACAATGGGTCAAGAAAATTCGTCAACCAGGAGGAACGCGAGGGATAAGTCGCGATGAAGAGGACAGTGATGAGGATGAAGGAAATTTAGCCGTAGGACCATTACAACAATTTATGGGAAACATTTCAAAAATCAGTAAGGCTATAAAAAGGAAAGCCGAACCGATGACCCCTCAATCAGTTTTACAAACACCTGTTGTCAAACAAACTCCTTCTACCAGTAAAAAACCCAAGTTGTCCTTTAAGACAGGGTCGAAAGGAAAGCGTTTCTTACCCAAGACACCTAAAAAGAAAAAATCTCCTTCGTCTGTTTACAAGACCCCTCAAAAGACAGCTGAAAAATCTTCGGAAGAATTAGCCACAGAATTACCGTTTTCAGACCAGGTAGGCGAATCTCCTTGGAAAAGTCCGGGTGAATTAGCCAGAGAGAGTCTCAAAGCTATAAGAAGACGTACACGCAAATCCCAGAGTGAGGAACGAAAAAAAAAAGAAGGCAATAGACAATACAATGTTTCTTTTTGAGTATCTGTTCATACGACATAGCGCCGGGGTTTCCTTTTTTTCCACGATGCCCGCTTCCACGTTGGCGATTTTTAAAAAAGAGCAGCTCCGCGTAAAAGTCACCACTTGCAGCGTCGAAGCTCTCGGCCGAGTTTAATTGCTTGGCCAGTTTATCTAACCACGTTTCTGTTTGCTCACGATTGTTGAGCCAGTCTGCCAGAGGAAGAATAGGTGAACTGATCCACGTGTATGTTCCGGTGCTATGGTGAATCGAGATCTTTAGCGAATAGTCTTCGACAGGATAGATTTTCTCACGACGAACATAATTCTCTAATCCTTGTCTAAGGGCTTCGGCGACCGCTTCGCCTTGAGGATCCCCGTTAGGAGCCCGCATTTGGTTTAATCTAAAACGAACGTGATGTTGCACTGCTACTCCGTTACGAAAACTGCGAGGAGCACCGAGTCGTTCCATGTTAGTGCGAAAGAGCGGGTTACCTCCTTGCTGATCGCTTCGGCGAGCAGCGCTTAACAGTTTGGCTTCGTCGTCCGAATCCATGAGTTCCTCTCCCTGACTAGCCATCCATTCTAACTCATCTGCTAAAACCTCTTCTAAACCATCCTCCATCAAAGCACGAATGTAAGGATCCATTTTACGTTTTGAAAAGATAGAAGATCGTTTTGAAAAGCTCCGCTCAGTAAGACAGTAAAAACTGAATGACGCTTTGAGAGACGCGACTTAGTTAAATTAGCTGTGGAGTACGTGCTTCGGTTTTTATTAAGTCATAATGGACAAAGAACGTTCTAATGACCATTTCAAGGTTGTTCAAGGTTGCCCAAGGCTGCCTAATTAAATATTTGGGTTGATTCAGCTACAATTAGTGTCATCTTTGTTTTTTTCTAATTAATTTTTTGGCTGATTCAGCTACAATTGATGTTATCTTTGTTCTTTTTCCCTGAGCGTTCATTTGACATTCTCAGTTCATTTTTCTAAGAAACCCTCCCCTACCTGAGCGTTCATTTGACATTCTCAGTTCATTCTTTTTCCCAAAGACACAAGTAAATTACACACAAACTTAACTTTATTTTCATTTTACCTCCCTTCGGTAAAATGTTACAATAAATTTCTTAGTAAGTGCAGTGAGAGGAACGTATTTAACCGCTAGTTGGCTAAGTCCTTTTCAAAGCACTTTTTTCTTAATTACAATCTGGAACTTGTCAGAACCCGAATGGATCTGATCCAAAACGTCATCATGATAATCGTGAAAAAACCAAGGAAATTCTAATTTTAAGTGAGCGTACGTTCGCTCAAAGCGTTCGATCATTGATTCAAAATGCGGAAAGAAAGGATCGTCAATAAGATCTATATCATCAATGGTTACATTTAAAACAGTGATATGAAAATCAGTTTTTTGTTGGTCTATTTCAAGCCACTCCGTAAACGGATTGCGTGGTAAAAAACGAATATCTTGTAAAGCTTCTCTACAAAACAAACCAAAAGATTGCATTATTCTTTGCTCAAGCGCTCTGCGCCTTTGTAAAACATTTGTACGTCTATATAACTTAAAGATTTTACGACGTTCCCTTTCAAAATTAACAGCTTCATATCTATCATGCCGCATTTGTCCTTCCACCGTCAATCCTTCCACACAAATTCTCAAACACTGTGAACAAGTTTCTTGGGAAAAAGAAAGCCATTGCACTGAACTACAACAATGTCGCTTCTTAATTTCTCGCAAACATTTTCTAAAAGAAAAGGAAATTCAACGTACATAAATTCTAAGCGTCTACGAATAGGTGTATAGTAAAAAAGACGAATTGAACGCGCCTCCTCATTTTTGTCAAAAAATTTCTTTTGCCTTTTCAAACGCAATCCGTCTAACGTTAATCCCGTTGTCCTAATTCTTCTACAATGCGAACACACTGGTGCCCAAAAATTAACCGGAATCCATTCTATTTTATGACAGTACATGGTCCATCTTCTAACTTTCAGCTGGCTTAAACAATTTCTAAAATAAACATAAACAAGCACGTTTAAAAACACGTTTTTATAGTTCAATCATACAGCATTTGGTCTTCACACTTAACCATGTGCAGTCTCTAATCCAAAACAGCGATTCCACAATCGGTCTAAAAACGCAACATCGCTAGGGCAAATTTTTGAGTTTGAAAACCATGCTTCGATAAACAACAATTCTTCGTATACACACCTGAAGTTTATTCGATGTTCTTCCCTCTACCGATTTCTGTCCTCAGCATATTGTCGCTCCTGCAATTCTTTTGCAATCGGGTGCCACGGCACAAGGAAAGTTTCAGCCATTAATCCCGGATTGGGAGCAGCTTCGAACGCCAACTGATATAGAGTCTTCATCTTCAAAAACAGCAAAGCAGATCAATATCTTTACACGGTGGTGAGCAGACCAAAGTGACTTTCGCAAATCCACCCTTCATTTATGCTGTTCATGCGAGATTCACGCTCACTGGCGCGGCGAAAACAAATGTTTAGCGGCAAAAACCAATTAACTTTTCGCCGTTCTTTCAAGTTTAAACCTTAGCGCCTAAAAAGTTCGCTTCGCTTTTAAGTTTAAAGGTTAGCGGCAAAAAACAAATACACTTTTCACTCTTTTTCAAGTTGGACTCTTTTGTTTTGAAATCTGTTTTAAGATGGAAAAAAAATCTTATTTTCAACGATGGCTTCGCCCTTTGAAACAGAGGGCCTACCCGTTCACCTGGGGATTCTATTCTCAATTTCTAAGTAGAAAAAACAAATTCTACTAATCGTCTTTTGACGAACACACAAACGGTTCTTTTAAGAACCACCACATGATTAAAAGTTCGTATCCAATACACAGATAGCAAAGTTTTGAAAGACTTGTTTATTTTTTCTTTTTCTTTCGTCGGGAACGTGCGTAGCGCAAAGCGCTACACATTAGTACTGACGCCAGGTAAATTTTCAATGCGTTTAAGCTCACGGGTTCGATTCTCTCTTTCTCTTTCAGGTCTTTCTTTTTTCTTTCTAAGACATAGGAGCAAAATTATTTTAGCTGACTCAGCGAGTTTACATGCAAATTTTTGAAGCGCGCGTGAATTAGCATACGAAACCACTGAGTGGAACGCGTCAATAAATCTCTCGTTCACATTTTTATAATTCACACACTTTGAAGATGTCTACGGATAAGGAACTCGGGGAAGCTTGGTTTGGCTGTCAAGCTGAAGTAAAACATCTTAAGGCTGTTTTAAAACTCAAAGAAACTCACATTCTCACACTCAAAGAGTATATTCGAACCCTTAAAAGAAAAGAGATAAAGAGACGACAAAAAGAGAAGAAGAGAGACGCTGAAAAGAAAGAAGTGAAAAAAGCAGAGAAGACTTTGATCTATGATAATATGGTTGGCGACATTAATTTCTGATGCGCTAAATGCCAACGATATCTTAAAACACTGTAATAAAATACTTCTTCATTATAACCATGGTATTTAGGTCTTTATTTTTCTTTGAAAGGTTCGTAGCGGCATGGTAGCGAAATGGGGATCGCGTCGGGCTCATAACCCGAAGGTACGAGGATCAAAACCTCGCTATGCCTTCTTTTTCTTTTATAGAGACTCTATGGCCGAATGGATAAGGCGCCTGACTACGGATCAGGAGATTCCAGGTTCAAGTCCTGGTAGAGTCGATAAAAATTTTTTCATTTGGAAAGATATTTTACAAAAACATTTCAGAACGTTTTTACTCAAGATTCGCTGCTGCGCATGCGTAGTCCACTATGCATGCGTACTGCGCAGGGGACAGAATTTCTGTCCCACAAGTGTGAGTGGTGACCTTCATCCACATATATAAATTAAGTTATTCTCTACTTAGAATAACAACGACTACTCGAGCGCTCTCCGAGCGAGTCCGCCATCTTGAATTTTTGATTGAATACATTAACTTTGATTGACAACTAAGAACAATAGCGGCAAAGGCGGCATTCTTTGAAGGCCCAGTGGGCGCGTAATACTACTTATTATTATAGGGTTTGCCTTTCTATTAAGCTAATTGTTGTACAATGTTGTGTAGTTTTCAGTAATTGTAACTAAAGTGAATAATAATTATATAACTTACTGTGGTCACAAAGTTCTCTGCAGAACACAGTATATTAAGAACAACAAGGATCGCCATTCCTGCTGTGCTTCGACAATCCATAAAAAACATTTCTTCAAGAAAAAAAGGTAATGAAAATAATAATTATTGTTAATAATATTTATATCTAATATCATGTATATATATTTATATCTAATGTCATGTCTATCAACTTCAAACTTGATAAGTCAACGTGCTCCTGCTTATTCAGTAAAAACTGATTTAACCATGACGTTTTTTGAGCAATTGCAGAATGAATCAAGATTCACTTGTTACTAATACTAGTGGTAGAAATGCTAAAAAACGAGATCAATAATTTTTTTTTATCTTTTTAAAATTGCAACTGATAATGATAATACCATTACATACCGTCACACATCAACGAAGTAAGATCAAGCAACAAGTCCATCAAGAGATCTGTCAAGGGCTTCACAGCTTTAGAACCAGCTACATTATTGCAGGCTTTTTGATCAGCAATAGTCTGGTTTTTGAAAGATGAAAAACTTAGCTGGTCAAACACTTGAGGCAGACTATCTTCAGCCCTTAGTTTCTGCAGATAAGAGATTGTTGTCTTGATTGTAGCCAAACAGTCCAACATACAAGTTGTCTGGAGAGTGGGAATTAACTCAGCCCTGAAATAAAGATATTGAGAATGTCAACGATACTTAGTCAGTTTCAGCCGTTGAATGTCCACTGTTGGACGAAGGCCTTCCCCACTGGACCACGTTTTGGTCAAGAAGAAGTAATTGTATATGACATAATCATCTTCCAGTTACTTTACAGCACATCGTTGACCCAAAATAGATTTCCTCTTGACCTAGGTACACAAACCCTTTAAGTGGACATCGGCTACTAATGAAGCTGGGACTTCGAAGCTTTGCAATTGCAAGATAAAGGTCAGTGGTACAAGAGAATGCAGGAATCTTAATAACTTCCAAGGACCTGTGAGCAGACTGATCCTTAATGTACATGTAACAAGTCATTCATGGTACCTAATCTGCCAGGAAAAACTAACACAAGGATGACAAGATGAGCTTACTAACCTTGCAGCTTTCCACTGCTTGTTCAAACACATGCCAAGAAATGCAACCACTAAAATAAAGATTGAAAAATGAAATAATTGCAGGATAAGTCTAGAACAACTGATTGAACATTAATAGATTGCAGAACTTTCTTTTTAGGTGAAAAGCCTCTGGCTGATTGGTTATTAACAATGTGCTAGAATTGACAAACAAGCAGAAAGTGGAAGATTAAATTGACACTGGAAGAATGAGTTGGTTCACAAGAGACCTTAATTTTTAAATGTCAATAGCACCAGAGGTAATGAAGAAAGAAAGCTCAAGCATTGTTGTAATAGTTCTTTCTTTGGCCACAGCAATCTTTTCTTCAGTTTCTGACTGAAGTTATCGTTTTTGTTTAACAGGGCAACCAGTAGCTGCAAATCGTCACAACATTTCAGCCACTACAGCTGTAGTTAATGATCATCATCAAGTTGCGTCAATAGCCTGCACATGATTATTATTTGTAGTCTGACTTTTCTATTCCTTGGTGCATTTTGATCGTCGTTACAAATGAATGGTGGGACTCATTCCTCATTATTCATGCTCAAAATTGGTCCCTCAGTAGTCCTATGTAGTCTGTGAGGAAAAGAAAAATTTATCTACTGTTGTTAATGACTGTTTTTTCTTGTTTGGCTTGGCTTCTTGCTAATAAAAACTCTTTTTCCCAAGTTCGAGGCAGCCTTTAGGCAATTTTACTGAAAAACCATTGTTTGTTGTAGACTTAAAATGATCCAGTCTTCCAAAAGACAAGTTAAAAGGGGAGCAAACATTATCTTGAAGGTAGTGAAGGTAGTTAAAAACCAGTTGACTGCTTTTGCATGTTTTCTACTGATGGAAGTTTCAGACTATTGTTCCCAATGATTCTTAAACTTCGTTGTTCAGTATTCTTTAATTGTACAACGTATATTGGTACTCTAGTTAAAAGAGGCCTCGCCAGGGGGGAGGGGGGTCCCACATCACTAGTCTCAGTTTTAAAACGTCTCGTGTCAATGTTTCACGTTGCTGTTGGAAAATGAACGAAAATTCTTTGTCTTAGTCGGAATTTAAGAAAGGGGGATAGCGGTGCGTTATAAAGAAACCATTACAGTTCTGCCCTAACTTTTCGCGTATCGAACACCTATACATCGCCATTTACAATAAAAAACACAATTTACAGGAGTGTCCACTGAAGCTCACTGATAAGAGATGTTCTTTGAAGCACAAGGAAAATCTACAAAAATTACTTCTTCTTGGCATTCAGACCGGTGATAAATTAGCCAAACCACCGCTCTTTGTAGCTTATTCTCGGGTTTGCCACCACTGTTGCAATTTGGCTGAGGGAGGTTGTCTCTTGGCACGATTTCATTTGTTGCTACTTTTCGGGACATGGCAGTTGTCAGAATTAACCCTGGCAGGGCCTCTTAAAAGAGGCCATCTAAATAAGACTTATTTGCCCTAACGACGTACACCAACAGGGACAATGGAATTGAGATGAAAACTAACCACATCAGACACAGAGGAAACAATTTAAGGCATGATTAAATAATGAGGATCAGAGTCCACCAACCAATAGCAAGGATTGAAATATACCAATCACCAACAGCCATGGAATGCTAGTTAAAATTAAGCAGAGCCAATCAACAACAATACCTGATGATGACCACCTGAAGTCAAGTGGTCAAAATGGTGTGATCAATAGCAAAAAGAAAATCATGAGACAGATATAAAACTTAAAGATGGTAGCTATCACTGTCCAACCATGATGAAAAACTGTACACATTATAAAGTTGCTTTTCATTACCAAAGTGTCCATTGCAACGAAGAACATCAGTCCCTAAGCAATTATTAAAAAGAAGCAAGCAACCAATTAGGTATGTTAAAAAGTCATTCAAAGGTTAAGCACTAAAACAATGACAATAACAAAATAGTGTGTGCAGAGCTTGATCACTGTATTTTCACTGTATCACTTGCAGTTGCTTGATCACTGTATTTTCCATAACAAGAGGAACGTTATAACATGGACTAGGTATAAAATGCAGACTCCGGAATGAGTATAAAACACGCACTAGGTATGAAATGCGGACTACGGACTGTGTATATAACAACATCTTTAGAAAGGTAACACTGAGTGAAACGGGAAGCGGACTGACATAAAACAGTCCGCTCCTTGCCTCAGACACAGTCCTTTAGCTGGTCATGCAGTCTATTCTCCTCAACATCAGCGTCAGGTAAAGAAGGAGAGCATACTGCACAGGCAAGGAAGATTTTGCCGCTTCTAATCATAAAAAGGAGGTGTTCGAAGAGAACTCAATTTATAGTTTTCAACCAATAAGAAGCACTGGATATAAAAATAGTATTGGTGTTAGTGAGAGTAAATTTCTTAAAAATGCAGCTATTCCATTTCAAATAAAGCCTTGGGGATATGATGAAATGAAGAAATCACACAAGAAGGTGAGTGTAGGGGCATTCCACGTTTAAAAAAAGCTGCATGTAGCGTCCACTCATAGCTACTTGAACCTGTACTTTAATTAGTTGTTCACTTGCTAGTTCGTTTCTAATCTGCACATAACTTGTATTCATTCCATTCACAAATTGCACGTGAAAGAGAAAGATTCGCTGAAATAACAACAACGCGACTATTACAAAGATGATACTGACCGAATAACCGAAAATACTGCATACTTACAAGTTATTGTGCCTTCTTAATGGAAAGGAAAACTTGTCCTAACGAAACGACAGTATAACTCCATAACAAAACATGTGCTTTTTCGTGGGAAAGAGCGCCCGCGATATTTGTGTGCGGTCACCGAAGACCACACCATATAACGTTTATTTTCTGTCTCTTACACGCTCCCCCCCGAAAGACGACTGGGGAGTCTTTCTACTTTAGCACAAACTAGTACTGAGCGTACAAAAAACTAGTCGAAACTATCCGATCAGTACAAAGTTCCTCAAAAAGTTCCTTCAGTTATCTTAACCTTTCGGAACAGTTCAGACACTTCTCGGTGCCCTTCCTACACACATGAACTGGTAGCTTCAAAGAGGTTTTGGCCGCTGTTCCAAGCCACCTAGTAACTGCTCTTCCAATAGACAGAGCTTCCGGACATCTCTGCGGTACACTCCGTCCGCTGTTCTGACGACAACTTGGCGTACCATGCCTTCGCTATCAGGAAAGGTTTGCTCGACCAAGCCCTTTGGCCACTGACCCCGGGGCAAATTCTTGTCTGCAAGCAACACTAAATCTCCTACTATAAAGTTTGGCTTAGGTTGTAACCACTTCTGGCGTTCTTGGAGCGTTGGCAGATATTCCCTTGTCCACCTCTGCCAAAATTCATTTGCGAGAAGATAAACGTGCTTCCATCTGGCTTTGAATCGATCTGACTCCTCGAATAAATCTGGGGATGAAGACGGGTTTCGGCGCAACAGAAGGATATGGTTCGGCGTCAGTGCTTCCAAATCCTTTGGATCATCAGAGACCGGCGTGATTGGCCTGTCATTCAAAATCTTCTCTACTTCAATGAGGAATGTTCTCAGGGTTTCTTCGTCTACGAGGCGTTCTCCCACCATAGAATGAAGGATCCTTCTGATAGACCGTATAAGTCTTTCCCATACGCCGCCTTGGTGACTGGCCGCGGGTGGGTTAAATTTCCACTCAATTCCTCTCCTGGTCAACTTCAACTGAATCTTCTCCTGATCCCACACCTTTAAAGCGTTGACGACGTCCAATTCAGCTCCTCTAAAATTAGTACCGTTGTCACTATAGATAATACCTGGGGGGCCTCTTCTACCAACGAAGCGCAAAACGGCATTGATAAAACTGTCGGTGGAGAGGTTGTTAACTAACTCTATGTGAACTGCTCGATATCTTAAGCAAGTGAAGATGCAGCCGTAACGTTTGTTCAGAGAAGGGTCTCTCCTTGATCTTGTGTTAGGTCCTATCTTCACGTAGAGGGGCCCGAAGTAATCCAACCCAACTGCAGCAAATGGGTATACGAGCCTGTGACTGTCCGAAGACACTCTAACAACTGGAAGTGGTGCTGTCACCTGTTCTCCTAACTTGGCGTTCTGACGTTTGCACACATGGCACTTGCCAAGAACTTGCTTTATCGTGGAAACTACATTCACGATCCAATAGCGCTGCCTAATTTCGGCCAGAACTTGATAGGTTCCTACGTGTCCATTCAAGTGATGATAGTGGCGAATTATCAACTCAGACACGGGGTGCTTTGCTAGCAGTATCATCGGGTGCTTGGCATCATATGGCAAACTCGAGTGATTCAATCTTCCGCCGACACGTGTGATTCCTTCATCTTCGAATGGCTTAAGTCTGGCTAGTCTGCCTTTGATGACTGTTTCACTTTTCTCATCAGCAAACGACTGTTCCTGGACGAACTTCACAATTTTCTTCTCCGCTTTGTCCACGTCATGGATCGATAAGGTTTTAGGACTATACTTCACACTTCTATCTTTGTCGTTCTGGCACTGGGACTGCATCGGTCTGTTGAAGGCTCTACATAACCACCCAACTATTCTTCTCAATAGATCCCACGACGAATATCGTTGGAACAAAATGCTCCAGAAATCCGCATGAACTGTGGATGCTCCAACAGTGACTTTCTCCTTTTTCACTCCTTCGTCTGTATCTAGGAGGTCTCCCAATTCCTCTGGAGGCTGCGGGGGCCAATCTTCAACTTCTCTCCACAAGAATTCTGGACCACGGCGCCACCTTTCCAGTTTTCCAGTCTCCGAGGCCTTGATCCCTCGGGAAGCATAATCCGCAGGACTGAGCTCTGATCGTACATGCCGCCACTGCCCTGGATCTGATTCTTGACGTATGACAGCTACCCGGTTTGCGACGAAGGTTACAAATCTTCGTACTTCATTGGCAATGTACTTGAGAACTATCATAGAGTCAGTCCAGTAAGTCACACTGTTAATCTTCAGTCTTCCTTCTAACTCTCTTGTTATGACCTTGTTGACTTTCGTTGCTAGAGTAGCCGCTGTCAACTCCAGCTTTGGTACTGTTACAGCACTTTTCAAGGGTTTCACGCGAGACTTCCCCATTACGAAACAGCAATGAATTTGCCCCTGACTGTTAACAAGACGTAAATAAGAGACTGTCCCATAACCATGCTCTTGGGATGCGTCGGCGAAATGATGAAGCTCTACATGTTTCACTTCACCGAAGTCCTTTGGCTTAAAACATCGAGGAATACTGAATCCTTGCAAGCTCATAAGCCCTTCTCTCCAACTCTTCCAACGTTCACACAATTCTCTTGGGAGCTTCTCATTCCAATCCAACTTTAGTTTGCACAATTCCTGATTCATTTCTCTCCCAGGTAAGAGTAGGGGGCTGGCGAATCCGAGCGGGTCATACACCGTTGCAATAGATGATAAGACACCTTTCCGATTCTCTGGACGCCCCTTGTCATTCACAACAAAGCCAATGGTGTCATGTTCAACATTCCAGTGGATTCCTAGTGCTCTATCTATAGGCAAACTTTCTGATTTCAAATCTAAACTCTTAATGGTGGGTGCTCTTTCCTCCACCGGGAACGCTGACAACACGCTGCGAGAATTGGAAATCCATTTTGTCAATTCAAAGCCTCCTCTCGCAAGTAACTCCTGTAGCTGCTTACTGACTTGTACTGCGCGTTCTGAATCAGCAAAGGATTTAAGCAAGTCATCTACGTTGAAATCCTTAAGCACGGCGTCAACTGCCTCTTGGGAGAAGTCTTTCTCATTATCCTTAGCCGTCTTTCTCAGGGCGTATCCTGCTACGCTCGGCAAGGACTTTGCTCCAAAAATGTGCACGAGCATTTGGTAAGTCTTCGGCCCCTTTGACAGGTCACCATTTGGCCACCATAAATAACACTACGCTCCACGATCTTCTGGTGCTACGAAGACCTGGTGAAACATTCTCTTAATATGTGCCGTAACTGCAACGTCATCTACTCGGAATCTCAGGATCGCTCCTATCAGGGTGCTGGTGTTTTCAGGGCCTCTCAAAAGTTGCTTATTCAAAGACGTTCCACCACTCCTTGAGGCACAATCAAACACTACCCGCGGTTCTTCGGGTTTTCTAGGATGCCACACCGCGTGATGAGGAAGGTACCATAGCGGCTTAAGCACTGGGACTTCGTCATCAGGTACCCGTCGTGATGCTCCCTCGGTCAGGTACTTGTCCATTACGCCACTGTACTTTCGGTGGTAAACTGGATCCTTCCGCATCTTTCTCTCTAGCCAACTTAACCTGCTTGTGGCCGTCGACAGACTTTCAGGAAGGTCAGGCTTCTCTTGGCGAAAAGGAAGCTTAAGCTGATAGTGTCCGTTCACTAAGGTCGCTGACTGATCCATAAGTTCCTGTGTTTTACGGTCCTCAACAGACATGCCTTCCTCAGCATTGGCATCAGCTTCAACAAATTCCTCATCATACATGCGCTCTAGCTGAACGCTTAAGCTATCTTGGCCGGTGCGAGTAAAGTTTATGTGAACACGGTCCTTAACGGTTTCTCCAATCGGGCCGTGGACTGTCCACCCAAGGGGCGTCCTCACTGCAACAGGTTCGCCTTGGTCTCCTTCTTTCCGATCTAACTGCTTGTCAATCAGGTCTGGGCGATCGTTTCCTATCAAAATTGTCACTTTCTTATCTCCTGTCTCGGGTAAGCTAACGTCACAAAGATGAGGCCAACGCTTAATATCCTCGTTTGTGGCCATTTGTCGTGCTGAAACGGGAAGATTGCTTGTAGTCAAGACGTTTTCGAGTCGGAACTTTGCATCTCCTTCTAACGATTCAATTTCTAACTGGACTTCATGACCATGTCTTAGCTCCCCGTCCGCACAGTTGGTGGTGGTCATAGTATAGCTGATTGGCTTCATATCCGTTACACCTATTTCACGCGCCAAACTATCTAGACAGAGCGAGGCGTCTGAACCGCTGTCTAGGAAAGTGTGCGTTATGATCTCTCTGGCGCCTCCCGGACATCTAATCTTGACTGGAACTACCTTAAAGCATACTCTGGGTCTGCCCGCTTCGAGCGCAGCAACCGTCACCAGATCCTGTTCCCTTGCACTTGCCATCGAAGGGCTGCTATCCTTCGTGTTGGGCGCTTGCACATTGCTACTGTTCGCTGAACCTTCCACCGCATTACTGCTGGGATTTCTAGGGTTCTTTTCATCAACGCTCTCCGACGGGAAATGTAGCAGGTAGTGGTGATCCTTGCCGCAACCTGATATTCGGCAGGTGAATCCCCTATCACATTGTTTCGCAGTATATCCTTGGTCAAGACAAAGCTTACAAAGCCCACGTTGACGAACAGTCTTTAGACGGTCATTCAATGAGGCACTTCTGAACTTTCGGCACCTCCAAACATTGTGAGGTCCGGAACACTGAGCACACTTCCAAGGGGGCCTTGGTGATTTTTTCTGGCTTAGGCAGTTCTGGTCAGTTTGAGTCGCAAGGGTAGTAAACTTGGGAGGCGGATCCTTTATCTTGTTTGGTTCCTTTTTTTCTCGGTTACCATGAGAAGAGGACCCTAATTCTTGCCCGTATCTATTGTTTGTACGATCTGCAACTCTTCGAACAAATTCAACAAAGTCCGCAAAGTCCGCTCGACCTTTTCGCTTGATGAGATCTCCTGCTTTATCCACCCACTTCCTTTTCAGGCCCTCATCAGGGAGCTTTCGCATCAACGAGATTATGACATCTTCGTTGTCTAACCGACTCACGTAGTTGTGACCCATACTGGTCAGGACCCTCCTAGCATCTTCCAGTCGCCTTACAAACTCCATGAGAGTCGTCGCATCTGCTTTCCGCACTTGAATTTCTCTCAGTTTCTTCATGTGGGCTTCTACTATCATGTGAGGCTGGCCAAAGTTCTCGCTAAGAGTTCTCCAGGCTTCTGTGTACCTTTCACCCACTGTCAAATTAACACAACTCCTAATTGCTTCTTTAGCTTTGCCTGAGCACTGAGCTAAAAGGCGTGTCAGTCTTTGAGACTCATCAGACACCTGGTTCTCAATATTGTCTCTAAAGTTCGTAACGAACTCCACATACTCCAAAGGGTCTCCACTGAATTTCATCAACTCTACTTTCGGTAAGGATGGCCCTTGCTTGATTGCTTCGGCAACTGCCACCCAAGGATCAGGTTGCATGCGTGACTGCAGACTAGCTTGCTGCTCAAAAGGAGGGGCTGAATAAATGTACGTTGATGTGGATTGCTGAGGAGTGTTGGCAGGATAGAACTCGGTCGCTGATGCATCTAAACCTACAGTTCGTGGACTACAAGACCATGTAGGCATTCCTGGTGATTGGTGCATCGACATTGGTGATGCCGCAACAGCTGTGGATGTTGCCCTTGGCAAATTAAAACGAGGTACATAACTGATAGGCGTGCTGAACTTAGTACAATTAATTGGAGCCTGGGTAGTTAAACTACTAGAACTCGTCTTGTGAATTGCAACTCTTCCTACGTTTGGACCAGAAGTCGTGACCGCTGACTCTGATGCTACGTAACTCGCAGTCACCAATGATGAAAGAGAAGTTTGGGCAATATCTTGTGCTGAAGATGTTTGCATTTTTCCATTGTCAACAACTGGCTGGGATTCTGAAGAGAGTGTGGCACCACCCGTAACAGGCTGTGACAAATGCCCCTTCGCAGGAGGATAATTGGCACTATGCTCTTTTAAATAATCATTCATCCCATCCTTCGCTTCATTCTCTTCGCCGCGCTCCAGCAATAAGTCAATTTCCGCCTGCTCCATCTTAGTTTTAGCACTCAACAGCTCTAATTTCCTGTTTAACTCTGCTTTACTTCTTTCTACTTCTTCTAATTTGCGTTCTAGTTCCTGCTTTTCCTTTAGGGTCTGCACTTCCAATTTAGCTTCTACTGCCACCCTTCTCTTCTCGTTAACACTGCTTCTATTTGACACACAACTTCTCTCGCTCTTGTCAGACCTATGGCTCAATCCAGATTCAGAAGGAGGGGTACCTACTCCCTTTTTCCTCCACTGATTTATGAGGATTTCTAACTGTAATTTCATTTCTCGTTCATTCTGATAACTGTCAATAATAAGTTGTTTTTTCTCTTCATCATCTTCAAAGCCGAAGTAATTATCATGACTGACAACAAAGTTACGAAATGCTTCTTTATACCTGTAAATCTCGGCTTCCACTCCACTTATCTGTGTGCTAGGGCTTAAAATCAATTCTTGTACACAATTTCGCCGTTTCCGCAGTTCTCCAAGATACCAGTTTCGCTGACGCTTCGCATGAACCGCTTTCTCGACTCCAACTTCCAATTCATCTATTCTTTTGTTCGGCTCCCTTAATCTAACAGGCCTGGAACTACTGCCTTGTTCTACCGGATCCTCGCCATAGAAACCAAATTCCACGTTTCCACTTGTTAATGATGGCCTTACTTGCTCTAATCCACCATTCTCATCACCTTGGAACGTGCGCTGAGGCGATTTCTCTGTTGGCGTCGAATCGGGAACATTTTCCTTCTGTGGAGTCACGTGAGTCGCTGCTTGCTCGTGTCCACCTTTCTTAGCACCACTTTTCGATTTCTTGCTCTTCGAATTCTTGCCAGTCATTCCGTTCCTTTAACCACAGTACTGCTTGAAATCAATAACTTCGAATGATGTAGCGTCCACTCATAGCTACTTGAACCTGTACTTTAATCAGTTGTTCACTTGCTAGTTCGTTTCTAATCTGCACCATAGTTAATTGAAGTGACTGGTTATGAAGCCCGGCAAACATCAAAGGAGCAAACAAAGATGCCAAGATTTATGTTAGAAGGTCCACGACCCTGCACAATCTTTTGTTTTGCGTTCATACGTTATGCATGAATTACGTAACCAGCACGTTTCTATTGGTTAGTTCCTCAGTACGGAGTAAACAACTATTGTGTTTTGTGCAGGGTCAAGGCCAAAAAAGAGAACAAAAACATACAACAAAGAACTTTGTCGGGTTTCATAACCATTCCCTCTATTAACTATGTCTGCACATAACTTGTATTCATTCCATTCACAAATTGCACGTGAAAGAGAAAGATTCGCTGAAATAACAACAACGCGACTATTAAAAAGATGATACTGACCGAATAACCGAAAATACTGCATACTTACAAGTTATTGTGCCTTCTTAATGGAAAGGAAAACTTGTCCTAACGAAACGACAGTATAACTCCATAACAAAACATGTGCTTTTTCGTGGGAAAGAGCGCCCGCGATATTTGTGTGCGGTCACCGAAGACCACACCATATAACGTTTATTTTCTGTCTCTTACACTGCATGTAGAGGGGGGTTGGGGGGGATTACTCACCTATATGTGATTAATGACAAAATTAAATCATCGAACATTATAATGTATATTCTAAGCCAGGGGCATAGCCAGCTTTTGGACCACATGTAGTTGTAGGCCTGGCTGACTGACCACACATCCTGAAAATTTCACACATGACTAGTCAGCACTGACCTCACCAACACTTACAGCTCTTAAGCTTTTTAGCTAAACCCGACAGCGCATAGAGTGATCAAACCAAAAATTTGAAGGCCCGGGCCGGCTACGCTCCTGTAAGCGATGATATAATGACATGGTTTACACCCCTTTCATAGAATATCAGAGACCAAGGCTAGGTCTAAAAATAGGTGTTGATAATACCATTTTGGTCAGGCTCAGAAGGACACCTGATCACAGGTTAAGGATTCGGAGAACCAGGTGGTACACCTCCACCAAGAATTTCTAGGAGTTTTTATAACTTAAACTCATGAGTCTCATTAGCGATCTTTTGATCATATTTATCCTCACCTACAGAGTAGAAACAGTTAGCACAGCATTTACCAACGTAGTCCGTAGTCCGCACTTTATACCTGGTCCGTGTTTTATACCCAGTCCCTATTTTATATCCAGTACGCAGTCCGTAGTCTGTAGTCCACAGTCTGCAGTTCGTGTTATATACTGATGACCGATTGATAATTATATTATTTTGTTTTTGAGATTTGTTCACCCTGTGTTGCAATTAAAATTTAACCTCATAAATGGTGTCACATCTGATTGCTGCAATCCTCCTACGTACAGTACTTGAAACGAAATTAATATAAACCTTGTTAAATGCTACAATCCCGGACAAAACTACTTGAGAAAGTTTCCCCCATCATGTCCACTTTCCTACGCAACAAAACTATTTCCAAAACAACGCCTTTGCAGAAAGAAAACCCCTTCCCCCAATTCAATGTTGCTTCCCACAAACGGCCAGGGATCGGGCTTTCTTTTGAATACACAACAACATTGCTTTCAGGGGAAGGGGGAGAGGGAAGAACCGGTACAGCTACGATGTTTAGAAAAATGCTGTCCAAGTATACAATTTTCTCAACAGTTTTGTCCAAGATTGTAGTTCTATCAAGAAGACCTTAAGCCAAGTCATTATTTGCAAACCTCATAGGGTGTTACAGTACTTCACTGAGGATCCAGAAAATGTGGTTGTGTGCTACTTTGAAGACAATATATATACCGCTGTTTAATATGTCTGTAATGAAGGCTAGATTTGTTAGAACTGTCCAAGAAAAACTTATCATTCTAAAATTATTATCATTTAGTGAGCAATAAATAAACAAATGAGTGTTGGTAAAAGGTATTAGTAAAAGGCCTCCTCATACAGTCATAGTAAAAGTGGATCAGCCCTGAAACACTGAAAAGAAAATAATTTTAATAATGGGCTTTTTAATGTGTAAATTATTGAAGAGGTGATGAGACAATTAGGTAAGGAAAATAACTTCCTTTATAAACTTTCTACATGTACTTACCAAGTGTAAATAACTCCAAGATATCAACTATCATGTCTATGTCACTCCTGGCAAATACTTCCTTTCCCTAGAGTTTGTTAATTAATGCAAAGTACACTTTTCATTTTATGCAATATTTCAGACAGGCTTGGCAGGCAAAACATCTTGTACACTGTAACTACATCATTACAGTACAGCCCAAAAATAATGCATGTAAGAATTAAGTGATGCAAGCAGTTCTTCTGCCACAAGAACGCGCAAGTCACCACAAGAGGTAGAAATGCTTTTTTTTTGCAGTTTACCTGCAAGAACATTTGAAATGCAAGAAGTTAAAAATCTAAATGCAAGACAGTGAAGCTGCTGTGAATAAGCTACGAAAATTACTGCAAGCCTCAATAAGGCACAAGAAGTTGTTAAGTGTCCACCTGCAAGAATTAATTGTGGGGTTTGCATGCATGTGTTGGTTTATAGTTTTGCTGGATGATCTGTTTTTTTTTTAAGGGTTGAATTTATCCAGCTGTGTGATAAACCTTTGCAAACAGCAAAAGTTACTTGTAATCAAGTAATATTGCTTTCCCAAGCAAACGGCTTCTCTGCTTTATCTGCAGTACACTGTAAGCAAATGTACTTCTATTGTTTAGCATGTCAACAAGGATATACAGCTTTCACGAACTCAAACCACAGCCAAAAAGTAATGCCAAGAGGACCAGGTATTAATCATCTGCTTTGGCAGGAGATTTAGTTTAATGACCTCACTGGTTACTCTTTGGGTAAAAGTGTTGAGTACAAGTGATTTTACTGGCCTTTAGGCTATATAATCCATAAAAGTTAACACTTATCATTTCTTATTATCATCCATTTAAAAGTGTTGTACCCACCACTTCCATCATTTCCATTGTGCTGCTCAACTTTTTGAAAATCACAGAACATAAGATATCAAATGAATACTTGACCGTTGGAGAGCTGTTAAAGACGCTATAAGGAAAAAAAATTAGATACACTGCTTAGGCTAGCGCAAATGTGGTTTGGGTAGGTTCTGATTGACTGACTAAAAAATCCTAATGTAATTGCTGGTACCTCCCTAACAGCATTGTCCTATTGTTTCCAGTGAGTTGGTCATGCTTCATGTTGTGTGATACATGTATCCAATAACACGGATAAAAATATTTCTCTTTTATGATGGGCTAATTAAGAGAAATATGATTTTTACCTAAGATACATGCATGTACCTTTGTACATGACGTAACATTACATTGTTTGAGTGCATTGCTTTTTCAGTAATCATGATAAGCTTAATTTCACAATCTTTTCATCAGTATTATTAATACATGTAAGTAACCATTTTATTTTGCTCCTGCTCTCTAGTCTTTGGGGTAAAGAAGCACTTGTAAATTGTTTTAAAGGCCACAAAATTATGAGTCATAAACGTTACATGTGCATATTTATTCCAAACGCTCTTGAAACCATGTGATAACATACATTTGGTATGCTGCCAATGTCATTTGGTCATTGCTAATCATTAAAAGAAAGAAATTGAAAATAACTCATCTGGTATAGCATTTCTCACTGTAACCTTTGTGGTACAAAAATACCTTGCCACAATTCTCCTTAAGGGATTTTTCACATTGCAAGCCACAAAAACTTCAGCTAGAAAAGCTAGAAATTTGCGGTAGTCTTCATGAGGTATTCCTTGCTTGTTGTGGTCTGTAAACTGAAGAAGGATCCCTGCAGCCTAGCAACAAAACAACAAACAAATGACGTCCTTTAACCGTCACTAATGCAGCACATTACTAGCTGGGCCTGCTAAATTTTAGCAGGCCCAGCTGGTAATTAAAACAACAAACAAACAAAAAAATTAAATAGATGGTACATTCTATTTCATATCGTATTGCACATGTTAATTGTGGTTGGAATTGATCCTTGGTTTAAATTTTTATCCGTCAACCTTGTATTGTTCTACATAAGTATGGTTATGTACAGTATGAGCTTAAAACAATGGATAATTGAATTTAAACCTAGGATACAACTGAGCCACTAAATAAAGCAAACATGATACAAAGCACTCTCTCTTGTCCAGTCCCTGGCCCAACTTAATCAATAAAAAGTGCACCTCTGCCATTCTGTAATTCAATGCCCATTGGCTGTTGGTAACAGTAAAATTAATGGATAGGCTGGTGGCTGTTACATGTACATAATGGTAGTTGTTTTGTGGGAGTGAATGATATAAGGTAGCTGCACAGTAGGAGTTCGCTTCTAAGCAATGGGAATTAACATGAAACAAAAACAAAATGAAAGGAAAGTGAAACAGGGAAAAGGGACAAGAAGAGAAAGGCATTCTCTCACCCTTTCTCCCAACCCCCAGTTATTTTCCTGTAATGCTTTCTTAGCTCCATCCCAAACTAGTTGAATGCCTAGAACAAGCTATGTTGGAAAAGGTTCGACTGTACATATATATATATATATTAAAGAAACACCTTTTTCAGAAGGGCACATTGTTTGACACTGTCATCCTCTTCTAAAACTTGGCAAAACAATTCTGGAACCTCAGCCCAGCTTTCTCCAGACTCACACATCCCTGAGGACACAGACAAAAGAAGGAAAAAATAATGCACCCAAACTACATCATTATACATAGGCACTGTCAGAGCCTGCTAGACATCACTTTTTCTTGTGTGGGAAAATAGAGCCAGACTTAGTTTTGAAAAAGGCTCCCCGATGTTTCAAGCTCTACTGGATAAAAAAGTGGGTAGTTTGGACAGTCAAACCAGTAAATTTCAATTACAATAGATGCTCCCTCTATTCCACCTAGTTGGGGACTTACCTTTCCTTCTTACCCCTGAATAATTGAAAAAGAGCGTAAAGAGTTAAGAATAAAGGATATATTACAATTATTCACCGAAGAAACCACAGTCAAATCACAGTTTAAATAACATAAATATTTAATGACCCTAGTATTTTCAAAGTTTTCCAAATTGCATGTGTCACTTTGCAATTTATGTGGCCAATTTTGAGAAAAATGATTGAAAGTACTTGTGACATTAATCCTTACTTGCCCTCAAGTTCAAGTGATTACATGTGCTAATTCAAATTTTTTTTTGGAGCATGACATTCACTTTCACCTGAAAATCACCGCTGGCACAAAGACACCCTCAGATCACATTATAGCGGGGCTGCCTCGCATGCATGGGACAGAGCCCCATACTCATAGAATATGGTCAACCTCTTTTCGTTTGGTTGTCACGTGACTGACCAAGCGTACGTACGTACGTACGCGTCTAAAGATTGTACGGGTAGGGAAGGGGAGACTATCAAAAGGAAGGGAGGGGTGTCTCAGGTGTGTCTTGGCAAACCCTTGTCTTTTATATTGGCCATTCCCAATATGGTCAATTGACAGCTGTCAAAACAGGATAGCCACTGACCAGTATCACATTGCCATATCGAGGGCTCATGTGTCAACTCATCAAGGTGACGTGATTTATTTGGAAGCTGTCCGCTGACCAGTTGTTTTACTAGATCGCAATCAATGTTCAATCTCATACTTTCTAGCTAATTTGAGAGCACAGGAAAACTGATAATGCACACATCCATTGGACATTAATGTTGTGATCAATTGACAGCTGTCAAAACAGGGTATCCGCTGACCAGTATCACTTGACCGTATCCCGGGCTCAGGTGTTGACCCATCGAGGTTGAGAATTTTTTTGAAGTTATTCGCTGACAAGTTACTAGTTTTCAAATGATCGCAGGCTCAAGTTTGATTGATTGTTTTTAATTCATATGAAATATGTTTGTGTTTGTGCCGCACAATTAAAATTTTGATTTAAGACTGACCTGGGACGCGAAAATTCAGCCAACTATTACAGGCAGGGAAGGCAGTTGCTTTTGACTTTGCTCACCATGGTCACGCGTTGGTCACGCTCTACGTCCAATTTTTATGCTTTGATTGGTCAAAATTTGACAGGTGAGCTCATGCGGAAAATTTATGCAGCATCTGGTTTCTTTTGACAGCTGAAGCCGACAGAGTTTTGTGTCAACTTATGATGTTTTTAACTGTCTTTTTCCACTGGATGCACAAAATGAAATTCAGCTGTTATCAGGAGTCTTCTGTTATTCATGGCTAGTTGGTTTTTGGTTGAGAAATTAATACATTACTTGTCAAAGTCGGAAATCCGATTTCGGATGGCATCGATTTCGCTTTTCACCTTGCTTGATGCGTAAGGGTTGAAAAGTCTGAAGCGATTACTAGCCTTCCTCGATACCTTTCAGAAGCTGCAATTCTAATGGTAAGCCTCAGTAATTATTGTGTTTGATGTTTGTTTTTTATATCTAATTTAATGAAGTCGAGCGCAGTTTATGCAGCTATGTAGTTTAAGCACGTTTTAAAGATTTGAGACAATTTGATTTGACCAAGAATCAGGTTTGATATAAGCTTACAGAACTTTAAAAAGCCTTTAGACATTTTCTTACCGCAAATAGAAAGAAAACGTTCCAAAAAACATTTAGTTATAATTCTGGCTGTAAAAGAAAGCTTTGAGCGATTTTCTTGCCTTGAGTTCATCTTTGAAAAAAGTAAATACCGGGAAGCCGGCTTAAAACATAAACTTAAGCTTTAAGCTTGAAGACTCAGGATTTTTAGAGACACTTTAATGCTTGTCTACGTGAATGAAAAATGTTGTCTCTGTATATGTTTCACCGAATTATATTTCTTTTATTGATTGTTGGTAGTCTCTCTTGTAATTATAATCGCCGTGCCATTTGTTTTCAGTCATTCAGTGAACATCGCTTGCAGGAGTACTCAAAATGCCGCGCGTATCAAACCGGCGCTAAAGATTACACATGGATAAAACCATTTAATAAAACTGAATAAACCTAATAATTTCTTTAATATGTTGCAGCTTAACTCTAGTATGTTCGTTCAAACACTCGCTACAGCTTGCACTGCAAAAGTGAGACCTGGCTGGCCGTATATGTGATTTTGGAAATTTTTTTAACAGTTTAAAAAGCCCACGCATGTTTCGATCGTCCTGAATATTGAATGGGTGCAATTTGTATTGCAAAATTGTGAAATACTGCATTCTGTCCGAGGTCTGTATGATGAAAACAGTACCTCATGGTACTGTTTCACCTCAGATGTGATGTATAAATGGTATAAAAGGTTGGTTTACACGCACCCGGAGTTGTTGACAAAATTTTGTAAAGTAAACTTGTCGAACGCAAAAAAATTCGACCTGATTTTTTTTCCAGGCCTAATTAATCTTACGGTGATTAAGAGCCATTATGGCTCCTAAATGTTATCGAAGATGATTGCTATTTTTTGGGTGTACATATGAGGATATCAACTTGATGTACGATTTGGCTCACTCTTGGGCTGTTTGCAAATTATTTCTCTCTAAAATCACTTAGCCTTTCCCTCAAAAGTCACATGAACGTGCTATGTGCTCTAAAGTTAACTGAATTGTGGAATACAAGTTTATTGTTTCAATTAAATTATAAATATATTAATGGGAGCCTCGCTTTTAGCCCTGGCCAAATCTATATATTAAGATTTAGGGTCATTCCTTTTGGATGATCTGATCAGGATTTAGATCTAAGATCACTCGGATCCTGGTGCGTCAGAGGTACCAGTGGATCCCTGTCCGGATGAGATTTTGCGGTTCCTCTGATGCACCATGATCCGAGTGATACGATCGGGGCCGGCCGGGCCCGGGGATCAGGGATCCGGGATCCTGAATCCTGGTCCGGATACACCATCAGATGCAATCAATGCACCCATCAAAAAACACTGACACTTACCTTTTAGTTCCAGTTTGCAAGTTTCACTGACAAGTAACTTCTGCTTTATTCTTCGCTTTTGCTTCTTCATGATGAAAACTGACACAAGACGCACGTGCGTTACGCGTCCATGAAAATTACAGCGGATTTCACCTTTCGGGACAGGCGCAAATGCCGCGCAAATGTATGTATTGCTTTTTAGGTTAGTATCTCATGTAAGACTCCATATTATGTCCCCAATATATATATATGTAGTGAATCCGCTGAAAATTTAGCCTGTCGGTAATATTACCTGTAAACAAACCTCCGGCGAGCCGGTTTCGGTTCCTCTTTAACGTCCCTCCGGAAAATCATCCTGTTTTGTCAGCCAAACCATGACCGAGGTGATAAATGGTGATATTCCTTGTACCGAATGCGGAGCAAGACTAGAACCAAGAAATAACAAGAAAGCCGTTTTTGGGAAGGAATGCCTACCGTTAGCTTCGCGGCTCATTCTTTACGGCTTGTGTGGCCTCTTTGCTGAAGTCATGTTCACGGCAACTTGGTATTTTGTCGACTCTGCTAAGTATCGTCATGGCTGGAAACTCCATGGATGCACCTCTGTTTGGTCCTTCCCCATTTACGCTTTGTCTTCGTTCGCTGTTGAGCGAATGTTTTTGTTTCTCGATGGCCGAGTTCCTTTGGTGGTACGTGGGTTGATATACGTCGTTTGGACATACATGTGGGAGTTTGTTACGGGGTTAGTACTGCGGCAGTTTAACGCGTGTCCTTGGGATTACAGAGGCTACACTCATTTCAACATCATGGGTTTGATCACGTTTGACTACGCACCTTTGTGGTTCATTGGTTCATTGTTACTAGAAACTGTTGTTATACAAAGTGCTTTGCAACTTCAATATACAACAGAAGGCATCAATAAAAAGGAAGATTAATTATTTAAACTGTACTGACTCTGGTGTAGGAAGGCAAGTAATACAGTTGAACCTGCATTAACTGGCCACACCCAAGGTACCAGCAAGTGGCCACCTAATGGAGGCTGGCCAGTCAAAAGCGGTTTACCTTAAGTTAGCATAATCCTTAGTACAAAAATCACTTTATTTTGCAGACACATGTGGGAGCAGCATTACTGATCCACAAACAGTCATCACATTCTATCTCCTATGGACTGTATTTCCTTTATCATATTTTAGAATAAAACCAAACAAGTGTATCAAGTGCTTGATGGTGGCTTTATAGACGTGGCAACAATAGGAGAACTCTGATCATTGGGATGGCGAAACGGTGGCTATAGCCGCTTGATAGAGGTGGATGTACTAAAAATGGTCTCTGCAGCCCCTTGGGCCGAAGTCATGCAATGCTATCCCCTTTCACTCCCTCCTCCCCCCAGGGAGCATTGTGTGATTCCGGCCAGAGTGGCTGCAAAGGAGATGATGTTAATAGAAGTGAACTCTACAAATATTCTTTTCTGCAATTATTTTGGGACTTTGTTTACCAGAGGTCAACTGTGTTTCTCTCAGCAAAACAAATTCTGGTATTGGTGAAAAGATGTATACTATTCTTTTTTATTTGGGGGGCTCAGGAATATTTTTTGTCCTAAGTTGGGCATTTGTTATTGCCAGTTAATAGCATTGTTTTGGAACGTCATTGCTAAAAGTACTTGACATGCACAGGGCAGTAGGCAGTGTTGCTATATAGTTAAAAGCAGAATACATGTACCCTGCCATTAAGACTAGTTGCTTTGTATCTGGATACATGGTTTTCTTTTTGGCCACGTGGCACAAAGGACAATGATGATGAGCTCATGGTACCTAATAATAATAATAATAATAATAGTAATAATAATAATCCACATAGTTATGAAAACAACATTCTACTAGATAAGGAAAAAACCTTGGTGTATATGTATGTGGTTATTAAATTTAAGAATTCAAGTTGGCTATTATAGGTGGTCACATGGTACAAACAAATTCATACTACATGCTGCATAGTATAATTTTATAGCATGGCCATTGCTTAAATGATGTTTTACCTCAATAGCATGCAGTCTCTATTTCAATTATCAAGTTGAAATGACAGGATATTCTGTAGCCGCTCATTTTAACCTATTGATCAGGACTCGAGCTTCTAAAGTGCGTTTTCCTTTTCGTCTCTTGTTTCCTGTCAAATCGTCTGTTTTTGCAACGAAATCGTCGCCTAAAGAATCGTTTTACCTGGTAGTTCTACCAGGAGCTTGAGCGTTCAGGATGACGATGAAATCGAAAAAATCAAAAAAGCAAAAGGTTTAATAAGCAAAACAAAAACTCTGAACTTGCAGAAAACTTTTTGGTAGATTTCTTTGCCGCCATAGCACGACTTACCGTAAGTTGTCAAACGTGATCGGAATAGCAATGCGATCGTCCGACGTTTTATAAAACTCTAAGATCGTCGTTTCATCAATAGCGATCGTCGCAACTTCGATTTCGTCGGTTTTACCCATACAGATTATTATTAGTATTTTTTAGGGGCCCTTTAAATCAGATGATAATTATAATGTTAGACATGGTTTTCTACTAAGACTTCCCAAGCCACGAACGGAATGGGGAACACATACTACATATTTTTGAGCTTTTAACGATTCGACCTTTATGACGAACGAACTGATAAGACAATGCCTGACCCGATTTTAAACCACCTTTAGTGATGGTTGCCTCTTAATAGATGTAGCGCCAGGAATATAAGACTTTTTATTTGTTCGCCTGGTTTCTTATTTTTTGCTATAATTAGTGTTCACGCCTTTAGCGCAGTTTTGGATTCATTAGTCGTTTATTGTTCGTTTTTCTTTTTTCTTTGGGCTCAGTTTTTTGAATATCCCATTTGTACCTTCGCTTGTACTTGGTTAAGTTACCTTTTGCAGTTTAAGATTTCTCTTGGCCTTTGCTCGTCCTCGCGTTCATCTTGGAAATCGCTATCATCTGTGAGTTTCTCCTTTTTATTTCATTCGCCTTTTCACTTTTGCGTTCTTGTTGTCGTTCAGTTTTGTAAGTTATTTTGTCTTGACTTTGTTATGTTTATTGATTAGTATTTTTCAGTAGCGCTTCGCATTTATTCGCCACGTTATGCAACACAGCCGCTTGTTTTCGTTTGGTTTTAATAAGTTGTTAAACAATAAAAAATGGAAGCCACGAAAATGTCGTAGCGCGCACGTTTTGAGTAAAAATTGTGAAAGGAATTTTATTTGGTGTTTGAGATTTATTACAAGATTCTTCAGTCTGAGAAATATCTCTTATGTGAAGGCAAATATAATAAACTCAGTTTGACTCATTTTACTTGGTGTCTAATTCCTACATCATCAATTCTGAACAAATGACATCCTCTCCTGAAATGAGAAAATCATTTTCAACTAATTTAATTTTTTCAACAAGGCTTTGAAACCAATGTACTTCAGAAATCATTTAATAAATTCTTCAATCGCCATGGCCTTATCGTCGAGAAGTATGGTGCAGCCTTGCGGGAGATGAGATTGTCAATCCAGGCTTGAATTGCACCATGGTATCCTTACATCACTTATTTGTTAGATTTGTATTTCAGTTGTATCTTGGTACGTGTGCGCGCACAGTTTTATTTTGTGCGCGTGCATTATTTATTTATTAATTTATTTAATTGACGTGTACATTAAGTTCGTCAAATAAAGTCTTAATTTCACTTTGCGTTATTTTCCCCACTGATATGTGTTTTCCGTGAGTGACTGTGTTCACATTGTGGGTGGTTACTCCTAAAGTGTTCTGCTATTGGTATAGGATTTAATGGAGCCGAGTAGCATCCTACTGATAAACAGTTACGACACGTAGATATGTTTTTTAGCAACTACCTATAATTTGCAGTCTGTCCAATTTGAATTATTTTCTTCGTTCTTCTGTTTTAAAGACTTAAGTTAACCACTTGTTCTATTTGCAATGGTACATGTTCGTAGTAAAGCTGTTTTAAGCGTCCTTGTCGATTATCTTAGGTTATTTGAT
The DNA here is from genome assembly GCF_958299795.1 of Porites lutea. Classification (NCBI taxonomy): domain Eukaryota; kingdom Metazoa; phylum Cnidaria; class Anthozoa; order Scleractinia; family Poritidae; genus Porites; species Porites lutea. The sequence goes on along the minus strand of NC_133207.1, from coordinate 10,643,444 downwards.
TACGATACTCATAGTTTTGGCTTATAAGTTTAACTGATAGTCGATAGAAATTTTGTTCTGAATTCGGTGCAAATTCGGACGTAACCAAAAACCTCACAGAGCAAATTAAAAAGTAGAGTACACAGTTCAAAGCAAAATTTAGAACAAAAATTTTTTACTTCCAAAATAAACCTTTAAAGGTCTTTAAAATCACTTCTGTCTGTTTAAGAGCCATTCACTGAAATGAATTCAGTTAAAAACGAAAAAAAAAAAAACAGTAAAAACTCTTAAAAATGAGTAAGGTGATGATTTTATGGAAAATATCGATGAAGGGTCAAATTGAGGTAAAAAATGTTAAACTAGACAACATTCTTTAATAGCACAATCAAGGCTTTGTGCTAATCTGTGCTTTTTGCTTATACAGCTCCACGATTTAAACTCGAGGCTGGTCAATGCAAGAACGAAATACACACTTGAACACTATTTGCTTAAAACTCGAAACAAGCCATTTAGTCCTTAACAAAGGAAAAAACCAAAATAGTCATTACAATTGATAGTGGAAATGACAGGAAGTTCGAAAATTTACTCGTTCGACACAATCTTGTAAACGAAATCACTGCTGACACCTCTGTTGAAAAGGGTCTAACCACTGTCTAACTTACCCAACTTTGACCACTCGAACTTTCCGAACATTATGAGCCCGGGAATCAGAGTAAAAACCAGCGGTTAAAACCATTGCGAAACAGTCTGAATGTAAACTATGTATTGCTTCTTCATCCCCTAGGTTGAATTCAGTAATTCAACAAGTCATAATTTCGAAAACAAGACGGGACAGGTAAAGTTCATTTTGCTATTAACGAAACAGCTATGTTGAAATTCTGAACTCCATGCAAACATTTCGAGCATGCGAATTCAAATTTCAAATGACAGTCCCGCTAAAATTTCTCATAATTACACAGAATCATCCGGTTTTCGGGTAGTGACGTCACTGGACTGCATTAGCTGCTACAGTAACTGTTTCAGACGTCTCTCTTTGGAGTGTGTGACTCAACGGCTGACGACATGAACGATTTCCATCGGGTCAAAACCGCAACCGCTTTCTTCAGCGATTGTCTGCAAGCCGGGACCATTTTACTCTTGGGCGGCTTCTCTAGCGTGGGTCGAAATCTTTGGATTCATAGAAAGCCAACTTATCGGATTGGCACGTCATGTCTATTGCTTGCTTTGTGATCGACTGTGAAATAAATAATCCGTCAAGTTTAAAATTACATGACGTAATTTTAGCCGACCAATAAGTAGTCGTCCTTAAAATAACTACGCAGCATACATGATACAGGGTACAAGTTTGTAAAGAAGTATAATGGATGACTTGTTCCCCTCCCTCATTCTGTCTTGTCTGGCGGCTCTTGGATTGATCTTCCTTTCAGGGTTACTAATTAGGCTTGCCACATACTGTGTTCAAATGAATGCCGAAAGGTTTCCAAGACGACGAGTTCATAAAAACTACAAGGTTTTCTTTCCTGTTTGTTCTTCCTTTTCTTTATTCAGGGAACTTAATTTTGCGATCAGGTCATTAATAAGTGGGTGCAATTTAGAACCGCTGTTGTTATGCAGTCATAATGGCCGTCTTGCTGGCTTAATTAAGTTATAGAATGATTTACTTTGTGACGTATCTCCGGTCTGCCATGCTCTGTCAAGACCACCGGTTTATTTTTGTGCAAACGCTCCATTGCTCTCTTTGCAAGCAATGTCTTACCATTTGCGACAGTTCAGAACACATTTAATCTCCAAAAAAATACAAAAAATGTGAATGAAAGCTTTTAGAACGAACTCCTACAAATAAAAAAGTAGTTTACTTTAAATAATAATAAAAATAATTGCTCTTTAACAAAAAACTAAACACTGTAGTTAATGAACAAATAAATAGAAGTCTAGGGTAGTTTTCTCTTTATATGCAATTAACTGCTCAGTTAAATAGCCGAATAGTCTTTTTAATTTGAAGAAATAAACTAATTTAATAATCCACAGCACTAAGAACATGCCATCTTTTTCTCGGCTGTCCTTTGGCTTCGATCATTTCTTTCCAATGGGCTTCTTCATCCTCTCCAGTGTTATCTCGTCCCATCGAGAACCATCCTATTATCTCCTTCCGTCTCATTTTCTTTATGTTGACGACAGAAAACATGAGGCTTACGCTCGGTAGTTCAAATTCAATAATCTGGAACACAAAGTTCTCGTTATACTCTGGGTCACACATGCTACGTCGTATGGACGTTTTGCTTTTAGATAGTTGCTGCCCAATGGAATTAAACATGGCCACCTTAACATAGGTATCTGAAAAAAAAAAGCAGCAGAGGGTAAGTCTGTGCCAGTTGCAAATGAAGACGCTGACCATCATGTGATAATTCAATAATTCACGTCACCACGGGTCAACTCAGTTCACATTGGAAATAAAGATTTAAAGGTCTATGTCATGCTAGTTGCTATCTTTTTAAACTGTTAAAACCTGTCCTCGCATTAATTGTATCCCAAAAATAATGGTCCAGTTTTGATCTTTAAGACTTTAATTATAGATTGAATCTGTTTGCTGTCGTCTGTTGCAGCCGGTGACAAGGATGGAGATGGATTGAAACGAGTAAAAGTTGGGTCAGCACAGAATAGACCGCCTAAAACGGCATTATCTATGTGACGTAACCACTTTAAAGGGCATTAATTCAGGTGAGTTCAATTTCCATTTTTAGTTCAATCCCTTTTCTGCTGAAGTGAAATTTGGTTTATAACAGATTGTTTGAGGACTTTGAGCGTAGGGCTTCAGTTATCTAGACTATTTTGACTAGATGTTTTGTTCGTGTGCGTGCATTAGTATTTCTTATTCGTCAAGTCTAGCTGAAATTCTAAAGCTCGAATAATTGAGGACTGGAAAGGTTTCTCCTTCCAAGCATCAGTTCGGTCTTCAATTCCAACCAAACGATTGACTCCTCTCCTCCTTTTATCAACTCTGTAGGTTTCACTGGGCAGGTTTTGTTCCATGACCGTGTACTACAGTGTTTGATCAACAACGGATCAGTTCACATGGTTCGTTGATAATTTATAAGTATCTGATACAATTCAGAAGTGGGGATTCCGCTGGAACAGACCAGTCCCGGCATTCATTTGGCTACAAAAGTGCATGGGAATTGTGCATACAACAAGTAGAAGTCTAAAAGCTGAATTGTCTGATCTTTATTGAAAAAACAGTTCATTATTTGATTCAAGGAGTGTTGTTTTTCCAAACGATCCTCTACACTTACTACGAACACAAAGTAAACCTTGATATAACTCTGCTGTTATTACTGAGTGTCTTTATTTTTAATTGATCACTTTTAATAACGCCGATTTATTTGCAAGAGAAACGCCCGCGTTCCAGGATGATTTTTCATTGTTTTTCAGTGTACCTGACCAGCAGCAGTTAGCTTATAATAACAACAACAAAAAATGATGAGGAGGAGGATGTTGCGGATGGCCAGGTGGTGGTGATGAAGGTGGCGGTGATGACGACGATGATGATAATGGTGGAGATAATAACGATATCCACTCTTAAACTATTCATTCACCAGTAGACTCTTCTTACAAGAGTTTGTTTTTAGTACCTGTTTGTTACATTTGAACGATTACTGTACGATTTTTGCTGCGATTGGAGTCTGTGTACTTAGTCTAATTGAATTTGGAGAACTCATGGTGCAAAGCACTAGGCGGTTCCGAAACTTTGATTATTTACAAAAAATAAAATATTTAAGAAGCAAAGAGATATGAATGCTAAAGCGTAGAACGTTAAAGTTGAAAGTGTGAAGTGATTGGATGGTTCAAACCTAGTTACACACAACAGAGAATACGTTTCTTTCAATCGCAACAAAAATCCTTTAAGATGGCAATTCCAATTCGTTTATTTTTATCTAAGTATCATTTAATGATAATAAAAAATAACCATAAAATATCTTATCCAATCATTTTAGTTAGGAATGTCAACCTTTTACCCTTAGATTATTCATTTATATGGTATGATAGCAGTTACTTGCATAAATTCGATTCCTCTACTTCATGCGAATACTGCCATTCAAATCTTAACTTATTCTATTTTTTTCACTGCTTTTTAAATGTTTACTGAGTTTAAAGTTACATTTACACGCGGTTATGCATCAGCTAAAACGTGCCATCGACTAATATTTTGTTCTTTTTCTTGAATCATGTCATTCCAGTGCCTGATCTCCTCTTGGCCACTATAATTTTTTCCAAGTGAAAACCATCCTATCATGTCTTTTTTCTTCCTTGTCTTTGATATCGCAATAACAGCGATTGTTAAAGTGACCATGTGAAGATCTTTCTCGGATATTTCATACATGAAACTCTCATTGTACTCTGGGTCGACCATACTCTTCCTAATGGTGGTCTTACTTTTTGCAACTTGCTTGCCAGATGGAGACAATAAAGACACTTTCACGTATGAATCTGTCAGTAGTGAATGAGAAATTGCGCCAGTTACGTTTCTGAGATGAATGTGCTTATGATTTACTGCGTAATGCGGAGGAGTTTGTGTTTCTGATGTAGTAGTCGGAAAAAGTTTAAGATTAGACTGAGCGCGGGATTTCCGTTTACGCCTAAGTTTATATATGAACCTGCCTAAGCACATAGTTACTGTGTTTACTAATGCTTTAAAAAAACCCAGTCTCATGTTCTATTTAACTAGTATTCCTACTATTTACAGATTCTTCTGTGCAATAAGCTAAGAGTAAATGAAGAGGATGCTTTTAAATTCTTACATACGTTATTATTATTATAAACACTGAAGTGGCTTTAGGTTTTCTATGGAGCAGTTGAAAAATAATAGATTTGATCATGCGCAATTGGTCACTGACCACTGAAGTATTTTAGATTAATGATCCATTTTCAGGAGGCATGGCAGATGAAAAGCCTCCCATTTCTTGTCAATGTTTTTTCCTGTTGTTGTGGGTTTAGGTCCCACGTCATTGCCAAGTGTTCTTTCCTTTTTCCTCCCACGCGAGCTATCCGCCATTTTTAATGCTAAGATTTTAGTTTATTTTTTAAAACCTTTTCAAGCAAGTTAAATCTGAGAAAACTTAAATTATCCAAACGTGGAAAGTATCCAGAGTATCCCCTTGTTGATTAGGACGCAATGAGCGGGGCATAAAAAGCGGACCTTTTCAGCTTAAGAATTCTCAGCTTATTTAACCACATGTGAAGTTTGTGTGGGGTTGTATTAAGAGCAGACGCCGTTTTGTTCTTCCCGATTTCTTTAAAACTAAACAGTGCTTAGTTGCGTGTTTTTGAAAGACTAAAGCGTTGTGTTCTTCAGTGGCGTCCCTCGCAGACTACATGTCTAGAGCGATAACTGTATTCTAAGTTAACACCTTTCTCGGGATCTCCATTCAAGCTATACCCTCCATGCCAAAAAAAATTAAGGTCAAAAGGAGAAGAGAAGTTGATATTAATACACTGTTTATATTGTTGCTTTTTGAGAAATAAAAGACAAATCAAGTTAGAACGTAACGGTAAGTTTCACTAATTATTCATTCCGCATACCTGGTGCACGCTGCATGGACACATTTCTCAGGTTGCTTGCTTTCAGCACTTCTACTGTTAACCTTCCTGTAAGAGATTGATAACACAGAGAAACCAACAATTCTGGAGCACCGCTTTGAGCCATAGCAAGAGACGAAACAGAACCATACGACCCATAACTTTTGACGCTTCCAGTGTCAGAAAGATCATACATTGAGTCAGAAGCCTACAATAAAGAAACAAATTTTTAAAAATATGATCATGAAAAATAATAAAAACACCTTTAGTTCATTATCAATGTATCGGTTGTTTATTGGTAAAAGCACTTTTTCACTCTAACAGACTAGGCATCCTTTGGTATTAAATAGTACCTATATATCTCAGACATAACAACAAAAAATAAATATATATATTCATATATTTTTGTTCTGATTTGCATACTAACTTCGTATTCTGTAAAACAGGATTATGATCAGACCTTGAGGAGGGACATGGTTACCTCAAAGGAAATGAGAATGTTTAACTTTTTTACGCAGTTTTCCCTTCAGGAAAAAAGGCATAATGACAATGATACAAATTTCCATTGATCCGTGAAAGAGGATTGAAAACCATTTCATGCATCCAGAAGATTGCTATAGAAAATATTTAATCGCATCAGTGAGTTTCTTGCGTTCCAAACTAAGTTAATGGTGGGCCAATAATTATAGCGCGAGGTTTTTGGTACAACGTCTACAATAAACATGATAAAGTGATCGGTTTGCAAAAAATTCTCATTTGTAAGCGATTATGAGTTTTGTTGTGTCCCTTTCTGCCAAAAGAATCTCCGCTCCCGAAGCACTAAGCGTTGTTCATATTGTTAGCTTTAGTAGAAGACGCGTGTCACCAACAAAGGACAATGGATATTTAAAATACGCCACCTTTTCATTGGTTCCACTTGATTAAATCGCTAGCTAGATTTGCATACAGCTTATTCACTATCCAGTATTAGTGTGATTTAACAGTAATGTTCTGAGTGTTCCTTCAAATAATACTGACCACAATTTAAGTGTCTCTACTGACAGGAAAAACAAGAAATATCGGCTACGCGGTTCAACCAAACCACGTAGTTCAGAAAGAGAAAAAACCCCGTAATTTCCACTAAAGGAAGAAGCGAATAAAAATTCTGAACTGATCATCGAGTCTACCAAATGAAATTAAGAATTATTAGTGAACGAGAAAAATACTTCGTCTTAAACCACCATATATGTATTATTTTTACTTTTCCCTTGAGCAACTAACCAGTCACGAAAAATAAAGACACCCTTTGATCAGCTGAAACAACAAACGTTATTGGGAGAATTCTCTTAAAAAGAAGAGCAAAAGATACGGGTAAAACATTGCAAATATACGTTTTAATATTGTACTTACGCTTAGGGCATTTCTTGGGGTAAGAGTTCGCCAAAGCGCTTCTCCGTCGCCTTCCAAGTCAAACTCTGTTAGACTAACTGTCATTTCTCCTAGCAGTTTATCTCGTGTAAGTTTTTCGTGACCATACAATCTAAACCTCAGGCCACTTTCATGCAAATCGCTTTGAGGAACTCGACTGAATGTAAACGTCTCGTGAAAGTTCGGATTCGTAGCTGGTTTTGCTTTCGTTTTGAAGCGTTGTTTTTTTGACGGGAGAAGTACGACACGAACTTGAACAGTAGCGGCACCTCCTCGGTGCTTTGTAGGAACATCCTCTGCCCGGAGCACAGTCACCGCCAACTTTTCTGCTGTTGGCGCATAACTTGCCGATACTTGCAGCCTTCCAGCAATTGACAGAAATTCCTCCTGGCCGATGTCAATCGCTTCCCCATAAGCTGAGACAGCACGTCTTGCGTTAGCAGGACTGTACTCCCCATCGGAGTATTTCCCATAACCGTACACAGAAGCGCTGTCACCAAGCGCCAGCTCGCCATCCGACTTACTCCCACTTGTATTAAAGCTACTTCTTCGGCTTGTTGCTTTCGAAGATGGCCCGACGTAATCATCATCCGTTTCGGTGCCATACGCTTCGCCGAGTTCCGCGTATCCACCTTTCTCTCCATCTGGCGAGTCAGCCGGTGGCTCGGTTTTAAAAAACATACCGGCCTTTAAACACTGATATAAAACCAGTAGAAGAAGGCAACAGCCGCCAATGACTGCCATAAACACGATAGCCGGGGTTGGCACTGAAACAACAACAAGAGATGACAATTAATGAAACAATCTTGAACCAAAAGCGACAATAGCTTCAAGAAAAAGTTAAGCTAAGTTTGGCAAATTTACTGGGAAGACTTACACGCCATATTGGCCTCCGGAAAACGGTGAAACAGCAAACAAATTCGGTTAAGGTTTCGACATGTTGCTAAAATGTTACGCCCCGCGACAGAAGATTGGGAATCGCTGTCATAAGGTCCTTTGATCAATGATCATGAATTATTTATTTTCAAGAGCGCGATCACAAGAATCAAAACAAGGCCAGGTGGTTACAGCGAATTCAAATAAAACGAAGAATTTTTTCCGGTCAATATCTGCTACGCTATAACGCCACAAATGGATCCACCATACGTACCATTCAGAATCCGGCGAAAGCTTTAAGAATTAAATTTGACGATTAAACTTGTCAAACTCAAATTTTTTTACGCTTTGCTAGACCTTTTTGTTATTCTGCGGTGATAACAGAGCTTCTTTCAAGCTTTTTTTATCAACTAAGACGTTATTCAGCCACGTTAAGAAGTTCGGTTTTAGTTAACTGTTACTAATTGATTTCAATTTCGTTGCTGAATTTCCAATAATTGGACAGTCTAAGAAAAGGTTTTCCCCACACCAATAATGAATTCAAATTTCATGATGATGCGCTCACGAGACCGCAGTTTCCTAAGTTTTATATCATTATCAGTCAAATCGTAAACTCAAATGAAAACAGGCAGGGCCGTTTCTCGTCAGACATCCTAGTTTTCTGTTCCAGCTCTCTTTCTGCAATGCATGCTACTATTTTTTCAGATACTTACACTTAAAAAAAAGAACTGAAACATTTTACTCCATAACCTTTGATAGGGTGTAATCATACACATTCTTTTTTCCTTTCTTATTAACACGAGATACAGCGCATCTACGAAACTTAAGCAAAGCCCGTGACAACCGTCTTATTTACTCTAGATGTAACTCTACACAGCAGCAAGCGGGCTGTAGTCAACAACTTAAACTAACATATTGAGCCTTTAATTTGCGTTAGGTATAGAAAAATATAGCGAATCCTTTAAAAGCGAGCACTCTTTATCATACCCTTCCACGTTTTTTTCAAGTTTTGTGTAAGACCAGTGGGCGAATTTCCATTAACACTGCCGGAAAAAGCGCCTTTAAAGTAGCAAGCTTCCCAAATTTAAAGGAGATTCGTCCAAAGCAAGCGAAGACTTATTGCTCCAAAATGGCCACATTTACAGTCGTTTGTTTGTTGGGAAGCACTAACTGGACCCCCACCACACAAACGTCTTTCAAATTTTGCGACTTTGCGTAGCCTAAGTAGAAGGCGCCGGTTATAATTATTTAAAAAAACCGCCCCCGTGCAACGCAGGGTAGACCTTGCGTGGCCTTCATATCGGGTCTTCCAAAAGAGAGGAGATTTCGCTCTTTCCCTCAGACACGTCTACTCAGGCCCCGTCCATGCTAATGCGTTTTCGTTTGAAAATGCATACATTCAGATTCATTTTCATCGAAAACGCATCGATTTGAATACGCTCTTGAAAGTGCATGGATCAAAATGAAAACTCATACATATCTTATTAGTGTGAACGATCAAAAACGGTCTAAAACACATCAAAATGGAAATGATGACGGAAAACATCATAGACGCGTGTGTTTATACGTGCAATTCTAGCGTTTTCGAACGTTTTAGTGCGGACAGTCGAAAACGCATCAAAACGGTAGTGTGGACGCGAATCGATAGATGCGTTTTCGATGACAACAAAACGCATACCTGTGGAAACCCTCTCCACAATAATGCGTTTTCAAAAGGATGCGTTTTCGTTGTCAACGAAAACGCATCGATCGATTCGCGTCCAGACTATCGTTTTGATACGTCTTCGAATGTCCGCACTAAAACATTCGAAAACGATAGAATGCATGTTTTGACGTAAGTTGAACTCTACGCACATGCTAAAACGCACGCGCCTGCGATATTTTCAACCGTTTACACTAATACGAGATGTATGCGTTATCATTTTGATCCACTTTCAAAAGCGTTTTCAAATCGATGCGTTTTCAATAAAAAACGCTCATGGTATTAGTGTGGACGGGGCCTCAGATCCGGAGATATATCTGAATTAGTTTTCCACATATCACTCCTTTAAGGTGTTCTTTCCAACGTTGTTGACGGAAAAGTCGAAAAACACGTGGAAGAGTCCGATTGGAAACGACTGTTAAAATTTAGTTCCATTCCTTTCTTTCCATATTGTCCCCAAAACAAACGTTGGCACCAGTGGGAGTTCTACTTGAGTCGTTGAATATAATTAGACCCTGTTTACATGGAGTGGGGGACCCCGGTCTAGTGGGGTAAGTTTCTTTTGTTTTGTGTCCCCCAGAGCGTGAAAACAAAAGAAACAAACCCCACTAGACTGGGGTCAACCACTCCATGTAAACAGGTCCTTAGACTGCACTGTATACAGCGCTTACCAAGCGAAAGACACAATTGACCGCTCCAGAAATACCATAACATACCATAGTGCTCTTTGTTTGTCACTCCAAAATAAGCGTTGTCTTCAGTTTCTCTTGGGAGTTAAAATGGCCCCAAGAGAAACTGAAAACAATGCTTATGCAAAATTTGGGGTGACAAACAAAGAGCATTGTGGTATGTTATGGTATTTCCTGGATTGGTCAACAGATTCGTCGCAGTGTTTTGACAGTGTTATTCTAGTTACTAGATACAGTAACGCTGCAACTGTGGCGACGCCAGATAAAAAGAAAACTGAAAAATGATTATATCACGTCGTATAACGCGAAATAATTTACAGGCGCAAATTATTACTATTGCTCGGCTCACGACTCACTAACCTATTATTTAGTTATCTATCTATTTATTTATTTGTTTGTTAGTTATTTATCCACTTCCAGTATTTATTGACCTTCCTGTTTTTAGAAATGATTAGTCGAAGTGTTAAAGCTATACCTAAAGTGCCTGGGGCTATGTGCGTGCATGCTTTGACTGGTGAACAAATCAGGATTAATTATCCTTTTTGTCGCTGTTTGATGTTATTAACCGACTTTTTCTACCCAAAATTTGATCCAATGAATTTCCTGAGAACTATTGACATGATTATAATACTGTTAAGGCATTTGATTAGGATCTGTTTACTAACAGGCTGGCCAGACAGTGCATCAAACCAAGTCTGGGGGAACTTTCAATAGCCAGTTCTAGATTGGGTTTAGGGAAAAATGGACTGATCTTCCTCTTTGTGGTAAGCGATTTTTTTTTTCTCTCTTTACTGCCATGCATGTAATAATAGGGGGGGACGTATAGTCTCAAAGGCAAGGTTTCATTGGATCGTTCTGCAAACTGTTTTTCGTACTGCCTACTCAGACGATAAAGGAAATTCTTACCTCCAGGGAGAACCATTGCAAATTGTTTTCATAAAGCTGGTTCCTGATGGTCTTTAGATTTGGTAGCTGTCAGCTAGCTGTCTGAAGACCTAAGGGGAAATCCAAATAAAATGTTGTTATGCAAAAGAGTCGTGCCTACAGCACATGTGCAATATAAATGCAACTTGCAGTTTGCGCGCATACCAGTGACTCAAGCCCAGGTGAAGTTACTCATATTCTGTTTGGCGAGAGTCAGGGACAGTCAGGAATAAGTTTGCGTGTCTTATCTTTGCGCGAACAGTAATACATCGTCCAAATTACATTGTCACGCAGTGATTTTATCAAATAGATTTCGAACGCCCACAAGAATATTTTAGTGTCTCGGCGTATCCAGATTCCAGGTCTTGCTCGCCAAGCAGACTGAGTTCGAGTCTACGAATACCATATGTAAACCATTGCTGCAATGTAACTTCTCTTCATTTACGGCGGTAACTCAGTTGCTTTGGTATTC